>NW_021703769.1:532335-607244 GCF_005190385.1 Monodon monoceros
CGCCGCCCGCCCGCTGGCGCCCGCGCAGGCCCGGCCGCGGCCCAGGTAAGCGCCCGTCGCCCCCCCCGCGGCGAGGCCTCTCGCTCCGCCGCGCGCCGCCGTCCAGTCAGGGGTCCCTGCGGAGCGTCAGGACGTTACGGCGGGGGGAGGGGAGCGGGGGAGGGGCGGCGGCGCGCGGCGGGCGTCACGGGCGTCACGGGCCCGCGTCAGGCGCGTCGGCGGCGGCGTGGCCTCCATCTTGCCGGAAGGCTGCGGGCCGCGGGCTGCGGGTGCCGGGGAGGGCATTAGGCCGGGCTGCATGGAGCGGGCCGCGTGGCTACCCCCACTTCCCGTGGGACCGCGTGAATTCTCCCCTTCCCTGGGGGCCTTGTGGATGCCCCTCTCCCTTGGGGGCCTTGTGGATACACCCCCTCTCGTGGGGGCCTGGTGAATGCCCCCCCTTTCCCGTGGGGGCTGCGTGCGTGCAACCCTTTGGTGAGACCCGTATCTCATTGGTCCCCTTGGTAGGAACCAATCAATATGGGTCCATTGCCAGTAATGACCTGTCACATATTTGTTTAACTTTATAGTTCATGTAGTCGAGCGACACTTCCAGGGAATCAACGTTTTCTTTCTTTGCTAACACTGCAAATACAGTTTCAGTTACATCAGTATTTTTTAACTTAAAAAAATCTGTGCATAACTGAAGTATGTAACTTGATGAGTTAAGTGTGCACCCATAAAACCACAATCTATGCTATTAACCTGTCAGTCACCTCCAGAAGTTTATTCCCGTTCTCATTAGTTTGTGATAAGAACGCTTAACTAGCAAAATTTTAAGTATACAGTACGATATTGTTAACCATAGGTCCTATGCTGTACCTTAGATTTCTAGGACTTAGTCATTTCGCATAACTGAAGCTTTGTACTTTTTGATGTGTCCCATTCCCCCTCCACCAGCTCCTGGCAACCACCATTCCACTGTCTGCTTCTCCGCGTTTGACTATTATAGATTCCTCATGTTAAGTGGTAGCATGTAGTATTTTGTCCTGTGTCTGGCTTATTTCCCTTAGAATGACGTTCTCTACATTCATCCACGTTGTCACAAATGGCAGAATTTCCTTTTTTTTTTTTTTTTTTTAAGGCTAAGTTATATTTCATTGTATGTGTATACCAAATTTTTATTCAGTCATCTGTCCGTGGGCATTTAGGTTGCTTCCATATCTTAGCTATTGTAAATAACGCTGCAGTGAACATGGGGTGCAGGTGTCTCTTGGGTATCCTGATTTGTTTTCCTTCCGATGTACACCCAGAAGTGGGGTTGCTGAACATATGGTAGTTCTATTTTTAGTCTTTTGAGGAACCTGGGTACTACCGTTTTCATAGTGGCTGCACCAATTTATGTTCCCACCAACAGTGTAGGTCAGTCCGTTTAGGGTAAAACCAAATGGATTAAATAAATTACAAATGTAACAAGATAAATTAAGCAGACTGTTAAAAAATTGTTTCTTTGTAGGAAGTGTAAAACTTTGGGAAGACATACTGGACGGGGGGCGGGGTGGGGCGGGGATTTGTACATATACATCATACACTTAAGAGCCGGGTGCGTCCTGGCTGGGTGTGACGCAGGGTGTGGTCGAGACTGGTCAGCTAGTGCACTGCGCCCCCCTTGCCCCCAGGAGGGCAGGGCCAGGAAGCCCAGATTCTCAAGGAAATGCAGGACTAGGGGGACCACCTCTAGGGATGAATTCTTGTGACATTTTTCAAGAGAAGCCGGAAATCTGATTTTTAAAATGTGAACCCTGTAAAATTTGAAAAAGCTGGCAACTAATTAAAAATTTTGAAACACAGTGAGAATCAAAGAAATTGTGCTGGGACTTCCCTGGTGGTCCAGTGGGTAAGACTCTGCGCTCTCAATGCAGGGGGCCTGGGTTCGATCCCTGGTCAGGGAACTAGATCCCGCATGCATGCTGCAACTAAGAATTTGCATGCCACAACTAAAGATCCCGCATGCTGCAATGAAGATCCGGCGTGCCGCAACTAAGACCCTGCACAGCCAAGATAAATAAATAAATATTAAAAAAATAAAAGTTGTGTCCGTTGGCCACTGCTTTGTGACCTCTGCTATGTTTCTAGTGGTATTTTTATAAAAAAAAAATTTTGTGATTATTTGGAAGACAACGGAAAGTCAGATCTGAATCCAATGTACTTACTGCACACTCACATTTTTGTCCTGTTTTTGCATATTTATGCCTAAGAATGCTACTTTAGAAATACTTCCTCCTATCTTCTTTACCTAAAGGTTAATTGGGAAAGAAGAATTTTGAAAACTTGATATTGGAGAGGCAGGAATTCCGGTTTGTGTGTTCCCACTGCTTAGCGCTCTGTGCGGTTTTGAGATGTGGGTTCCCACTGCTCAGCGCTCTGTGCGGTTTTGAGATGTGGGTGAGGACAGCCACCCATAGGGTGGGTCCCTGCCTTTCTGCAGCTTTGAGCTCAAGCGTGGCTTTCTGGCCCCCTTGGAGTCCACCCGGTGAAAGCAGCGGTACCTCGGTGAGAGCCAAGCACCACGGAGCAACGTTACTTTAAGGGCGATTTTAAAGTGGTCTTTTTTTTTGGGGCAACGTGCGGCTTGTGGGATCTTAGTTCCCTAACCAGGGATTGAACCCGTGCCCCCTGCATTGGAACCGCGGAGTCTTAACTGCTGGACCGCCAGGGAAGCCCCCCTACGTGTAGCTTTTTGAGGAACTGCCAGACTGATTTCCACAGCGGCTTCACCGTTTTGCTTGTCTGCTAATGGTGCACAGTGTTTCCAGTTTCCCCGCATCCTGACCACATGTACTTTCCGTTTGTTTATAATAACCATCCTGGTGGGTGTGAAGTGGTATCTCCTTGTGGTTTTTGTGTGCATTTCCCTAGTGATTAGGGATGTTGGGCATCTTTCCAGTGGCTTACAGGTTATTTGCGTATTTCCTTTGGAGAAATGTCTACTCTGAGTCCTTTGCCCATGCTTTAAGTTGTGTTCTTGTTGAGCTGTATCCTGGATGTGAATCCCTTGGCAGACATGTGCTTTGCAGGCACTGTCTTCCAGTGTGTAGGTTGTCTTTTCAGTCTCCTGAGAGTGTCCTTTGATGCACAATCGTTTTTAATTTTAACGGAGTCTAATTTATGTGTTTTTTCTTTTGTTGCCTGTGCTTTTGGTGTCATATTCAAGAAATCATTGCCAGGGAACCCCCTGATGGTCCAGTGGTTAGGACTCTGCGCTTTCACTGCTGAGGGCCTGGGTTCCATCCCTGGGCAGCAAACTAAAATCCCACAAGCTGTGCTGGTGCAGCCAAAAACAAAGAAAAAAAGAAAGAAAAGAAAAAGAAAAAGAAATCTTTGCCAAATCCAGTGTCAGGAAGATTTTCCCTTGTGTTTTCTTCTAAGGGTTTTACAGTATTTGCTCTTATGTTTGGATCTTTGATCCGTTTTATGTTAATTTTTGTCTGTGGTGTAAGGGTCCAGCCTCATTCTTTTGCCTGCAGATGTCCAGTTGTCCCAGCTCCACATATGGATGAGACTGTCCCCATTCCCCATTGAATGGTCTTGGCACCCTTGTCAAAAATCAGTTGACCATATATGCCAGGATACAGTAGCATTTTTTTTTGGCCAATTTAATTTTTTTAAAAGATTCGCAAATGGTAAACTTTTATGGTTGTTTGGTGTACAGTTCTATGAGTTTAACACCTGTATAGATTCATCGTGTAGCTGCCCCCATGATCGGAATACAGAACAATCCCGTCACCCCCAGAATCTCCCTTGTGCCGTCCTTTTATGCCTATCCTCCTCCCCCAGCCCCTGGCACCAATGATTTGTTCTCTTATCACTAGAGTTTCGTCTTTTCCAAAATGTCATGTAAGTGGACTCATACAGCCTACAGGCCCACCTTGTTTTATTGGGCTTCACTTTTTGTGCTTCGCAGATACTGTATTTTTTACTAATTGAAGGTTCGTGACAACCTTGCATCGCGCAAGTCTATCAGCGCCATTTTTCCGACAACATTTGTTCACTTTGGGTCTCTGTGTCACATTTTGGTAATTCTCGGAATTTTTGAAGCTCTTGCATTATTAATATGTTTGTTACAGTGATCTGTGATCCGTGATCTTTGGTGTTACTACTAAGACTCTGAGGGCTCAGATGGTGGTTAGTATTTTTTAGCAATAAATTATTATTTCATTAAGGTATGTATGTCATTTTTAGGCGTAATGCTATTGTACACATAATAGACTATAATATAGTGTAAATATAACTTTTATATGCACTGAGAAACAAAAAACGTCACGTGCCTCACTTTATGGTGACGTTCACTTTATTGTGGTGGCTGATACCTCCAGGGTCTGCGTGTGTAACCCACTCAGCGTGATTCTCTGGAGATCCATCCAGGTTGTCGCACATATCAAGTAGCTTATTTATTTATTATTTATTTATATTGCTGAGGAGTATTCTTTTGTAAGGTTTGTTTCTCTTTTCGTCTGCTGAAGGTCATTTGAGTTGTTTCCAGTTTCTGCCAGTTATGAATGAAGCTGTCATAGAATTGTGTGTACGGGTGTCTAAGGAAATCCAAGTCTTCGTTTCCGTGGGGCAGATACTTAGGAGTGGGGTTGCTGGGTCCTGTAATAAGAGCACACGTAGCCTTCTGAGAAACGTCCAGACCCTTTTCAGAGTGGCCGCACCAAGCAGCTGTGTGAGAGTTCCAGCTGCCGCACATCCTCACAGTCTTCATATCGCCAGCTTTTTGTTGGTGCTTTTTGAGCCGTTCTAATAGGTGTGGTAGTATTGTTATGGTTTGGGTTTGCATTTTCCTGTGGGTTAATGATGCTGAGCATCTTTCTATGTGTTTACTGTTTTTTCTTTTACTATTTATTTATTTGGCTGCACTGGGTCTTAGTTGCGGCACGTGGGCTCCTTTAGTTGCGGCATGCGGGATCTAGTTCACTGACCAGGGATCAAACCCAGGCCCCCTGCACTGGGAGCGCAGAGTCTTAACCACTGGACCACCAGGGAAGTCCCTCTGTGTGCTTATTTGGACTTCCCTTTTGGTGAAGTGTCTGTTCAAACCTTCTGCCTACTTTTATTTATTTATTTAAAAAAATTATTTGTTTATTTGGCTGTGTCGGGTCTTAGTTGCGTCGTGCAGGCTTAGTTGCTCTGCGGCATGTGGGATCCTAAGTTCCCTGACCAGGGCTCGAACCCACGTCCCCTGCATTGGAAGGCGGATTCTTAACCACTGGACCACCAGGGAAGGCCCCACTTTTGCCTGCTTTTAAATTGTGTTGTTGTTGTTGAGTTCTTTGTATATTCTGCATGCAAGTTCTTTGTCAGACATGCGATTTGCAAGCATTTTCTTCCACCTATAGCTTGTCTTTGCATTTTCCACTATATTCTCTATTCGTTGTATTATAATATACATACTTCATTTTGGGGCAGGTTTATGTTCACAGCACAGTTGAGCAGGAGCCCCCAGAGTTCCCAGGTACCCCCTTCCCAGCCTCCCTCAGCACGAACATCCTCACCAGAGTAGTATGTTTGTTACAATCACAAACCCCAGTTGACCCATCATCAACCAGAGTCTATAGTTTACATTGGGGTTCATTTTTGGTGTTGTACAGTGTATGTTTTATTTTTATACTTTTTAATTAAGACTTAAGTTTTCAGAGCACTTTCAGGTTTACAACAAAATTGAGAAAGAGTTCTAGAGACTTCCTGTGTACTCCCTGCCCCCACACGTGCACGGCTTCCCCTATTAATGAAATCACTCAACAGAAGGGTATGTTTTTTTACGAAGGATGAACCTACATTGACACATCAGAACCATCCAAAGTCCATAGTCTACCTTGGGGCGCCCTCTTGGTTTTGTACATCCCGTGGGTTTTGACAAATGCGTGATGGTGAATATCCACCATGACAGTATCACACAGAGTAGTGTCACTGCCCTAAACATCCTCTGTGCTTCGCCTGTTCATCCTCCTGCCCACCCCCCCAACCCTCTGGCAACCACTGGTCTCTTCAGGGTGGCTTCTGTCACTTCACAGTGTGCATTTAAGGGTCTGCTGTGTCTTTTTTTTTTTAATAAATAAATTTATTTATTTATGGCTGCGTTGGGTGTTTCTTGCTGCGCGTGGGCTTTCTCTAGTTATGGCGAGCGGTGGCTACTCTTGTTGCGGTGCACAGGCTTCTCACTGTGGTGGCTTCTCTTGTTGTGGAGCAGGGCTCTAGGCATGCGGGCTTCAGTAGTTGTGGCATGTGGGCTCAGTAGTTGTGGCTTGTGGGCTCTAGAGCGCAGGCTCCATAGTTGTGGCGCACGGGCTTAGCTGCTCCATGGCATGTGGGATCTTCCCATACCAGGGCTCGAACCCGTGTCCCCTGCATTGGCAGGCAGATTCTTAACCACTGTGCCACCAGGGAAGTCCCCGCCGTGTCTTTCTGTGGCTTCATACCTCACTTCTTTTGTCTCTGGATGACCTTCCAGAGGTCATTACATGGAATATCCAGCTTGCTCACCCATTTGCATTTTGAAGGACTTGATTTTTCTGTCCGCTTAGAACAGTGTTCTCCCCCTTCAGAGGGATATAGAAGCGGGACCGCCATGTAGGCCCTGGCACCATCCGTTTTGAAGCTGTAGATGGTCTATGTTTGCGCACATTGAGTCCCACCAGCAGTGTTGAATGTTTGCTTTCAGCTGTCAGACATGCCTGAAGAACTGAAGGGAACGATCATTTACGTGTTTATCCAGATATTTCCCGTTTTGGTTGCCTTCCTTCATTCCTGATGTTCCAGGCTTCCCCCTGCTGTGATTTCCTTCTGTCTGAAGTACTGCATTAGGTCTGACTGTGGCCCGTTCTCTTCATTTTCCTTCATCTGGAAATGTCTTTATTGTGCCTTCACTTCTAAAGGGTCTTCTCACTGTTGTAGAATCCGGGCCGAGGCGCTTTTCTTTCAACGTGTTAAGAATGTCCCTGCGTCGGGCTCTGTGCTTCTGAGGGAAGAGCCCCACAGGCCTTCAAATTCTTGTTCTCACGTGGAAATACACACCTTCTTATCTGCTGCTTTGGGGATGTTTTAACATTGTCCTTAGTTTTCGGCAGTTTGATTATGTTCTGGGCATAGATTTCTTTGAGTTTATCCTGTGTGAGGTTTGTTGAGCTTCTTGAATGTATAAGTTTATAGTTTTCACTACATTTGGGAAGTGTTCAGCTATTATTTTTTCAGAGTTTTTTTAGCATCACGCTTTTTCCTTCTTTCCTTCTGGGACTCTGGTGATACAGATGGCCAACTTTTTATATTGTTCTGCATTCCCTGAAGCTCTGTTCATTTTGTTTTTCCATCTTCTGTTGTTCGGATTAGATCATTTGTACTGATCTATCTTTATTTTCGTTGCTGTATCTCTTTCCTCGCTCATCTCCATTCTGATATTGAGCCCACCAGGTGGATTTTTAAATTTCTGTTATTATAGTTTTTAATTTTCAAATTTCCGCTTGGCTGTGACTTCGGTTCCTGAGGCAGCCCTTTCAAGGACGGCTGGCTCCACTTGTGAAGCAGGAGCGCCCGCAGCTCTGAGGTCACTGTGGGTTCCGGTGGTCGCCTTGGATTGGGCTTCTCTTGTATAATTTTTCCCTTGAGAATCGGTCAGACTTTGCCGGTTAGATAATTCTGGATCATATTCTGGATACTCTGAATATTGTGTTGTGAGGTTCTGGCTCTTGTTTAAACCCCGTGGAGGATGGAGCATTTTGTTGTAGCAGGAAATGGACCTGGGTTGCGGGTTCTGAGCCCCCTCTGTGGGCGGTTATGGTCCTGAATCAGTTCAGCCTTACAGCCTGTGCAGTGTTCTCTGGATCTGTCCCATAGGTGCCACCCAAGGCCAGTCTGAGACCTGGTGGGGGTCGATCCTGGAGGTTGGTCCTCGAAATCTTTGGTTTGCCATTTAGGGTCAGGTCCACACACGGACAAGTGAGGAGTGACCCAGTCCTTCGCACACAGCTGGGGGCAAGCCCTTTCCGCCTCCCTCCTCTCCGCAGTCTCCTGCATACTCTCTGACCCCCAGAACCCCCTTCCTTGTGCTTTGGCTAAAAGCCAGGTCTCTTAAGTGTCCTCTGTGCTGCGATGCATCAGTACCTGGTCTGCCCTGAGCCAAGCGCAGAGGATGGAGAGCAGGAGAGCAGTGGGGTGCCTCTGGGTCCCCGGAGTTTACGGTGCCTGCCTGGCCGTGACTGTCATGGAGTCTAGAGGGCCTGGGGCTTGCTGGAGGGCAGAGCCAGCAAAGACAAAATAATGCCTGGGAGGGTCTCCCAGACCAGAGACAGCATTCATCTCCGAGGGCTTTCTTTTGTTTATTTTTGGGTCGTGCTGCAGCATGCGGGCTCTTAGTTCCCCCCCAGGGATCGAACCTATGCCTTCTGCAGTGGAAGTGCAGAGTCTTAACCACTGGGCCGCCAGGGAAGTCCCTCCACGGGCTTTCTGTGCACAGCCCTGAGTTCAGGGCGTGGGACCCACCTCCAGAGGCGTCTGCCCACATTCTGGTTCCTTCCCCGTCCCCCACAGGTGACCACTGGGCTTTCAGGCCTGTCATGGCTCCGAGGTTCTTCCAGGGCTTCCTTTCTCAGTGCTCACTCCATCCTTGCCAGAGCCCGAGGGCCTGGAAGAGCCCTTCTCTTGCATTGCTTCTGTCAGAAGGTAGCGAGGTCCCCGTGCAGACCCTGTGCCCCCCTGTTGCCCTGCAGGCCCGGTGCCCTGGCACCTCCTGTCCGCTGAGCCATGGCCACCCCCGACGTGAGCGTCCACATGGAGGAGGTGGTGGTGGTAACGACGCCCGACACGGCGGCGGATGGCAGCGGCATGGAGGAGGTGAAGACCGTGCTGGTCACCACCAACCTGGCCCCGCACGGGTGAGGATGGGCACCCGGCCTGGGGGCAGGGGGCGCCAGGGGACGCAGAGCCGCCACCTGGCCAGGAGCGAGTAATGCTTCCCCGACTCTTCTCCCGACACCAAGGTCATGGCTTCGTGCCCCTAAGCGCACGGTAACTTCTCCTCTGACAAGAACACAGTAGGGCCAGTTAGGAACTGGGTTTTCCAAGGGAACCTGAGGAGCAACGCCTGTGGGGTCAGCAGCGCGGTGAGCGCATGGCCCTGAGCCTGCCGTGCCGTGACCTCGGGCTGGACTGGAAAGTCGGGCAGAAATGGCAGCAGAGCGCGAGGCTGGCTGTTGTGGGGGTTTTGATGTCTCCTCTCTCCTCCCCTCTGTCCCCAGGAGTGGCCTGACGGAGGGTAACGTGGAGACGGAAAACGCCGCCGCGGCTGCTGCAGCCGCGCTCTCAGCGTCCTCGCAGCTCAAGGAGGCCGTGTTAGGTAGGGAGCCTGCCTTCTCGTGGCAGTGCCCGTAGGCAGCTCTGGAGGGGGCCTTTCCGAGGGGGCGGTCCTCCCATCAGTACGCGACGGTCCTCCCATCAGTAGGCGACAAGTCAGAGGTTCCCGAGGCTCTTCTTCAGAGGTGGCGCCACAGAGGCCCTGGCTCCAGAGTCTCCAGGTGTGGCCGTGGCCGGTGGCTGGAGGGGAGAGCTTGGTCTTGTGGCTCTACTTAGTGTAGCTGTCAGTGAGCGGCGGTGGAGATGAGTTATCACCTTTGGTCTTTTCCTGTTGACTAACACTGAAGGCCTCAGAGCTCTTCCAAATGTTAAGAATAGGTTTTCTCTGGAATTGTGCCAGGTAAAGTTTGTTTCCTTCAGTGGCTCTTTACTTTGGGCTGATGAGAAATGTCCCCGCCCACCTTGGTCCTGTCTCAGTCCCTCCTGAGATTTTAGTTTCTGGTTTCTAGGTTGGTAGTTAATGTTGTGCTTTTGCAGAAAGTGCTTTGGAGAAGTTGTAACTGATTTTCTATGTTGCCCCTTTCCCTGTCGACACACCTGGTGAGAAGTGAAGATGGCTGAAGAGGAGGAGAGCCTGGAGGCCGAGATCATGTACCCCATCACCTGCGGGGACAGCAGAGCCAACCTGATCTGGAGGAAGTTTGTGTGCCCCGGCATCAATGTGAAGTGTGTTCAGGTGAGGGTTCTGATGCAACCAGAGCACAGGCCTGCGTGCCGGGCTGCAGGGAGGGGCCCCCAGTCCCGCAGCTGTGAAGCAAACAAAAGAAGACCCCTACGGCAGGGGGTGTGACCTGTAGGGGGCAGTTCAGAAGGCAGAAATCCCGTGCTTGGGAGAGCAGAGGAGAAGGAAGGAGCCTTCAGGGACAGACAGGATTGTCGCTGGGGCACACGGAGAGCCTCAGGGCAGAGATTCTCTGTTCCTGGAGCAAAGCTGTGGAGAGAGGCTGGGAAGGCAGCTCTGCTGACGTTGGGATCAGCAGTGACTCTGCTGGGCAGGCTGAACAAGAGGGATGCTTTGCAAAGACTCATTAGCAGTCATGAGTAAGATGGAGGGGAGAGGTCTGCTCTTTCTGCAACATGGTAGTTTAGGTACCCAGACTCACCTTGTGCTGAAAACAGCCAAAAATGGCACTTAAGGTATTTTCGTAATGTATCTTCTAGATGCCTCCTTAAGCTGGCAAAAGAGGAGGAAATAGTCATGCCCAGGGCCTGAATAAAGGTGTATTATAGAGGGAGGCCAAGCACCAACCCCGGCTTTTGTCTGAGAGCCTTTGCCTGACACTGGTTTTCTCAGCCTCATGGGGCTGGAGATGAGAAGGTGAAGCCCAGGGCTCCCAACTTGGGTGTGTTGTTAGGGGCAGAGATTGTCCCTGCGATGCTGCTACTTCCAGAGGTCTCTACCCTCAGTGTTGGGGGTTAGAGAGTATGCTAATCACATACTCCCCGTCCCCTCTATCCCCCAGGGCATGGAAAACTCCTGTCTCATGTCTTAGCACTGGGTGGAAGAGAGAACCCTCTTGAGGATTCACATGTGACCTGTATAGTGTGAACACCTTTAGCTAAGAGTTTAGCCGTAGGTTGTTCCTGGCTGGCAGCTCCCCCAGGGATCTGACAAAAGCAAGTGAAAAATCCTTTTTGTTAGAACTCATCTTTATCTCAGGTTTCAAGTAATTTTGACAGACAAAGTTCCAAGAAAAGGAGCAGCTCACAGTAAAGCAAAACAAAACATTGAGCACACAGGAAATAAAGCACCTGAATGAGTGCACACAGAAACCACAGATAGAAGAATCAGACCCACAAATGCTGCAGGTTGGAATTTGGAGACACAGAATATGAAATAATTATGTTTAATTTACTTCAAGAAATAAAAGAGGGCTTCCCTGGTGGCGCAGTGGTTAAGAATCTGCCTGCCAATGCAGGGGACATGGGTTCGAGCCCTGGTCCGGGAAGATCCCACATGCCGCGGAGCAACTAAGCCTGTGTGCTACAACTACTGAGCCTGCGCTCTAGAGCCCGTGAGCCACAACTGCTGAGCCTGCGTGTCACAACTACTGAAGCCCGTGCGCCTAGAGCCCATGCTCCGCAACAGGAGAAGCCACCACAATGAGAAGCCCGTGTACCGCAACGAAAAGTAGCCCCTGCTTGCTGCAACTAGAGAAAGCCCATGCACAGCAATGAAGACCCAATGCAGCCACACACACACACACACACACAAATTAATTAAAAACAACAACAACAGGAAGCTAGAGGGACTCCCCTGGTGGCACAGTGGATACGACTCCAAATGCAGGGGGCCCGGGTTTGATCCCTGGTCAGGGAACTAGATCCTACATGCATGCTGCAACTAAGAGTTCACATGCCACAACTAAGGAGCCCGTGAGCTGCAACTAAGGAGCCCACCTCCTGCAACTAAGACCCAGTGCAACGAAATAACTATTTTTAAAAAAAAAAACAAACAAACTAGAAGTGAAAAACAGAATTAAAATTGAACACTTAAGTGGTTGGATTTTACAGCACATTAGACACAGTTGAAGAGATAATTAGTGAAATGGAAGATAGAAGTGAAGAAGTTATCCAGACAATGATCCCCCAAAATGTCATGAGGGAAAATGGAAGCACAAGAAAGTCTAATGCATCTATCTGAATTCTGAGAGGAGAGAGCGTCTGAGAACTTTTAGAACCAAGGAAAGATAGCAACCCACAGTTCAAGAGACTTAACAGATCCTAAACTGAATGAATAAGAAGAAACCAACCACATTTCAAAATCTATATAGGTGCCAGCGCAGAGGACCTTCCACTGGCTCCTGGGACACGTTAGCATCAAAATAATGAATGATAGTTATGGATTATGATTCAAGTAAAAACAAGAATCTATGGGCCCATATTTATTGCAGTGTATTTCATGTTATTTATTTACATTGACACAAGGGAGAGGTTAAACTCTTACAGCAACTAACAAATGTAGAAGGGGTGCTGGAGCCAGAGTGCCACAAGGGGGTGCTGAAACTAGTCAGGGGAAGCTGGATGAGGGACAGTTGGTCTCCAGGTACCCCCATCATTGAGGTACTGCTTACAGAGGCAAAGCAGGAACGGCAGGGGGAAGCCTGCAGATCACTCCCTAAATGTGATGACGTTTGGGCATCAGTATCGGGACCAGCCTCCATCCCGGCCTCCTGATTGAATGGGCAGGGATTCTGTGGCATTCCTGACAAAAAACCCCACAACCCGACTCTACTCGGGAAAACGTCAGACAGACAAAAACTGAGGGGCACAATTTTTGTCTACAAAAACACTGACCTGCATGCTTCACAGATGTTGAGGTCAGGAAGACACCATCGGGCCGAGGAGCTGCTCTGAGTCAAGGAGGCAAGACGCAGTGGTCAGTGCAGCGCAAAGTCAGGCCATGTCCTGCATCAGAGAAAAGTCACCACAAAGGCCGTTATTGGGACAGTTTGTGAAATTGGAATATTGCCTGTGGATCAGATAATAATACATTAATGGTAGTTTCCTGATGTTGAGAGCTGTGTGTGGTTATGTAGGAACCTTGTTCTCAGGAAATAGGTGTGAAGGACTCAGGGCGGCTACCCCACGAGCGTTTAGAGATGGGCCCTGTGTGGAGAGCGAGCCTGGGGAAGGGGCCGCTGCGGCTCTGTACTGTACCTGCAGTTATTTTGTAAGGTTGAAATCACAGCAGAATTAAAAGTTAGAAGCAAAAGAGGTGTAATAATGAGAGCGGTGGAGCAAGACCCCCTGGCAGCTGAGCTCTAAAGACTCCCAGGGAGCCGGGGGACCGGCGCAGGGCGGGTCTCCTTGTGCCAGGAGAGGAAAGCTGTACACAGTGAAGTCGTCTTCAGAAATTAGGGGAAACAAAAACATTTTCAGGCAAAACTGTGTTTGCCACCAGCAAGTCGTAACTAAAGGTATTCTAAGAAATGATTTCAGGCAGAGGGAAAGTGGTTCCAGAGAGGAGCTTTTAGGTGGCTAGAGGCGTGGAGAGTGGAGGAGGTGGGTGAGTCTAAGGTGATGGGCTCTGCAGTGCTGGTGTGTGTCCTAGGAGGCTCCGCATGCTCTGCGGTGGGGCGGTTGGAGGGCTATGAGTGGGATCAGCTGGCCCACCCTGACAGTGGGCCACACCTGCCCAACCAGCAGAGGAGAGCCTGGTCCCCCAGAGGGAGGTGGGATGGGGGGGCGCACGAGATGCAAGGGAGAGACAGGCCGGCAGGTGGTGCTGCGGTGTCCGGGTGCGGGCAGGGCCAGAGGCCATGGCCAGAGAGGGTGTCACGTGGTGGGGGCAGAGGCCGGGCCCAGTGTGGACCTCCTGGGCTCAGGCAGTGGCCAGCGAGGTCCTCCGACTCTGACTCTGCCTGTCTGCCCAGGCTCAGGCCTGGCTCCCGACCAGCTGGCTGAGGGGATGAGTGGCTTCCTGACTCAGAGAGAAAGAGTGCAGGGCTCAGGCAATTAAGACAGCTGCTTCTGTCAAGAGGGGCTTCCCAGGCTGGTGGCGTTTGCCGTGACCAAGTGCACTGGAGATACAGGCAGACCTCGGAGACGCTGCAGGTTCAGTTCCAGACCGCCTCAGTAAAGCCCATGTCTCAATAAGAAGAGTCACACACACTGTTTGGTTTCTTCACACATATAAAAATTGTGTTTACACTAGACTGTACTCTGTTAATGGTGTCATAGCAGTATGTCTAAAAACGATGTACATACCTTAACTTAAAAGTACTTTATTGCTAAAAAATGCTAGCCATCATCTGAGCTTTCGGAGCGGCAGTAGTAACATCAAAGATCACTGCTCACACATCACCGTAACAACTATAGTAATAACGAAAAAGTTTGAAATATTGCGAGAATTACCAGAAAGTGTCACACAGACCTGAAGCGAGCAACTGCTCTTGAAAAACGGCGCCGATAGCCTTGCTCGAAACAGGGTTGTCACGAACCTCCAATTTGTAGAATATGACTATCTGTGGAGCGCTACAGAGCAAGTGTGGCTGAGTGGAGGTGCTTTTGCTCCAGCGGCATGGTAACCTGGGCCCTACCTGACACAGACTGCAGGGCGCCCGAGAGGCAGCCGCCCGGGAAGGGGACGCCTGGGACGGCCGGCACCCTGGCTGGGGTCCAGCTGTGCGTCCAGGCCACAGTTGGAGCTTTCGTTTCTGCCTCTGCTGAGATCAGTGACTTATCCATCCCCAGCCTGCTTGTTTTCTTTCTTTTTTTTTTTTTTTTAATCTGTGCGCGGGCTTTCTCTAGTTGCAGAAGGCGGGGGCTACTCTTCATTGAGGTGTGTGGGCTTCTCACTGCGGCGGCTTTTCTTGTTGCTGAGCACGGGCTCTAGAGGCACGGGCTTCAGTAGTTGTGGTATGTGGGCTCAGTAGTTGTGGCACGTGAGCTCAGTAGTTGTGGCTCGCAGGCTCTAGAGCGCAGGCTCAGTAGTTGTTGTGCACTGACTTAGTTGCTCCATGGCACGTGGAATCTTCCTGGACCAGGGCTCGAACCCGCATCCCCTGCACTGGCAGGCGGATCCTTAACCTCTGTGCCACCAGGGAAGTCCTTTGTTTTCTGAGTAAATGCAGTTTTATGTTGGTTCTTTGGTTCCAGTAATTTCTTGTTTAATAAGACTGAATAGGATACTTTACCTTCTCAGGCCACTGTTGGGGGAAACTAGCAGACCTGTGAGGAGTGGGGGCAGTTCCCTGACTTTGAAGTGGACATATGCTCCTGGGCCGTGAAGGGTGCCATTAGGGGTGGGCCAGACCGGCTGAAGGGACATTCACAGCTGACCCTGTGCACTGTGTCTCCTGTTACTTGGTGTGATATATGTGTACATTATTTGTGGAATAAGTTATGCGTAAGGAGGTTTGCCAGTTGCTGTCTGAAGGGAGGGAGAGAGCTCTGTGCCTTTCTGAGTGGTGTGGGGTCCTTGGGTCCCAGGCGTTGGGTGTGTGGTTGGGGGGAAGCGCCAAGCACTTAGCTCCCTCCCCGCTGGGGGTCAGTGTCTGACTACCCGCTGGGGCAGGGGGAGGCCAGCTCCCCACTCCAGCCCCTGTGCACAAGGGTCAGGCTCGTCTCACATGGTGGTTCTTTCCTGAATCCTGAATGTCAGGTTGAGAGCCGGCCCACGGCTCCACCACATCTGCCCTGCCGTCCACCCCCTTTCCCAGGCCAGCTCTGGGGGGACGGTGGTGTCAGGCAGGAGAGAAGGGCGGTGGGGAGGCCCTGTCCTGATTTTGCTCTGCTCTTCCCTCCACAGTACGATGAGCATGTCATCAGCCCCAAGGAGTTTGTGCACCTGGCCGGCAAGTCCACCCTGAAGGACTGGAAGCGAGCCATCCGCATGAACGGCATCATGCTCAGGTCGGTGGGGCGCGGGGGCGGGGGACCGGCTGGAGGGACTGGGCAGGGGTGGGCCGGTGACCCTATGTCGGGGAGCACTGTGGCCACTGCTTTTTCCTTGGGTTTTGCGTTTTGAAGATGAGGGACATTTTCTACGTGAGGATTGTGGACAGTGTCCCGGGGCTGGGCCGCCCACACCCCTGCCAGCGCGTGACCCTGTCAGACTTGCAGGGCTTTCTGTCTTGCTTTTTTTTTTTTTTTTTTTTTTTTTAATTTATTTATTGTTTTTGGCTGCATTGGGTCTTTGTTGCTGCATGCGGGCTTACTCTTCGTTGCGGTGTGCGTGCTTCTCACTGTGGTGGCGTCTCTCGTTGTGGAGCACGGGCTCTAGGAGTGGTGCGGGCTTCAGTAGTTGTGGAGCGTGGGCTCAGTAGTTGTGCAGCGTCGGTTCAGTAGTTGTGGCGCGTGGGCTCAATAGCTGTGCCTCGTGGGCTCTAGAGCTCAGGCTCAGTAGTTGTGGCGCACAGGCTTCAGTAGCTGTGGCTCGCGGGCTCTAGACCGCAGGCTCAGTAGTTGTGGCGCACAGGCTTAGTTGCTCTGCGGCATGTGGGATCTTCCCGGACCAGGGCTCAAACCCGTGTCCCCTGCATTGGCAGGCGGATTCCCAACCACTGCACCCCCAGGGAAGCCCTTTCTGTCTTGGTTTGATCGCCACCAGTCCCTGACTGAGGCACCTGTGACTGTGTCACCAGGAAGGCACTGGCCGTGAAGCTGTCTGCACGTCAGGACAGTGGCCAGGGCAGCCTTCTTCCTCCTGAGGCAGCGCCTACCCCCGTGTGTCTCCCTCCATCACCCCAGACTCGGGTCCCTGTTGAGAGCCTGCGCTTCTTTAAGCTGCTGTGTGTTGGTCTGTCCAGTTGTCCAGACATTGTCCTTTCTGGATGACCAGTCTGCCAGCAAGGGTCCTGTCCGGACTGTCTTTGTTCACTGGCAGCATTGGTCTCCTCCAAGCTGCACTGTTCCTGTGACCTTGTGACAGTCGTGGCGTTGACGCTTTCAGGGTGTCTTGGCCTAGAGCCCCAACTTTCCTGTTTTTAGAGTCAGTCCTGCTGGCCTGTGCCCCATCGGCTTCCCTTGTTGGTGGCGGGGTCTTGGTGTGGCGTCCACTCACCTTTCTCCCTGTACACTTCGTCTTCCCTTTGAAATTAAGTAGGAATTGGTGGGAAGCTTCAGGCTGGCTCTTCGCTACTTCACACCGACATCAGGTTCTGGAGTGTCCTGCTCAGGCTCTCCCGTGGGGCCCTCTGCGGTGCCCGTTCCACCAGCCGCCCTGGTGGGTGTGGCCTGTCACGGGTGGCCTTCGGAGCTCCTCCCTTCCACCTGCGAAACGGGAAGGGTGATGCCGCTTCCAAGAAGGCTGAGGACAGACTAGGCTTTTGCATTTATACCCCCAGGAGCGTTAATGCCTGATTTCCGTGTTCTAACATTTCCTGCTTTGGTGGTAACGGCTCGCCCCTCCGAATTGGCCCCTGCTGCGAGCCTGTCCAGAGACAGCCATGGTTTTTCATGGTGTCCAGAGGGGCGGGATCTGGTTGCTTTGCTGCTGAAGGGGCCCCTCTCCCTCCTGTGTTTATTCCCGGGGGAAGCGGCTTCTTGCTGTCCTTAGGCATGTCTGCTGCCCTGGGTGCCTGCAGCCCATGGGAGCCCTGTCACTCTCCCTGGGGAGCCCCTTCCTTCCCCCGGAGCAGCTTTGCACCCTCCCATCAACCCAGCTCTTTCCTCTCTCAGCCCCACCTGCCGCCGGGCGTGAGTATCTTGGTGGTGCGGCTGTGACTGTTTCATTGGAAGAGCACCGCCGGGAGGTGCCATCTGCTGCACTCCCTGGAGCCAGCGCGTTCACGCTGCCCCAAGGCCGAGGTGGGCGGCAGCCCCAGAGCCGTCCGATCCTTTCGCGGGTCGAGGCAGGCCAGTTGAGATGCACCGAACTGAAGCCCAGGACCTCTGGGAGAGGCCAGAGAGGAGGGCCTGGGGGGCGTCCCAGCAGGCAGGGTACATGTGGTGCCTTCCTGGTAAAACTGAGGCTGGGAGGTGATACAGCGAGAATCCAGAGGCGCTGGTGCTGTTGGTGCTTCTGGAGGGTCTCGATTTTTGGGCCACGCACCAGGCGGGTGTGCCGCCGTCAGCACCTCTTTTGGCCCTGAGTCGTCCCCCCCCACCCCGGGGCTGGTGGGCAGCAGAGCATCTCGGAGAGGCCCAGCCCCTCAGTGCTGACCGGCATCTCTGGACAGCCACCTCCCTCGGAGCACCAGCCACTGTGGTCGCCCTTCCTGTGGACAGAGCCACACGCAGGCGTCCCCACGCCACCTGAGAGAGCTGTGCTGGGGTGTTGGAGAGGCCTGCCCGGGAGCCCCGGTGGAGCCTGCCTCCGCAGACACACCACTCTGGGCCCACCCCGGGGCAGGCCTTCCGTGGCTGACACCCCGCCCTCCTCTGCACAGAAAGATCATGGACTCCGGGGAGCTGGACTTCTACCAGCATGACAGGGTCTGCTCCAACACCTGCCGCAGCACCAAGATCGACCTCTCGGGGGCCCGTGCATCCCTGGGCAGCCCCACGCCTGCCGAGTACATCCCGCTCACGCCTGCCACGGCCGACGGTACGTGCTGGGCTATCTCTGCTGCCGGCCACAAGTGGGGCCTCCCCGTCCACTCAGCTGTCCCTTCCAGGCCCCAGGGGTCAGCAGCCACCTCCTTCCTCACCGAGGAAGTCTAGCTGAATTGCTGTTCCATCCACAGGGAAGACTGAAGTACTTCCTCTTTTTAAGCCGTTTTTATTATAAGATACAATGATTCACGTGTAGAGAAAAGTATGAAGAATAACAGAGCAAACGTCCAGTGCCCACCCCCAGCTTTGACCAGTTCAGGGAACGCCCCACACGCCTGGTCTGCCATCTGTCCTTGCCCTGGGGCCGCTCCCCATGGCACTTGGTTCCGGCTCGTGCACTTCCCTGCAACTTGAGATTTGTTGATGTGTTTATGATGTTCTGCGTTGGCATCTGTTGCTCTAACTGGTAGAAGGACTAAACATTTCCTGGAATTCTTTCCAGATTTTTGAATACAGAGATTCTTTTTAAAACAAGTTAGCATGAAATCCGGTCCCAAGTTCCCTGTTCATGTTGCCCATTGATAACTTGGTGGCGCTACCTTTCCTGTGATGGGAATTGCATTGTCCCTAAGTTGTTGCTCCACAGGTCAGTCTGGGCCTGCTGCCGTGTGGCCAGGGACTGTCCTTATGGCTGACCAGACGGTGGTTGGTCGAGGGGCCTTGTCCTGTACTTAGGAGGATGGAGAGGGAGGCTCGGGGGCAAAGTGAGGTCCTGGGGTTCACCCCAAATGAGTCCCTGCCCCTACCTGCACGGGCTGGCAGCTGGCCCAGTTTGGGAGTCCCTCCCAGGAGCTCTAGGAACACGCAGGCTGCCGGCAGTCAGGGCTGGCCCTGGGACTGCACTACACAGTGTGGGAGGGGCTGGGTCACGGTAAGGCCCCCGCCCCCGCCCCCAGGAGACACAGGGAGACAGCACTCCTGGTGGGCCGGTGGCTTCCGTGGGAACAGGGCCTCCTCCGGGTCACTGGGTCCAGACTCTCTGTTCTGCCTTGTAAAAGGCGGCCGCGGTGACAGATCTCCAGGAAGGCTCTGGGCGCTGACGCTCCAGTCAGAGCGCCGTGTCCGGTAAAGGCCACATGGGGTTTGGGATTTAGCTCTTAGAAGCCTGTTGTCCCTGGGTGGCTTGGATGGTGTGTCGCTTTGCTTAAACTCACCTCCACGGCGGTGTCTTCAGCCAGAGTCCTCAGGACACCTGAGTTGCCTCTCTGCATCAGCCCAGACTAGAAGGAGCTATTTCAGGCATCGAACACCCCCAGCGCGACGTCTTTGTCAGATGTGAAAGAGGCTGGCTTCAGGTCAGAGAGCTTACCCAGAGGTTAGGCTTCCAGGCTTGTTTCTAAGCCCCAAATGGCCAAATCCAAACTGTGTCCATGACTCTGCAGACACTGGAGTCAGAGGTGAACCAGCTTGGGTGGCTTGCATCTCTAAGTGCCACTTCTGATTTACAAAAATGGAAACATGGTAGCTGCTGAGATGGACGCTTAGTGTCAGTGAGACAGAGACCCCAAGAGCAGGCCAGGCAGAAAGGCTGGCCTGTGGCCCCTGGCCAGCAGGCTGTAGAAGCTTGTGACCGTGACGAGGACAGCAGAATGTTGAGGACACGTGGACAGGTTTGAGGAGGCATGTTCCAGCTCCTTCTTTTTACATGTTTAACAGTGAATTTAGAACGCAGGGCACGTGTATGCTCTGTTGTGCTCGTGCACCTCAGTCAATTTTGTGAAAATGTGGGTGGGGGCGGCGAGTCAGAGCTGGGGTGGGTGGTGGGTGGGACGCTGGCCTGTCGCAGGCGAAGCTCACCGGGCTCATCTTGGTTGCAGTGAACGGGGCTCCTGCCACTATCACCATCGAGACTTGTGAGGACCCTGGGGACTGGACCACAGCCGTCGGAGGTGCGGGCTGGGCTTCTCACGGTGGGGGCGGGGCCTTCCTGGGCTTCTCACGGCAGGGGCGGGGCCTTCCTGGGCTTCTCATCGCGGGGGCGGGGCCTTCCCGGGGCTTGTCAAGGTGGGGAGGCGGGGCCTTCCTGGGCTTCTCACGGCAGGGGCGGGGCCTTCCTGAGCGGCTCACGGCGGGGGCGGGGCCTTCCCGTGGCTTTTCACCGAGGGGGTGCGTTGGGGCGGGGCTCCGATCTGCGGCTGGTTTCGCCTTTGCGGACCGCCGGGCGCCCTCTTGCAGGAAGTGCAGGGCCCACCCACTGGACTTGCGCGTATGGTTGTGGGGGACACTATTGCCCCTCAGAGCCGTGTCTTCCTGGCAGTTCTTTGCTCCTCCGTGTGGTTGGAACCGGCGGTGGGGCTGCCTGTGCAGGACTCCCCATCTCTGGGCCGCTCCTTCTCTCACAGATGACACGTTTGCCTTCTGGCGAGGGCTGAAGGATGCAGGCCTGCTGGACGAGGTCATACAGGAGTTCCACCAGGAGCTGGTGGAGACCATGAAGGGTCTGCAGCAGCGGGTCCAGGACCCTCCCCTGCAGCTCCAAGGTGAGCGGTCTTGCCCTGCCCTGGTCTGTGGGCCCGGAGGCCTCTTCTGCTCGTGGTGGTGGCGGTGGTGGGCAGCTTCAGGATGCCCGTGGGTGCAGCCTGCTCCTTCTGGCTCCGAGCTGAGCCCAGCAGCGTTGGCGGGGGTGGGCAGTTAGCCTGTTCCCACCAGGTCCCCCCTTGCCACTGGGACGAAGCTGAGCCCGGGAATCAGGAACCTGCTGGGCCCAGTCCCTCATCTCACCGGGGGGCGTGGAGTGCCCCAGACCCTGCTGTGGGCCGGTGCGTTCTCACCGTGTGCTCGCCCTGCCCTTGTAGACGCCGTCCTCCTCAACAACATCGTGCAGAACTTCGGCATGCTGGACCTCGTGAAGAAGGTGCTGGCCAGCCACAAGTGCCAGATGGACCGCTCGCGGGAGCAATACGCCCGCGACCTGGCAGGTACGCTGGCCTTGCGCGGGGTCGGTGACCCCGAGATGACCCCAGCCAGGCTTCCGGTGAATTCACCCTTGGCCCCGCGGTTCGCCTGTGAGGTGGCACCTTCCTGGGGGGGGTGCCTGCGGCCACGCGTGAGACAGGCTGCTTACGCTGTGCCCTCCTTATCTTATACGTCACCAAGGCAGCTTTCCTGCGAGCGCTAGGATGATTGGAAACAGTACAGGGAACAGGGGAGGCCTGTCCCCACGTCGGGCGGAACGCAGTACAGAGAACAGGGGAGGCCTGTCCCCACGTCGGGCGGAGCAAGGTAGCTGCTCAGGATGACTCTTTTGCTTCCTCAGAGCGGTGGGTCCCCATCAGAGCAGGCCCCACACAGAGTGTCACTGCAAGGGCCGTGGGGGACAGGACAGAGCATCACCGTGAGGACGTGAGGGTCAGGCCCCAAGTCAGCGCAGGCCCCGGCCAGGGCAGGCTGTGGGTGCCCGCTGTGCCCCGCGGTCACGCCCTGTCGCTGTCGCCGCAGCCCTGGAGCAGCAGTGTGACGAGCACCGCCGTCGGGCCAAGGAGCTCAAGCACAAGTCGCAGCACCTCAGCAACGTGCTCATGACGCTGACGCCCGTCTCCCTGCCCCCCCCCCCGTGAAGCGGCCCCGGCTCGCAAGGGCCACGTCTGGGCCGGCCGCCATCGCCTCGCAGGTGCTCGCCCAGTCCGCCCAGATCGCCCTGACCCCCGGTGTGCCCGTCTCCCAGCTCACCAGCGTGCCGCTGGGCAAAGTGGTATCCACCCTGCCCTCCCCCATGCTGGGCAAGCCCATGCCCCAGGCTGCTCCGGCAAGCTCCCCCGCTTCACCGCTGCTTGGGGGCTACACGGTGCTGGCCTCCTCGGGCACCACCTTCCCCAGCACGGTGGAGATCCACCCGGACGCGTCCAGCCTCACGGTCCTGAGCACAGCCGCCATGCAGGACGGCAGCACTGTGGTCAAGGTGGTGAGCCCGCTGCAGCTGCTCACCCTGCCCGGCCTGGGCCCCACCCTGCAGAACGTGGCCCAGGTGTCGCCCGGGGGCAGCACCATTGTGACGGTGCCCACGGGGGCTGTTGAGAGCGCCATGGCCGCCCCGGGACCCGAGGAGCACACGGCCACCATCGAGGTGGCCGCCATGGCGGAGGGCCATGAGCACAAGTAGCCGTTGGCGGAGGGCGAGGCCCCTCGTGAGCACAGGGCTGGCCGCCTCTCCTCAGGCCGTGGCTGGCTGGGAGCACAGCGCTGGCGCCTGGCGGGCCACGCGGGGCTGCTGAACCAAAGAGAGGAAACGCCAAAACAGACGGAGAGGAGAGGGACGTGGCAGCAGCCTGAGACGGGTCCCCGGGTTCTGAGCCTCCTCCCCTGTTTTCTGGGAAATATATTTTTCCATCTGTTGCTTATTAATACTGTTTACATGTGGGGCCTTGGTCAGGAGCCAGGTCGGGGAGGCCAAGGGGGCCCAGGTGCAGCTGGCAGCAGAAACAGGGCGGAGAGCGGGGCCTCGGCCCACCGGCTGGGCTAGGCCGTTACTAACACATGTCTTGGGAACTGTCCCCAAGTGTGGAAACCCATGGATCCTATGGATTTGGTTTCTTCCCACAGTTTTCTGTAGGTTTAGTGTGGCCAGCACCCTGTTCTCCCATCTCTGGAACAGGCATCAGTGGTGCTGCAGGTGTGCAGGTGGCTCAGGTGGAGCTGCAGGGCACCCAGGGGTCGGGGTGCAGACCCCGGGGCACCTGCCTGGCCAGAGGGGCCGAGGGGCCTGAGCAGCACAGGCCGGGGGGGGGCACCCCGCCCCCACTCCTGCCTGGCAGATGCTCAGGGGCTCAGGGGCCGTTGCACACGCTCTGGGGGTATTTTTAAGTGAACTTCTTAGTAGGCTTCTAGGAAGAGTCAGGTTTATAGTGTTTTCAACCTAAACGACGCTGAGTGCCTAGGCTTCCCGATCTGTTCTGGGTTCCAGAGTGTTTTGTACACAGGGACTGTCGGGAAGGCCCCAGGGGAGCGAGATGGTGGGTGTCCCCCGTGGCTTTGGCCTGAGGAGGGCGCGTGGAAAGAACAAGCAGGGGCTCTGGAGGGTTCACTCCCAGTTAGGACGCGCCTCAGGTCAGGGCTCGTGATCCCCAGTGTTCAGCGTGCTAGTGGGGCCCCCTCCTGGAGGCAGGCGTTCGGGGCCAGTGCTGGGTGAGGTGGGGGCACCCAGATGCTCGCGGGAAGGATGTCCGTGGGCCAGTCGGCCCTCTGCCCTTCTGGTTGTGGACTCAGGAGGAAGACCAGGGAGGGGCCTTCCTGCAGGCCTTGAGCCACTGCAGCAGTGGGTCCCCACGGGCACCCTGGGCCTCCTGTCTGTCACCTGTGGAGACCCAGAGAGAAGCCACTGCCCGCCTCGCACTTTGAAGGGAACTGGGCTCCGTCCATCCATCCATCCGTCCTTCCGTCTGTCAGGTGGCCCGGACCCCACCTCAGCGCCCTCGCCCCGCATCAAGCACCGAGGCTGTTTTGTTTCTGTCAGGTCTGGTTGGCCGTTGTCTCGGGCCTGCTGGTTTCAGCGCGGTGTCACTTCCCTGTTTGCTACACGCTCCTCTTCCAGGCGCGTCTCTGATACACGTGTGGTGGGAGCCCGTGGACTAGGCGCCCAGCCCGTCCCGAGTCTGGCTCAGACCATATCAGAACGCGTTGCGAGTGGAGCCGGGCGTCTTGTGCTTGGAGCCTCTCCGGTCAGACCTGCCACCTCTCGGAAGCCGCCCCGCCCGCAGGCCACGTGGCACCGGGAGGAAAGTTGGTTTCAGAGCCACACGGACGGAAGCCACCGACAGCTGCTCCTGCGGACACCGGCGCCTGGCGGGCCCTGAACCCGGGGTGTGGGGAGGGGCCCACTGTCCTCCAGGAAACCTCAGCCCGCTGTGGGGTCGGGCCATCTCGCTGTCGCCACCCGCCACTTCCCCCTTCCACCCACTGGGCGCGTGCAGGCTGTCCCGGCTCGGGCGTCTGGGAAGGTAGAACCGGATCTGTGGGGCTCGGAGGCAGCCTGGGGAAGGGAGGCATCTGAGTTCTACTTTGTATGTTGTTTTGCAAGTATCTGCTTGGTACTTTGATTTAAAATAAAAACGTTTTTCATAACGTGTGTGTGTCTGGTGATGAAAGGCTGTGAGTGGGTGGGTGACATGGGGACGTGCCCCCTGGGGGCGGCGCCTGCCCGCTCCCCAGCCTGCTCTGGAGAGGGTGGTCCGGGGGCCCACGGCCCTTCTGCTGCCCTGAGGTCGAGCGGCTGCCCTTGGATCTCCCCCGTGTGCAGTGGACTTGCCTGGAGTCGCCATGACCAGCAGACCACGGCCAGTGGGCTGTGCTCTGCGTTCTCACACGTGAGGGTGGTCGGGCTTAACTGCTCACAGGCAGCGGTGAGGCCTCTGGGTCCTGGAATCAAACGTGGGCTGCCGCACTGATGGGCCGCCGCACTGATGGGCCACGGCCTGATGGCCCCTCCACGTGGTAGAGGTTGAGCCACTTGTCCGGAGCAGGTGTAGGACCGGTGTGGGAACGGGGCTCCCTGGACGTCCGGGTCGGAGGCTCCTGCCAGTGCCCAGGGCTGGGGTCTTCCTGCCCATCGTCCCCAGCACCCATTCTCCGCCCCAGGGTCATCGCCCACAAGCCCCGACAGAGAATGGGCAGGGGGCTCGCCTCGGGGCGGTGCCGACGCTGGGGAGGCCTGTGGGGGGAGGGGGCTGGCGGGGGCATCCTTCATGACCGGTTTGGGGGACACGTTGTCTCTCTCTGGTTGGTCCTGATCAGAAGCTGCAGTTGCTGACTGAGCTGACCACCTAGGCTGGTCCTTGCAGAGGCTGTGGGTCCCTCTGTGTCTTCGGTCTCTTGCATCTCCACGCAGCCCTTTCTAGGGGTCACGTGACCACCATCCCCCATCCCCACTCCTCAGGAGGAAAGCCCCTGGCCACGCCGCAGGGTCCTCCTCGCCCGTGTCTGTGGCCGAGGTGTTTGGGGAGGCTCTGCAGCCCAGGCAGGCGGCCGCCCACCTCCGCCCACTCCCACTGGCTGCTCCTGTGTTCTCAGCTGTGGGGCCTGCCCAGGACCCCACTGACTCCTCTGAGCCTGGCTCCTGTGGCCTGAGAACCACGCAAGGGGGCATGTCGGGAGTGGAAGGTGTCCAGGGCCGTGAACAGGGCATAGCCACTCCAGGGGCAGAGCGCACTGAGGGGCCCTGGGCAGTGTCAGCGCCTGGGCAGGCAGGAGAGACCACGTGTGGAGAGTGGGCAGTGGGAGGGAGGGGGCAGGCCCGAGGCCGGAGCGGAGCAGTCACCGTGGCTCAGAGTGATGGAGGGGCTGTGTCTTGGAGGTGAGGTCTCAGGAGGCTGGCCTGAGCAGCTGGGTGGATGGCGGTGCCCCCAGAACTATGTCCTGAGCCATCAGATCTGGGGTGCCCACAGATGCCTCAGGGACGGTGGGCCCCGGTGAGCCAGCATGGGCGGGGGCGGGGCGGGAATGCAGCCGAGAGCTTGTTAACCCCTGGTTCTTGCAAGAGAGGGTGTGCACGGAAGCACCCCAAAACTCAGAAGGGTGGCTTTCCAGCAGGGGCCGTTGCACCCAGCGCCCGGACCCGGGAGTGAGGACCTCGCCTCACGGCCCTTGATGCTTCCTTCTCTGCGTCCCAAACTGATAGTGGACCCGGCGTCTCCCTCATCCTCGGCCTGCGTGCACTGGTTCCTGCAGCCTTGGGCCAGATGGAACCCCGGCAGGGAGAGCAGCGCCGGTGGAGAGCAGGGTCCGGAAAGGGTGGGGACTTGAAGGCGGGGCAGCCTCCTGGTGGGGGCACCTCGGGTCAACTTTTCTCCTCCAGTGATTTGCAGATCACCCTCAAAAACCGGTTCTTTGATCACTGAAAGCATACTGAAGAGAGTCACGGGTGCGGGTGTAGCCTCTTAGCACAGCCAGGGGGCGGACAGAAGGACCTGTCCCCTCCCAGGGGCTGGGGCACGAGGGCACTGCCCACCTCAAGCGAATTCCTGCCCAGTGTGGCTGAGCACTCCTTGTGGGCAGAGTGGCACAGGAACCCGAGGGGGCAGGGGCCATCTGTTTGCAGCAGGGCTCACCAGACGGGCCCCGGGGGCGGGGCCAGATGCCAGATGTCCTCAAGAGGGACCCCGCCCTCTCCCACGTGGTCCCCATCTCCCCGTGTCCCTCCAGCCCCCACACAGCCCTGCCTGAGGTCCTCCGTCTCAGGGGGCACCAGCACCCATATGTGATGACATGTGTCCGCCAGCAGGTGCCCATACCACATCGATTCTTGTAAACGGCCACGTGTGCTTGAAAACAAAACGTGTATTTTCTCTTGGCTGAGTGGGTTTTGCGTCTGTTGGATCAGATTCTTAACTGTGCTGTTTGGCATTTCCTTACTTGTGTATGTTTTTTGTTCAGCTTGATCCATCGGTTTCTGAGCGAGATGACTCACAGTCTCCCTCTTGGTTGGTGCGTTGGTTTGACATCCCTTAAATAAAATACTTTAAAATTTATTATGTATTTATTTATTATTCTTATTTATTTATTTATCTATTTTAGGTTCCCAGCAAAGTTGGGTGGAAAATAGAGATTTCCCATCCCCCATCCCCCTCCAGCTGGCGCAGCTTCCTCAACAACCCACAACAGTGGGATATGTGTTAAAGCCAGTGAGCCTACGTGGATACGTCATCATCACCCAGAGTCCGAAATTACATCAGGGCCCACACTTGGTGTACGTTCTGCGGGTTTGGACAAATGTATGATGACGTGTATACACCTTTACAGTATCATACAGAGTAGCTTAACTGCCCTAAACGTCCTGCTCTGCCTGTTCATCCCTCCCTCCCCCCAGCCCCTGGCAACCCCTGATCTTTCTGCTGTCTCCATAGTTTTGTCTTTTCCAGAGTGTCATAGAGTTGGAATCATACAGTCTGTAGCCTTTTCAGATTGGCTTCTTTCACTAGTTAAATGCATTTCAGGTTCCTCCACATCTTTTCACGGCTTGATAGCTCATTTCAATTAGTGCTGAATAATATTCCACTGTCTGAATGGACCACAGTTTATTTATCCGCCACCTGCTGAAGGGCATCCTGGTTGTTTCTGAGTTTGGGCAGCTATGAATACAGCTGCTGTAGACATCTGTGTGCCAGTTTCTGTGTGGACGTGAGTTTTCAACTCCTTTGGGTAAATAACGTGGAGCATGATTGCTGAATCCCATGGTAAGAGTATATTTAGTTTTGTCACCCAAGTGACACCACCTAAGTGACTGCACCATTGTGCGTTCCCACCAGCAGCGAACGGGAGTTCCTGCTGCTCCACATGCTCACCAGCGTCTGGTGGTGTTAGCGCTCTGGATTTGGGCCATTCCAATAGGTGTGTCGTGGTGTCTCATTGCTTAAATTTGCACTTCCCTGATGACATATGATGGGGACATCTTCTCGTGTGCTTATTTGCCATCTGTATATCTTCTTTGGCAAGGAGGTCTGTTAAGGTCTTTTGCCCAGTTTTTTTTTGTTTTTTGTTGTTGTTGTTTTTTTTCAGTACGCGGGCCTCTCACTGTCGTGGCCTCTCCCGTTGCGGAGCACAGGCTCCGGACGCGCAGGCTCAGCGGCCATGGCTCACGGGCCCAGCCGCTCCGCGGCATGTGGGATCTTCCCGGACCGGGGCACGAACCCACATCCCCTGCATCGGCAGGCGGACTCTCAACCACTGCGCCACCAGGGAAGCCCGAGGTCTGCATTTTTGAGGCTGTGTCCCCCGCAGTGCATCGTGCCTGGGGCTCATGAAGTCAGGCCGTCCTGTCTCTGGGGACACTGATGGCTTTCCCTTTGTAATTAGTAGGTAGCTTGGGGAGATAACTTGAGACCACACGGACGTCCTGCTTCACTTACCACTATGATGGCTGCATACACTGTCCTTTCCTAGACCTCTGCACTTATTCCTGAGCAGAGTTTTGAGAGGACGGCGGCGCCCCTCGCAGGGAGGGCGTGGATGAGGACGCAGCGGGGAGACTGCTTAGGATTGTAGACTTGGACGCAGGCATCTGGTTCTGGATCAGCTTGCTGATGGGTGTAGGGAGGGAGGAGGGGTCCAGGATGCCGTGTGTGACGCCTGCTTGGCGAGGAGGGTAAGGGGCTGAAGAGGCCGAGGACTTGGCCCCCAGTACTCTGTTGAATAGAAACGGTGAGTGTGGGCTTCCCTGGTGACGCAGCGGTTAAGAATCCGCCTGCCAACGCAGGGGACACGGGTTCGAGCCCTGGTCCGGGAAGATCCCACATGCCGCGGAGCAATTAAGCCTGTGCGCCACAACTACTGAGCCTGCGCTCTAGAGCCCGCGAGCCACAACTGCTGAGCCTGTGTGCTGCAACTACCGAAGCCCACGTGCCTAGAGCCCATGCTCTGCAACAAGAGAAGCCACCGCAATGAGACGCCCGCGCACCGCAACGAGGAGTAGCCCCTGCTCACCACAACTAGAGAAAGCCTGTGCGCAGCAACGAAGACCCAACACAGCCAAAAGTAAATGAATAAATGAATGAATGAATAAATAAATAAATAAATAAATAAAAGAAACGGCGAGTGTGGGCATCCCTCTCTTGTTCCTGATCTTGAAAGGAAAGGCTTTTCACTTTTCACCATCGAATTAAGTGTGGGTTTGTCACATGCGGCCTTTGTTATGTTGTGGTATAGCCCTTCCATAAGCCCAGCATTTTAAATGTGCTGTTGGATTCAGTTTGCTAATACTTTGCTGAGAATTTGTGCATCTATGTTCGTCAGGGGTATTATCAGTCTGTAATTGTCTTTTCCTGTGGCGTCCTCATCTGGCTTCGGTATCAGGATAATGCTGAATTCGGGAGTGTTGTCTCTCCTTCAGTTTCCTAGTTCTCGTCCTTGTAATAATTTTCCTGCCTATTCTTGTTTGTTTATGTTGTGCTTTTCCAAATGAACTTTAAAATCAGCTTATCAGGGGCTTCCCTGGTGGTCCTGTGGGTAAGACTCCGGGCTCCCAGTGCAGGGGGCCCGGGTTCGATCCCTGGTCAGGGAACTGGATCCCGCATGCACGCCGCAACTAAGACCCAGAGCAGCCAAATAAATAAATAAACGCTAAAAAGATAAAAATAAAAAAATAAAATAAAATCAGCGTATCTGCCCTCTAATTCGTCTGAGCATTTTTACTGGAACTGCATTAAACTCTTAGGTCCATTTAGGAAGGATTGACAGCAGCAGTCATGTTGCATCACTTTATCCATCCCGGTGTCAGAGGCGTTCTATTGTGGCTCTCGGGAACTTGCAGCTCTCTTGCATATTTGCTGTTAGGCTCATCCACGGGTCTTCTGTTTCTGCTGTTATGTTTGGAATGTTTTCCTGTAGCTGGATGTTTTGTATACGTTGAGGCTCCTGACATGACAATTCATGGCACTCAGCCAACTTCCTGACTTAACGGGAATCTTCCATTGCCGCCCCTCCCAACAGGACGCCCACATGGGTGGACGTGGATGGGCTTTCTGTGGGAGGGTGGGTGTTGGTATATCAGTCATCTGTTGCTGTGCAAGACAGCACCCCAAAAGGTGGTGGCTTAAAACAGTCATAACCACTTCGTCTCACTGCCTATTACCGCACGGTGGGAGTGGTTAACTGGTGGCACAGTCTGGGGGTCTCTGTGGTGGAGCTGGGAGATGCGTCTGACTCCGGCGTCTCCCAGGAGAGCCAGGAGGAGCACGGGGTCCCTGACACGTCCCCGTATCTGCTGGTTGCACGGCCGGCCCTCCCCTTGTCCAGGCAGCTCTACAATCTAGGAGGTGAGGCTGGATGAGGTCACGGCAAGTAATGGTGGGTGATGCCTGGCACAGGCCAGACATCTTTGGTGGATTTTAGGGGGGTAGATATAACCTCAGAGTCTCCCCGGGTTAGAGGGCAGGTCCCCTCCCACCCAGGCTGGCTGGTGCCGTTGAGGAAAGGGCCCCTTCCTGGGTGGGGGCCGCCCACCAGCTCTGCTGGGAGCACCTTTCCACATGCTCTGTTTTTCTGGGTTTCTCTCCCCGCAAACCTGCAGCCCTTTTAGCAAACTGCCCAGGATCACACTCTCCCTGCCCTCCGGCGACCCCCGCGGGGCCTGACTGGAATTCTGCACAGAGACCCAGGGGCTCTCCCACCGTGGACCAGCGGAGGGATCGCGGGGCGACCCCAGGGGCGGAGAGACCGCTGTGGTCTGGGGGCGGCCCTGGTACTGGGGGAGGGGGCGGTGGAGTGGGGGGCATGAGGTAATTTCCACACTCAGACGTTTGAGTCACCCGGGGGCACAATCGCTCAGGGGAGAGTCAGCAATCTCTGGACTCTGGTCCTGAACTGGCTCCAGCCACCCCTGTTTATGGGCATCAACCCGGGCTGGGGTCGCACCGCTGGTCCCCTGCTGGAGGTGGGCTCAAGTTTTCACTTTGGAGCGGTGGGTTCTCTGACTCAGGGCTGACGCTCCATTTCCTTTTAAAACATCACCTTTGTGTCGCCGTCAGTTCCCTTGCCCGTGGGAGAGGCAGAGTGTGTCCGAGCCCCTGCCCGGTGTGCACGGCCCCTCGGTCCTCTTGTCCCAGATTTCTCATTGCAGGTGAACAGCGCAGAGAACCAGCTGAGCCTCAGATACCACCCCACAGAGCCAGGCCAGCATCAGAGACGGCATTGCCAGGGTCGCAAAGCCGCCGAGGAGCTATCTCTAGCTGGCCTGCGTGCCCAGGTGGACCTGTGTCTGGGCTGCTTCCGCTGCACCCAGTGGCTTGATGGAAAAGACTTAGCTCCTGAGCAGGCTGGAGCACAGCTGCTGCAAGATATCCTGCTGGCCCGCCTGAAGCCAGCCGCCAGGAGCAGGGTGTGGTGTGAGGCAGACCGCCTGCCCACGATCCCGCGGCTCACGCGGCCAGGTCTGCCGCTCCTGCAGCCGGGGCTCGGCTGCCGGCGCCACCACAACCAGCACCCCTTTGCCAGGAGCCCCGAGGAGGCGCTGGTCTGGACCTTTGACTGTGAGCACTGCGGCAGCCGTCTGAGGCTGAAGACCCGGGTGCGGGGCAGCGGGGCCCGGGGTGAGCTGCGCGCCTGGCTGAGGCCATCCACGCGGAGATGGGGGTCGCTTCCTCCAGCTCTGCTCTACATGCTTCCAGCGCCGTCTGCCACGCCTCAGCCCCGTGGGCTCCCGGGGCTGCTGCCCCAGGCACGGAGCCTGCCCCTCTCTCCCTTCCCTCGTGAGCACCAGGGCCGCCGGAAGCCGCAAGGTGTGGAGGTGTGGCCACGTCTCCCGCACGGCCAGCCGCTGGCCTTCCGCAAGTCTGTGGGGAGAGGGTGGCCGTGCGGGCAGGGGGCGTCCTGATGCGGGGGCAACCACCGCGCCGTGGAGATGGCCGTGTGGGAGGCTGAAGAGCTGAGTCTCCATCACAAGGAGCTGCTCACGCCGCGTGCCCTCACTGGGGACGAGCACACAGACCCCCACGGCCAGCCCCCCGGAGTCCAGCTGTGCTGCCCCACCTGCCGGGCCACCTGCGGCTCCAGGGAGGCCTTCGAGAACCGCTGCTCCTCCCTAGAGCATACACAGATGCTGGCCTTAGACATGACAGTGCCCTGGAAGCGCTGCAGCCTGCCTACTGGGCTTTCCACGCTGGAGCTCTGCCCGAGGTGAGGATGGGGCGGTGGGATGCACCCACCTTCAGCTTGAACCAGGGTTCCCTGTCCCCTCTGTGTGGCCAGCACCTCCCCAGCCTCTGAGGGGTGGGGAAGGGAGGTCTAGGGAAGCCGCCTGTGCCAGGCGCTGTCTTGCGGAATTTATTCTTGCCCCCCTCCCCCGCCCCCCAGGCCCAACCTCCGTGAGTTCGGGGACGTGTGCACCAAGGCACATTCAGAACAGGAGCTGCAGGAGTGGACCCGGCGCACCGGGATGGTGGCGTTGAGGGAGCACAGCCTGGCGGGAGGGGCTGGTGCCTTACCAGGCCCGGCCGCTGGCCGAATACCAGCGGAGCCGCAGTGAGGTCCTGGTGGTAAGTGGAGGCTGAGAGAGTGGCTGGGGGCAGGGCTGGGGCCAGGCTCCCCCGCACAGCTGGCTGAGACCGCTGAAGGCGTATCTATGCACTGCAACCAGCCCCTGGCGCATCAGGCCCAGGAGAAGCAAACTCGGCACGCCTGGACCTTCACTATCCACTCTGAGGTGAGGGGTCAGCACGGCCAGGGGTGGGTCAGCTGGGGTCTGGGCTCTGCAGTAGCCTCTCCTGAGGCTGTGATTAGGCTGCCCTGCGGGGTGATTCTGGGGGGTGTCTGGTGCAGAGAAGGAGGGGCCAGGCTGGTCACCCTGAGGGCCCCACACAGCACCGTCACCTCGCTCAGCGTCCACAGGGGCTCAGTGACCCCATTTTGCAGAGGGAGCCCCGAGGTTCAGAGGTTCAAAGAGGCCAAGGACCCTGCTGGTGTCACAGCCCGGAAGCAGGAGGGGAGGGAGCGGCCTGTGCACCACCCTGGGCCCTGATGGCTGGCCAGGGTCCAGGGGTCACCTCGCCATCGTCTTCTCCCCCAGGCACCCCTGCTACGCGTGGCCCTGCTCAAGCAGGCGCCGGGAGCAGACTTCTCACGGGTGGCCCCCAGCCCCTCTCTGGGCCAGGTCTTCATGCTGGGGAAGTGCTTCTGCACGCCCGGCTCCCCAGCCCAGTTCCGGGCTGGGGTGCGTGTGCAGAGCTCTTGCTTCGGCGCCGTCCAGCAGTGGGTGGTCTTCCACTTCAGCCGCTGGGCAGTGCTGCTGAGACAGCTAGAGCTGCAGCCGGGCCAGGTGCACTCCTGGGGGCTCTGGGGGATGCCTGGCCTTCCAGAGGGGCTGGCACACTGGCAACGGCCACGTGGGGCCTGGCGTGGAGAGGACGGCCAAGCAGGCAGCCCTGATGGCCACGTACAAGGTGCCTGCTCTGGGCCTGGAGCTCTGTCCTGGCGGCCTTGACCTGGGCCCATCTCCGCCGCCAGCTATCGGCAGAGGCTGCACCAGCGTCTCTATGAGGAGGAGGCGGCTCTGAGCAACCGGTGGCCAAGTGGTAGGGGCAGGCGAGCAGGTGGGGGCGTGGAGGGGCCGGCCGGGCCGCGGCTCTGGTCAGCTGACCCGTGACCTCCCCACCAGGCTGAACCTTCAGGCCGGTATCCCTGAAGACGGCGCTGGAGACGCCAGCCCTGGGCATCCTCTTCCCACCACCGGGAGCGCTGTACGCGCAGGTGCCCATCCCCTCCCTGGTGCCAGACACGGACAAGGGCTTTCTGCTGGGCTGAGCGGTCAGCACAGCCCTCGTGGCCCCCGTGCCTGCACCTGACCTCAGGGTGCTTGAGGCGCCCGTGGAGACCCGGGCCAGCTCAGAGCGGACGCTGTGGCTGCTGCCGCCCGCCCACTACTGCGCTTCCCTGGGGCTGCAGCCCGAGACCAGGCGGATCTTAGAAGTACAGTTCCAGATGGACCCGCTGGCCCTCCCCCGCTGGCACCAGGCCGTTGCCCTGTGCCCTGCCCTCCGCCCGGCAGCAGCAGGCAGAAGCTGCCCGTGGCGGTCGTCACGGGGACCAGCCCAGGGGGCACGCAGCCCACCGCCCCGCCGCTGATCTGCGGCCCCTGTGGCACGGGCGGGACCTACACACTGGCCATGGCCTCCCTGGAGGTCGCCCGCCAGCCCCACACCAAGGTGCTCATCTGTACGCACACTAACAGGTGAGCCAGAGCCACTCAGGCACGCCCACCACCTGCTCGCCGGGCCGGGCACACGCGGCTGTGATGGCCTCACCCCAGGACAAGAGGGGCACCTGGGGTCCGGGGCTCTTGCTTGTTCCTGGGGTCACTGGAGGCCTGGGCGGCTGGTTCCAGCACATCAGAGGATGGGGGCTGGGCCGGGGGGGCAGCACAGCCCCTGGGGCCGGTCCCAGTCACTCATCCTCGGGACGCCCCCGACAGTTGTCAGTGCTGGCCTGAGGACAGGGGACATCTGCGCTTCAGCCCCATTGCCTGGTCTCCATTTGGGCCGTGGGTGCCTCCACAGAGGCCCTGGGCCAGGCAGGGTGGTGGGCAGGGGTGTGGCTTGGCTCGCCCAGCATTTCCTGGGGCGAGACTTGGGTGTTTTTTGAAGAAACGGATTCTTCACTTTACTGTGAGGTTCCATTTGGCCAAAACCATCTCAGTTCTCCGACACTGGCAGCTGCTCAGGCTTAGGGTCTCCCCGTCTCCGCCCGGGGCTGAGTCCCAGCAGGCCTGGGGGCCCAGGGCTCCGAGTGGGGCAGGGCTCCGGCATGTCCTCCGGGTGTGTGGGTCCTGGGCACCTGAGGGGCTGGGGGGCGAGGCCCTGGCTGCTGCCCCCCCATGGCTTAGGGCTATCCCCAGCTGCCTGGCCCCCACTGTGCCCTTCTCTTCCTCCCTCACGTCCTCCCCCACCACCCCGATGCCCTGCTATTGCCCATTTCTCCTCAGGCTCCGACCTTCCTCTTTCTCTGGGTCTGTCCCCACTGCTGACATTTGAGCCCCGTGGGGGCCAGTGCAGGGAGGGGTCTGACTGCCTCGCTTGAATTCTGGTGTCCATTTGAATTCAGGGCTGGACGCACAGTAGGTGCTTTGGCAGACAGCTGCTGAGGCCCTCATGGCCTTTCTTCTCCCTGCCCCCCGCGTGGCAGCAGACATCTATATCGCCTAGCATTTCCACAGCCATGTCAGCAGCGGTCACCCCAAGGCCACTCCACTCTGGGTGATGGACACGGGCTGCCCACTGAGCCAGACAGACGCGGCCACGCTGCGCTACTGTTGCCTGACCAAGGACTGCCGGGCCTTCCGCGTGCCGATGTGGGCTGAGCTGGAGCGACACCGCATCGTGGTCGCCACCGCGTCCCAGGCCCGCAAGCTCAGGGTGCCCGCCAGCTTCTTCTCCCACCGCGCCCCACTCCTTCTTGAGGATCATCGATGAGGCCACCCAGATGCTGGAGTGAGAGACGCTCACCCGGCTACGCTGCGCCACGCTCGGCATCTGCCTGGTCCTGGCCGGGGACCCCATGCAGGTCGCGCCCAGGCTCTCCCGCGCAGCCGGGGCCCCGTGGCGGGACCCACGCTGCCGTGCTGCCTGGCCCAGCACTGCCGGGAGGAGACGCACATGGCTGCCGAGAGGGGCCACGTCACTTTGCACGGGAACTACCGCTGCACTGAGGTCATCGTCAGCTTTGTCTCCCGCCACTTCTACGTGGCCAGGGGCAGCCCCATCCACGCCAGTGGCAAGATCCTGCACCACCCCCAACACTAACCTCTCACCTTCTGCCATGTGGCGGGCAGCCCGGAGCACGACATGTCTACGACAACTTGGCTGAGCACGGCCGAGGTCGTGTAGGTCATTGAGAAGGTGCAAGAGGTCTGTGACACCTGGCTCCACTGCTGGGGCGCCCAGGAGCAGAGGGCCATCTGCGCTGTGTCCCATGGTGCTCAGGTAGGCAGCGCCCAGGTAGCCCCAGCTGCCCGGGAGAGCCTCCCTCCCCCACTCCCAGTGGGGAAGCTTGGCAGAGGACAGGGCACCGCCTCCCCGCCCCATGGCCTGGTGGACCTGTGTGCCCCCAGGCTGGGCCTCCTCGGTCTCAGTTTCCTCTTCTGTACAAGGGGCTGAGGGATTCACCTCCCAGGGCGTGGGGGCCAGGATCCCGTTTTTGTCGGGGCCGCTGTCCTTTTGGGGCCCCTCACCGCACATTGAGAGCTCACCCGGGCCTGCTGACCTGGCCGTGTGTGCCCAGGTGAGCACGCTGAGGCAGGAGCTGAGGAAGAGGAACCTGGGCCAGGTCTCTGTGTGCAGCTTGGAGATCCTGCCAGGTGGGTGCTTGGTGCTGGGGAAGTGGGCGCCCTCCCCCTCCCATCCCCCTCCCAGGGCACCCACCCTTCTGGGTGGTGGTGCTGACCATGGTACACGCCCACCGGAGCCTCTGCTGAGCCCGGGGGCACCTGCCCTGGAGTTCTTCACGGACGCTCCCATGCTCAACAGCGTCACCCATGCCCAGTCCCAGGTGGTGGCCGTGGGTGACGCCATGGCCCTCCACTCCCTCGGGGCCTGCAGCCAGCTCTGGACGAGCTTCCTCGGTCCGCCCCGGGGGCCTGTCTCTGGGGCAGGTGGAGCAGAGCCTGGTCCAGAGGCAGCGCTGGGCCCAACGAGCAGAGAGCTCTGTGGCAGCGGGGGCCGGGGACCCCATCCCAGAGGAGGGGCGGGGGAGCCCTGCGCCGACAGCTCCACCCTGCAGGAGCTCCTGGATGGGACCCGGAGTGTGACCGTGGCCGTCTGGGAGGACGGGCTGCTGGACACCTTCGCCAGGCCCTTGTCCCCCTGGCCGATGCAGCAGTATGTGAACCTGCCACGGGCCACACTGCAGAACTGCTTCTCAGGCATCGCACGCGGTACCACCGCTGCACTTTGCAGCAGGAGACCTTCGAGCGGGGGACCGCCATCCCACCGGACGATGAGCACCGCGGCCCCATCCAGGTCAAGGGCCGCCTGCACCACGGGATGGCCTTCGCGGGCGACGAGGTGCGGGTGAAGGTCCTCAGTGAGGGTTTCACAGAGCCGCTGGGCCACGTGGTGAGCGTGTTCTGGAGGGGCTGCCGCCAGCTGGCCTTTGTGTGCCGCGTGGACGAGTGGGACCCCGCGTCGTGACCCCCAGCGATGGCTCTGTGACCAAGACCTTTGTGCCTGGGCTGAAGGACCCGCTGCGGGTGCCCGTCTACCGCCTCCTGCAGGGCCATGTGCAGCACGTGGGGTAGGAGCAGGTCTCGGCGGAGGCCCGGCACCACTGGCTCTTCTGAGCGCGTAGGCCTGTGGCGGCAGTGCTTCTACTACCTGCTGGGCAGCGTCCTGAAGGTGCTGTCCAAGGCCACCACCTGGGAGCAGAGTCTCCGAATTCCAGAGCTGGAACATGGGCTGAAGTGGGGAGCCTCATCCGACCCAGCCTTGGTCTCCGAGGCGCTGCAGAATTACCACGCGGAGCTAAGCCGGGTGCCCAGCTGCTGGGAGGAGTGCCGGAGTTTCCTGATCTTCACCGTGGACGCCCAGGGCACCTGCAACCTGGACGACGCGCCCTTAGCGTCCGGGGCCTGGGCCCCACGTACGAGGTGGCCGTGCACATCGTCGACGTGGCCAGCTGTGTGCCCAGGGATGGGGCACTAGACGTGGAGGCCGGTAGGCGGGGCGGCGCACTCTACGCCCTTGACCGGGAGCCGGTGCACGTGCTGCCACCAGCCTCTGCTGGGAAGCGCTGAGCCTCCTGCTGGGCCGGGACCACTTGGCCACCTCCCTGTTCCTGACGGTGGAGAAGGACAGCGACCGGCTCAAGAGTCTGCCCTTTGCGCCCTCCGTGATCCACTCTGACCACAGCCGTCCTAAGAGGAGGCCTGCCTGGACTCCGTGGACGCCTGCATGGCAGCCGCGTGCCACTTCGCCCAGGTGCTGTGTCAGCGCCGTCTGCAGGACAGCTGCCATTACAAGCAGCGGACGAGGACAGCGCGCTCGGCTTCCGCGCGGCCCACGTCATGGGCAGGGAGTACAGGGTCTAGTTCACCAGCCTGGAGGCCGCGTTCCTGGTGGATGACGAGTCCACAGCAAAGGTCACACCTGTGAGGCGGCAGCTTGCACCCAACCGCTACAGGCTCAGGGCCCTGTGGGACCGGACCCCTGCCCCGCCCACTACCACTGCCCGCAGCTGGCCGAGCACGCCCACGGCCTGGGGAGCTGCCCGGGGCTGCGGCTCATGTGGCGGCGGTGCCGCATTTACTCGGCGCAGGTGGCTGGGCCGTGCCCCCTGCTGCCTGGCACCCTGCTTGATGCCCACACACGTCCCGTGGATGCTGCCTTGTAAGCTAGCGAAGGAGCAGCGCTTGCCTGAGGAAGCTGCCCGGTTCAGGAGCAGGGCGCCACGGAGCCCAGGCCTCGGGAGCCGGGTCAGGCGCGCCAGAAGGAGCTGGGCAACGGGGATATGCTGCAGCTGTGGCTCAGTGCCACCCTGCAGTGTGGGCTCCTGGCGCCGGCCCTGCAGCTGTGGACCGTGGCGCCTGGCCTCAGCCTTTGACTGGAGCACGTAGATCAGCCAGGGGCCTGCTTCTCGGGCCATGTGCCCCATGTCGCGTGCAGCCTCCGCCGGCCTCAAGGACCTGGACGTCCGGCAGATCCTCGTGGATGAGGCGGGCACGGCCACTGAGCCCAAGACCCTCATCCTGCTGGTGAGCTTCTCACAGGCTAAAGTGAGTGAGGCGAGCAGTGAGCTCGGCGCTTGGGCAGATGTCACCGGGTGTGGCCTCCCGCCCGGGGTGCAGCTTCATGGTGGGGCGGTGACGGCCGTGGGGGTCAGGACCGTGCCTGCCTGTCTCTCCAGGTGGTTCTTCTTGGGGACCACGGCAGCTGCGGCCTGTGGTCAAGAATGAGCAGCTGCAAAACCTGGGCCTGGACGGGTCTCTGTTCGAGAGGTAGCACAGGGGCGCCCTCCCACTGGACACGCAGTACCGCATGGTGAGCAGCTGGACCCTGGCTCACGTACTTGCCTTACAGCACGAGGGCGTCTGTGCTTTCCCTTCTGTGGAGTTCTACAAAAAGAAATTAAAGACGTGGCAGGGCCTGAGGCAGCCGCCCAGCATCCCGGGCCACTTGAACAAGGAGAGCTGCTCTGTCATCTTTGGCGATGTGCGGAGCCCTGAGGACAGCCTGCTGGTGTTGACGGACGAAGGGGGCAAGGATTCCAAGGCCAACAAGAGCAGGCGGCAGCTGTGGTGTCACAGCCGGGCCTTCCCTGTTCTCCTTCGCACAGGGAGGGCTCCCTGGCGGGGGAGGCAGAGGCGTCAAAGGAGCCCAGGGCGTGACAGGCACCAGGGCTGGCTTCACCCGCACCCCCTGGTCCCTCAGGTCTGCATCACCAAACAGCTGACCCTGAGAGGGACAGTGGACCCCGAGGACATCGCCATCCTCGAGCCCTACCATGCCCAGGTGTCGGAGATCAGAAAGAGACTCGAGGAAGCTGGTGTCACCGGCGTGACCGTGTGCTCTGCCACCCAGAGACAGGGTGAGGCTGGCGGCAGCAGGGGCCTCACCACGCCCCCCAGCCCCCACCAGGGAGCGAGCGGCGTGACGCCCTGGTGAGCACCGTCTGCTCCTGCCTGGAGAGCGGCCTGGACCCGTGGCACGAGGAGCTGGCTGAAAAGCTCCTGGGCCCAGGAGGCGCTCTGCATCATGGGTAAGAGCTGCTAGGTGGGGGAGGGGCACTCGGTGGGGGTCTCCACGGACCCTCCCCCACTGGCAGGAGACCAGCTCCTCCCGCACTGCTGCTGCCCGCTCTGGAGCGGACACCTGTGAGACCCAGCACAGCCTGGTGCTGCCTGCCTCCTGCAGGTCCCGAGGGGCCATCGTGTCTTCCTGGAGACCCCATCCGCCCACCACCCTCAGGCTGCCAGGACAATGAGGGAGAGCCCTCTGCTGCTGCTGCCTGGGGGAGCCCCTCTCAGCAGGATCCCACGTGCTTTCAGTGCTCATTGCCGGCCACCTCCCAGCCGCCTGCACCCGCCTGACTGAGCAGGGATCACGGAGCTGGCGCGGCCAAACACAGTCACCACCTCCTTGTCTTGGCTTCTCCAGGGCTGGGAGCAGGCCAGGCCGCACCTGGTGCGCAAACTTGGGAGAAAGGAGGTAGGGTCTGTGATCCCACCCTCCCTGCTGATCTGCGGTGCTGGGACATTTGGTGACAGGGAGCATCTTGGGGGTAGGGGGGTCCTGGACCAGCACGAGACCTGGTGTCCCTGGGAAGGTTTGGGGTCAGGAAGGGAGTCGTGTCAGGGCTGCTCCTGGGTCTCTGGCCGTCCCTAACCACACGGGGTGCCGTCTGTGGGGCTCACTTCATTTTTTTTTTTTTTTTAGTTTATTTATTTGTTTATTTTTGGCTGCGTTCGGTCTTCATTGCGGTGCTCAGGCTTTTCTCTAGTTGCGGCGAGCAGGGGCTACTCTTCATTGCGGTGCGCGGGCTTCTCATTGCGGTGGCTTCTCTTGTTGCGGAGCACGGGCTCTAGGCACGTGGGCTTCAGTAGTTGTGGCACGCAGGCTCAGTAGCTGTGGCGCACGGGCTTAGCTGCTCTGCGGCATGTGGGATCTTCCCGGACCAGGGATCGAACCCGTGTCACCTGCATTGGCAGGTGGATTCTTAACCACTGCGCCACCAGGGAAGTCCCATTTAAAAAAAAATACACCAAAAGCCAGTGTCTTTTACTGGAACAGGGTCCTCAGCCCACACTCAAGAAGGCCTCCCTGGAAAAGGTGGCCTTTTCTCTGCCACCACTGCCCCGTCTGACTCAGACCCACAGCCCTGTGTCCTTCAGGGGCTGGTGCCCTGAGAGGGGAACCAGATGACAAGACCCCTGCGGGGGTGCAGGGCTCTGATGGAGGTGCCCCAGGTGGCTGTCATGTGCTCCACCCAGATTTCTGCAGCCCCCTCACACCCTCAGGCCTGCTCCCAGGTCAGGGCCTTTGGGACAACCTGACCGGGTGTGCATTTCTTTGCAGGATTGAGGACCTTCACCTGCCCCTCAGGGTGCCTTTTTGTCCTGCCTTCTGTGGAAACCTCTGCCCCCGACCCCAGCCCTTCCCGAGGCAGCTCTGACCTTGGAAACCGCTCTCAGTGCAATTCCACTTCCCCATGGCCTCTGTGCAGTGGCGACAGCCCGGGGGGCCCTGCTCCAAAGGGCACTTCTCTTCTAGGGCAGCCACAAAGGCATGCGGAATTCTAGGGTCTCCCGGAAAAGCGCCAGAACAGAGAAGGAGCAGATGCCCCGAGGCAGGGAGCCAGGCTGTCATCAACCTGGAGTCAGGGAGGGCTTCCGGGAGGAAGAGGTGTTGAAGCCCCGGCTGGACCGCGGTCAGACAGCTGCGAGGTGGGGCCGAGGGCAGGGCGGAGGGCGGGGCCTCGTCGCAGTGAGGGCCAAGCTTTTAAGTCTCCGGCGCGATTTGAAGCCTGCGGCCGTGTGTGCCAGGCAGCGAACGAGTCCAGATGAGAGAGAGGCCAGCGAGGCATAAAGCCGCGGGCACGATGGGGTGGGACGGACGCGGACCTGTGCCCCGGCCTCCATGGCTACACCGGGAGGGCGCTTCGGAGCCCTCCGCAGCCGGGTACCTGCGGTGGCACCGCCTTACCCGGGGAGGTCGCGAGGCGGGGCCAGGGGAGGGAAGCGCCGACCCCGAAGTTCCTCGGATGGCGTGCCAGGCCCCAGCACCCACGGGCAGCTCCCTTGGCGAGCCCTCACCCCAGCGTGCGGGTCTCTGGATCAGTGTGACCCAGCACAAACCCACATCTCTGGTCCCCTCGCCTCTCCTGCCCTTCTCCCCTCCCCAGACTTCTCTCTGCCATGCCCCAGTCTCTGCTGCTCCGGACATTTCCTTGGAGCAAAAGCACAATGACTCCGCCCGGGACCCCTGGGAGCCGTGGGACAACTCCATCTGCAGGACATCCAGGAGGGAGCCCCTCATAGCCACGCGATGCCACAGATAGCATGACAGTGTGGCTGGACCCCCTGGGTGGCATACAGCAGCACGCAGGTGGCTGGAGAGGCCTGGGAGGGGAGCTGCAGGCTGAGACCATACCAGCCCTGCAGAGGACACTGGCCATAGCTGGGGTGCGTGGTGCTGGGCCTTTCTGACCCAGTTAAGGTCCCCGCCTCACCAAACCGCTTCTCAGTGGGGGAGGGGCCCTGTTCCTGACCCCTGGCCCTGGCCACACCTTATCTTCTCAGGGGCCTGCTGTCCTAGTGACCATCACGGTGTGAGTACGGAAAGCTGGTTGGCAGTGTACTGAGGGCGGCTCTGGCCTTTTCCCGTGGACAGTCCTCCTCGGCCGTAGCCAAGGTACACGGTGCTGTCCCTCCTGGACCTGAAGGGCCAAGCTGCTGGAGCAGGTAGACGCCGATGACTGCGTCGCCTTCAGGAAGTGAGTGGGCTGCTGGCCGAGCTGGGGGCACACTGGCGGGCAAGGACAGACTCTCTAGGTCGCCCGTCTGGGGCTGGACACCAGGATCGGGTGGGGAGGGGCGATGGGCTGCAGGGAGGCCCCCCCCGCCAACAGGAGGTATGCATTTGTGTGGGTCTGGGGGGGTTACCCTACCAGGCTCCCTTGCTAGGACCCTAACCCACCTCGCAATGGGGGTTCTTCAGCTCCTTTTGGGGAGAAGATAGTACTTTTATTTTCATTAAAAAATAATAACAAAATGTCCTTTTGGCCTTGGGCCCCTGGCCTCGATGAAGCTGGGCTGACAGTACTGGGGCCTATCTGTGCCTGCAGGTAGTGGCTGCCCCCACTGGGGTCCGCGCAGGACTTGGGGGTATTGCCCTCCCTGGAGGAGTCCCAGCGTAAGAGGCAGGAAAGGTGGCCTGAGCCTGTGCCCAGGTGTCACAGCTGGTTGTTGTGAGGGGGATGGGGGAGGGGCTGGGGCTGCCACCTGGCAGAGCCTTGGGGCAGCTCTCCTCATTGGCAGTGGCAGCTACGTGCCAGGGCTGAGGCTTCTTGCTCCAGGGGTCAGTGTCCTGGAAAGGCCAGCCTGGGGCACCCCCTAGAAAAGGAAGCAGGAGCTGGGGGGGCAGGGACTTGTGGGTGGGCTGGGCTGAGTCAGGAAAAACGCTCATGTCGCTGCCACCTCCTTTAATAAGTAAGTAGGTTTGTTTCTTCAATTGCCTATGCGTGTTTATACTCCTCTTTATTAGTGCGTAAGTATTAAAAAACCATTTCTAGGAAGGTGTGGTCAGGGCCGGGCCTAGCTTGCCCAGCCTCCGGGGGGCGGGCCCTTCAAGGGCCCTCGGCCCTGTCTGCAGGGTGAGGCTGTCCAGCCAGGGCTCGTACACCAGCGTGTAGCCCTCCACCCTCTTGATGGTGAACTCATAGGAGCGGTTGGGCAGCAGGTTTGGGACGTCGAAGGCGTAGGCGGCCACGGGGATGATGCTATACTGCACGCGCTCCTGCTGTGTCTGTGGGTCCAGCAGCTTGTAGCGCAGCTCAAACTGCTCTGGCGCGGCCGGCTGGAGCGTGACAGACCAGCGCAGGCTGGCCCAGTCCTGGTGGGCCACTGACTCCTCGCGGTCGAACGTGACGGGCGTCTTGGCGCTCAGCGTGACCTGGAGGTTGGGGATCTTGGTGGCGTTGATGTCAGACACCAGGCGGTGTTTGATGTGCAGACGCCCTGGCACCATCGTGGCCAGGAAGCTGTCCATGACGGCCGACAGGTCTGCCAGCCGCTGCTCCACGAGCCCCCAGCCCGCCAGGAAGGGCTGAGGGTCCGGTGACTCGAGCAGGGCGTCCAGCTCAGAGCGGCCGTGGCCCAGCTGCTCCAGCAGCTCCCCTAGCAGCAGGAGCTGGATCTTGGCCTGGGTCGCGCCCACCTTCTTCATGCGCTGGAACTTCTGGGGCTCGATGAACTGGAACGTGGTGGGCAGCACCCGCGGGTTCTGGTCGCCCAGCGCCAGGTGCTTGGGGAGGATCTCGATGTAGTAGGAGCACTTCCTGAGGAGCTCCACGCGGGCGTGGTGGCGCTTAAGCAGCTGGGGGCTCAGGTCCACGGTCAGGAACTTGCGCAGAGCGTTGCGGCGCTCCGCGTAGGTCCGCCACGTCTCGGGCTCTAGCAGCTGCCGATCTCCGGCCTCCCCCACCTCCTCCTGGTCCAGGAGGCACTGAGGGCTGTCCAGCTTCATTCTGTCTGGGTCCAGGCCTGTCACCTGCAAGTTCACGGTCTGGGAGCAGCGGGTGGAGGGCCCGGTGTGAGCGGGACGGTCAGACCGGCCTCTGCCGCCCACCCAGGGGCTCACTCGGGGCAGTGTTTGTGTGGGGGTTACTTCAGGCCCACTGGCCCCCATGCTGGGCCCTCTAGCCTGCTGGGGGGCGTGGGGAGGACTTTGTGGGGAGGGCTCGTCTCTCTGGAAAGAGGCTGCTTGGAGGGCCAGGTGAGCAGGCTGCAGGTCTAGATAAAAGCGGACACCGCGGGGCCAACACGACACACTCTACTGATGGTTGTTTGTGATGACACAGGGCAGGGCTGAGACAGGGGCTCTGGGCCAGGGCGGCCCGTGCGGAAAGCCCAGCCACTGCCCAGCTTTGCGGCCGTGTCTGAAAGGGGGTCACACTGCTCCCTGGAGCTGTAGACAGGATTCGGTGTGATCCTGTCTGAACAGCACCAGACCCCAGCTGGGGACACCACTGTCCTGCACACCTTCCACACCCCACTACAGGTGCAGAGCAGATGACCGGGGCCAAGCCCAGGAGGCAGGGTGGCTGCCGGCCTCAGCTCTGAGAAGTAAACATGCCAGTTCCTGGTTACCGAGCCCTGCTGTGTCCTGGGGCCTCAGGACCTCCATGAGCTCACTGAGTCCATGAGAAAAGCCCCTGAATGGTTACCCTGCCTCACAGATGGGGTGCCTGAAGTAGAACAGTTCGTAGCTTGCTCTCAGTCCAGGCTTCTAGCCCACCGTAGACCCCAGAGCCTGAGTGCCCTTCTGCACCCGTCCCCAACCTGGGTTCCCAGCTCTGGGTGTCTGTGGGAGGGGCCACTGCACCCCACAGCTGGGCATAGCTGTGCTCCCAGGCTGGCAGGCCCTGACCACAAGGCTGGGGCTCCTTGCAGAAGGGACCAGCATCCCCGGCTGCTGTCCCAGGTCCCAGCCACCCCCAAGGGCAGTGAGACAGACTCAGTGGCTTCAAGGGCTGGATGAAATCCAAATGGGAGTTGAGAGGCTGAGTGACTCGCCCAAGGCTGCTCTGCTAAGGGGCAGAGTGAGGTTGGGACCCAAGTTGGTCTCCCCCACCAAATGCCAGGCCTTGACCTTCCTGGGGCAGAGGTGGCAGACCCCGGTCCTGAACACTGCAGACAGGGTATCTGGGCTGAGGTGCAACTGAGACCAGGACCCAGGACTCCTGCCCTAAGTCCTGCGGTGGCCGGAGCCTGGGGCAGATTCAAGCTGCTTCTGGAGGGAACTCTAGCTCCAGACCTGGCTACAGGTCCGGGTCCGAGGTGTTTCCAGATGCCCACCGTCTCTCAGGTGGAAAAGGCAGAGGGGCTGCTGGTGAACTCCTCCAAAGAAGCCTCTGTCCTGGCCCTCCTACCCCAGACCTACACCCTCCTCGCCTCCAAGACCCCCTACAACCCCCACCCCTGGCCCCAGGCCCACTTCTCCCCAACCGACCCCCACCCGCGCCCGCCTGCCCACCTCCGCCACACCACCCTAGTCCTGCATCCCCCCAGCCCGCCTCCCCGCGCCCACTTGCCTTTCGTCCTGCAGCGGGTGGAGCAGTGCTGCCGACTGTGCGCTGAGCCGGGGTGCCCAGCCTTGCGCCGTGGCGTTCCGCGGGTTGCCATGGGGACCGCGGGCCTTTGTGACGTCCCGCCCCCCGGGGGGTGGGGGCGGGGTGGGCAGAGAGCCCAGGGCGTGGGGGTCGGGCGCCCTCAACCTGAGGGGCTGCGGGCAGGTCGCGCGGGGCTCGCTCCCCGCCCCAGGACCCGACTGAAGGAACCAACGAGTCTCAGCCCCCGCGCCCGCCCCCAGGTTTCAGCTCAGACCGTCCAGAGGCTTCGCTCCCTTCCCTGGGAACATCATGGCCTGAGCCCCGGCCGGGATGCCTCTTCAAGCCAAGGGACGCCACTTGCCTCCACCCCCTTGCAGGTCAGTGGTGGGGACCCTTCCAGGATAGGGTGTCTGTCCCTGAGCTCCCCTCCCCCCAGGGCACGCCCACCACTCCCGGTAACCTCACTCTTGGGAGGAGGCTTTGCCGGGCTAAGCGCCCATCAGATGTCCTCTGGGTCCAGGCCTGGGAGGGGGTGCGTGGGCGCCCTGGGCGCTAACTCTGTAAGTTGTAGCTGTTGTGTCGTTATTTAGGGGTCTGAAACGCAAGAGCTGGATTATTTGGAAAGGGGGTGCTATCTGAAGGTTGAGAGGGAGGCTGGCACCTGGGAAGTGGTGAGAGGAAGCCGCCTGCAGCCCTGCGGCCCACCCACAGATAGGGGCTGGGCGGCAGAGCAGTCTCCCCTCCTGCTCTGGGTCAGGCATGTCCTGGACCTCTGCCATCTCTGGCCCCACCCCTGCCAGTGGGCCTCTCTCAGCGCCTGTTCACAAGCGTCCCCTCCGTCCGGTGCGGGACCAGCAGACCGTTCGCCACTACAAGATCTGGCGGCAGGATGGCCAGTTGCACCTCAACGAGGCTGTGTCCTTCCCCAGCCTACCCAAGCTCGTGGACCACCACGAGGCCCAGAGCCTGTCCCACGGCCTGTGGCTGACCTTGCCCCGCCGAAAGGTAGGCCCCTGCCCCCAACAGGGACACAAACCCTCGGGTGGAGGTGGGTGTGGGTCCTGACTCCCTGACTGGCTGGGGGACCCCTGGGAACACTCAGCCCAGGGACTCTGGCTACGTGGGAACCGTGGTTGTACAGAGCCGGGCGCGGGGGGACGGTGGGCAGGGGACGTGTCCTCCTTTGCCCAGTCACTCTCACCCTTGGGCCAGCTAGAGGTCAGCTGTGCTCCTGCTGTGTCCTGAGTCTCTGGACTGGTGGGAGCTCGGGCCACGTGCCCAGGCGAGCTGCCAGACGGGAGTTTTGTGTGGGTGGCAGTCAGGCCAGTGTCGCTGGCCCAGAGCAGGTGCGGGGGAGGGGTGGTGGTGGCGTTTGTTTGCAGGACACAGCAGGGGTCAGCCAGGCTTGGGGCAGTCCCTGGGAGAGCCTGGCCACATGCCGGACACTGGGACCCTCCCAAGCAGGACGTGGCCCTACATTTGAGGATAGACCAGGGGCTGACTTCCCGAGGATGGGGGCCCCCGCCCCATGTCCCTGCAGCATGAGCTGGAGCCCCTGCCCCACTGTGACGATTGGGAGAGGCCGCGGGAAGAGTTCACGCTCTGCAGGAAGCTGGGCTTCCGGCTACTTTGGGGAGGTCTTCAAAGGGCTCTGGAAGGACAAGGTCCGAGTGGCCATCAAGGTGATCGTCCGAGGTGAGCGGGCTCCAGGCCAGGGACTTCTGGCTTTACTCACGGGGGTGGGGCAGCCCAGCAGCCCTGGGCCCTGACGCCCTGCCAACCACTCGCCGCCCTAACTTGGATCACCTGTGGCACCTACCGCAGTGTCCGGGTGGCATTCTCCTTTCATGCTGTTATCTAAATGCATTTATCTTAAAAGGGAATTTTAAATTCTTCATATAAATGGAAGGAAATCCATTAAAATAAGTAGATCACTAGAAATCTGAAAAGGTTCATCTAAAATCTTCTTGGGACCCACCAGAGGTTGGGATCGCCCACTTCAGGAACCAGGGGCCCAGGGGTGCGAGGGAACACACTTGGGAGGGGGTGTCCCGGCTCCACAGCTGGCTCCGGCAGGCGTAAACCACATGGGGGTGTCTGTGGTCCCTGGGGTGTGGGGAGAGCAGCTGGTGGGCACAGCGGACCCTTGTGTGAACAGCGGGGGCCAGGCTGTGTCTGCCCTGGCATCCTGGCTTGGGAGCTGGGGCGTCGGGGAGGGCGCCCGCATTTCCTGCGCCGCTGCTGCGTGCGGGCGGGGGGGATGGGTGGGACAGGGGCTCAGCTCCTTCGAGGGCTGCACCCAGCAAGGCCGCCCGCCTGCCCCGACAGCTGAGCTTCTGCGTCGGCACACGTTCCAGTCGGAGATCCAGGCCATGAAGAAGCCGCGGACAAGCCCATCCTGGCACTGTGGGGGACCCTGGGTACAGCATCACAGAGCTCCTGCCCAAGGGGAGCCTGCTGGAGCTGCTGCGGGGTGGGGGGACCAGAATGCCTCGTGCCGCTGGAGGGAACGGGAAACAGGCACAGAAAGAAAAAGAAAACCCGCCCCCCCCCCCCCCCCCCCCCGCCTGCATGCCATTCACCAGACAGCCTGGGATTGCTCATCAGCCTTCTCTGTTTTAAGAAAGGATTTAAAATATCTTGTGATGAATGTACCATCCGTTCATTGCAGGAATTTGACAAAATACAGATAAGAACGAAGACAAGAAAAGCCACTCATCATTCCTACACCTGCGGTGAACTGAGGCCATTTTAATCGAACGCTTGGCGTGGCCTGCCTCCCCCCCCCGCCACTTCTGGAACACACAGGCCTGGTTCTCACTGCCGTTCTCTCTTCCTAGAAGGCGCTGTCCCTCCTTCTGGTGTTTGTCTGCTTACACACCCACACTCGCACACACGCGCTCACACACCACGTATCCCGTTGCTGCACAGACCTCATCTGTGACAAGCCCCGGTGTTTCATTAAACACCCAAACCAGACGGTCGCAGCCAATTCGTGGAGGTGCCATTGTATGCAGATGCAGCCCAATCTCAGAGACGCTGAAATAGGAAGAAACGTGCACCGTGGGATAAATGACACCCAGTATGCATATGTGTGTATCTGGGGGTATATTTTATTTATTTTTAACATCTTTATTAGAGTATAATTGCTTTACAGTGCTGTGTTAGTTTCTGCTGTATAACAAAGTGAATCAGCCATATGCATACATATATCCCCATATCTCCTCCTTCTTGCGTCTCCCTCCCACCCTCCCTATCTCACCCTGGGGGGTATATTTTAATACGGCAACATTTGCAGTGCTTTTCACTTGATCATTGCAAGCAGTTTCCTGTATCACTAATTGTTCATCAGAAATGAAATCCTGACGGTCTGTGCACCACCACGTGGATGTGCCACGTCCACTCAGGTGCCTGTTGAAACCTTTTGAGGTTTTTAACCGTGTAACTAATGCTGTGATGAACATCTTTGTACATACGTCTTTGCGTTCCTATTGCTTCAGTGTGGATTCCCAAAGGAAATTCCAAAGGGTATGTATGGACTGTGGTAGCTCTGATACCTAATAGCCCTCCACAAGGGCTGCAGTGGGTCCACAGTTCCAATTTTAAACCAGGCCATCTGCCCTTTGTCCCAGCCCCACCCCTGAGCGCAGGAGTCTGCAGAGAGGACTTGGCCCTGGCTGGCCCCACTCACGGTGGCCTCCCCTGGCCTCTGCAGACTCCGATGAGAAAACCCTGCCCATCTTGGAGCTGGTGGGCATTGCAGCACAGGTGGCCGAGGGCATGTGCTACCTGGAATTGCATAATTACATCCACGGGGATCTGGCCGCCAGGAACATCCTCGTGGGGGAAAACAACATCTGCAAAATCGGGGACCTGGGGCTGGGCAGGCTCATCAAGGTAGGGCCAGGGGAGGGCGGAGAGCAGAGGGTGCCGGGAGCTGGAGGTTCCCGTGGGCCTCCCGCCCTCAGGTGAGATGTGGGCTGTGGAGCCCGAGCTGGGTCTTTTTTTTAAAATTATTTTATTTTTGGCTGCATTGGGTCTTCGTTGCTGCACGCAAGCTTCCTCTAGTTGGGGCGAGTGGGGGCTACTCTTCATCGCGGTGCGCGGGCTTCTCATTGTGGTGGCTTCTCTTGTTGCAGAGCACAGGCTCTAGGCGCGCAGGCTTCAGTAGTTGTGGCACGTGGGCTCAGTAGTTGTGGCTCGCGGGCTCTAGAGTGCAGGCTCAGTAATTGCGGCACATGGGCTTAGTTGCTCCGCGGCATGTGGGATCTTCCCGGACCAGTGATTGAACCCGTGTCCCCTGCATTGGCAGGCAGATTCTTAACCACTGTGCCACCAGGGAAGCCCCCGGAGCTGGGTCTTAACGGGATCAGGAGGCTCCTGGGAGGGCAGTGCAGGCACTTGGCTGAGTCCAGGAGGACAGCTACACGGGGCCAGCTTGGGCGCCCAGCGGCTGGGGGCAGCACAGCAGGGCATGGTGTGCAGGTGGCAGGGCGTGCGGGGAGCGGGCCCAACCCTCACTCGCCCTTGGCCAGTGTCCTGCTTCCATGCTCAGCCTGGCCCAGCAGGCAGGCGATACCAGCACCTCCGGGACTCTCAGTCACACGCTGAGAAATTGAGGGGTTCCTTTAATCGTGATGCCCCAGAGCTAAGTGTCAGCCATTCCAGTGTGCTCCTTGAGCGGGCCTCAGCGTCACGCCAGCTTGGCTGCTAACCCACCGCCCCTCCCGGTGTCTCCTTGCAGCTCACTTCTAGAGAAACTCTGCCCCTTGTCCTGGGAAGCTCTCTGCTGGGTTTTGCGACTATGGTCCTCTGGGGCAGGGCCTGTTGGGGCGGGTTCTGCCTGCTCAGCTCCGGCAGCACGGGTCCCAGGGAGCCCTGACGCAGTGTGGGTCCCGACTGCACACTTGCCCACCAAGCACTGGGCTCCCCGAGCCTGTCCATGCTGTGGGGAGGGAGGGTGCAGGCGGCCCCCAGGCCCGCCCCCAGCGTGTCTGATCGCAGAACGTCTACCTCTTCCATGACCACAGCATCCCTTACAAGTGGACTGCCCCCGAGGCACTCTCCCGAGGGCATTACTCCATCAAATCTGACACCTGGTCCTTCGGGGTTCTCCTCCATGAGATTTCCAGCAGGGGTCAGATGCCCTGTCCAGGTACTGGGCACCCAGTGTTGCCAACTGCGGGCAGGGCGGGAGGGGGCCGTCACCTGGACACGGCCCCTGCACCATTCACTGGGTGCCTGATGCCTTCCAGGTGTCACCGTCCAGAGGGAGGGCGTTAGAAGTGAGTGCCAGGGATGCAGAGGGCGAGGGCACAGCCCAAGGCTTCCTGCGGGAGGGGGGGCGGCACTGGCCTCCCTGCCTCCACAGTCCCTCTTGTCCTGCCCGCCACAGGCATGTCCATACCTTCCTGAGGGTAGAGGCGGGCTACCGCATGCCCTGCCCCCTGGAGTGCCCACCCACCACACACACAAGCTGATGCTCTCGTGCTGGCACAGGGACCCCGAGCAGAGGCTCCGCTTCAAAGGGCTGCGGGAAAAGCTCTCCAGCCTCAGAAGGTACGAGAACCTGCTCTGAGTCGGCCGCCTCCTTGCCACTGCCTGAAGGCCAGGCCAGCCCTCGTGAGGGGCCTGAGCAACCTCGGATCATGGGAATGGGCTGACCCAGATTTACTGAGGATTTACTGAAGGTACCAACAGCTCCCAGAATCAACCGGACACTCCCGAGAAGGGGCTCGGGCAGCCCTGGGCCCACCTGTTGCCCAGTGCAGCCAGGAGCTGGGACTGCCCCTTCGCCTGACACCAGCTCCTGGAAAGTGCTGGGACCTCCACAGCCAATGCCTGCCCTGGGGCTCCAGGAGCCAGGTGGCCCCTCCTTCTAAGGGAGTGGACCTGTCCCTGGTCCTGACCCAAAGCCCACCAGCTGTCAGGACCAGGGCTGAGCTTCCCTGGCCGTGCGTGGTGGGGACCTAGGCTTTGGCTGCACTCCCTTTGCCCTCTGGCCTTGCCTGAGACCTGGATATAAGGGGGTGTGGACCCCCCAGTCCTCTGTGGAGACAGGGGCACTGACGCCTCTCCCCGGGGCCAGCCGCTGTTCCTATCCAGCTGCCTCGGCAAACGGCAGCTGCCCCCGGGGGGTCTGGGGGGCCACGTCTGGACACTGTGACCGAAAGGACTGGGTGGGTCAGGCTAACTGTGCCTGGACACACTGAGGGCGGGCAGGACAGAAGGTGCAGCCTTTGGGGGCCACGAGCCACCCAAATGCCTTGGGATGGACTCCCGACTCCCGTGACTTAAGAGCGGAGCTGGGGCGGGGTGGCCAGCTGAGCCCAGCCCGCTAACCAGTGGAGACCACCCCTCTAGGCCCCCGCCCTCACACCAAGCCTCTGTCCGCTCCCTCACTGAACTGCCCTCTCCTGACCCCCAGGCCCCGGTCAGTCTCTGGCGGCCAGAGGCATGTGGATGCCACCAGCCCCCCCACGCCTGCCCCCCCCGGAGGCCAGCAGAGGATGGGGGCACCCCCAGCCACGCACAGAGCTCCCAAGCAGGACTCTGCCCAAAGCTGGGCTGCCCCGGGTGGGGCCCCGTAGAGCCTCCCACACCCCCTTCCCCTCACCCTTAAAGTTTTGGCTGCCGGGGGCCCTGCCCAGAGTGTGCCTTACAAGAGGCTACAGGAGACGCCGCCCTTACTGGAAGGCACATGGGAGACAGCAGGGCGCGTGAGCTGCTCCACACCAGGTTGAGGACGGCCTCCTCGAGGGCGCCGGGCCCCGCGTCTGAGGGCTCCGGACCCAAGCCAGAGACCCTGTCTCCTGCCGCGGCAGCAGGGGCCGAGGCGGGCTTACTCAGAGGACCCCGACCTCAGTGGCTGCCCTGGGACTGCCTGCTCTCCCCGGCTCCCCAGGATAGCAAGGCACCCCACCTCTTCTCAGATACAAGGCTCCACACTCACCGGAGCTGTCTGCCCACGTGAACCGGAGCCAGATCTCAGAGGTGGCCCGCTAGGGAGGGACCCCAGGAGGGCCCAGGAAGTGAGAAGTTTGAGGGGTTGGTGACTTCTCCCGCGGGGGTGGGGGTGGCATGGAGCTCACACACACACCACGTGGCTGCTGGCTGCTTGTTTATTTTCTACTCGGTGCAAGGCACAGGTTAGAGGGCGCCGGGAAGGCTCTCATGTGGCTTGGATAGTAAAGAGTGGAGTTCTCTCAACTTCCTTTTTGGTGTTTTGCTGTTTTGCTATTAAAAACCCAAGTGCTTGTGTTGGCTGCAGCCGATCACTCTCAGGGAGGGGAAGGAGGGGGGCTCTAATGAGCCCAGCGCCCGGCGGGGAAGCCCGCCCGGCAGCTGGTGGTGGCCACTCAGGACGGGGGCCTGGAGTTGGTTTGGCCAGGCTGGCCGCCAGGCTGCTGCTTCCCCACGGCTTCCCGAGCCAGGTCACAGGTGATCATGCCGGTGGAGGCCTGGGCTGGTTCTGAGCTGGAGGAGAGCACGTGGTCAGAGGCTGCTACCACCTTACGCCCCCCCCCCCACTGGCCCCCAGGAAGGTGGACTCACTGCTCTGGGGACTCCAACACTGTGGCCATGAACGGGAGAGTGGACTTCCCGAAAAAGAAGCTGGCCCACCAGTGTCCCGGGTCAGCTCTGGGGAGACCTGAGAGAAGCAAAGTGAGGTCACGGTGCTGTTGCCCACCCCCTCCAGTCAGTCCCTGGGGACAGCCAGGGGTGGACCTGCGCTCACCGGGGTGGCGGGGGATGCCTTCCCCGGGGTACTCGGCACTTCCGCAGGAGCTGTTACTGGAAGTGGAGCCCAGGCGGCCTGGAGAGAAGAGGCCAGGTCAGCTCCACAGGGCACTGAGCCCCCAGCCCACCGGACCAAGGTCTGGCTTTGCCTGTCAGCACAGGCAGTGCCAGGGGTCCTTAGCCGCTCACTCCCCACTCGGATACGGATTCTCAAGGAACTGGAGCTGACACCACAAGCTGGGTGGGGGAGCCCGGGTCAGACTTGGTGGGGGGCGGGCAAGGGGCTTACTTACGCCGGTAGTAGTCGTGGGTGGCCACGAGCGAGCCGCTGGAGGGGATGGCTGCCATGCTCTTGCTTATGGGCTGGTGGAAACCTGCGCACGCGGGGGTCGGGGTGCCCCTTCGGTCACCGCTGCCTCTCGCGAAGGGCACTCCCCACCCGGACCCCAGGGTCAGCCGCGTGGGTTCTCGGGAGGGGCGGACGCCAGGTTTGTTTACCGAGCCGAGGCGGGGCTCCGGAACTCCGGGACCGCCCTCTCCGCGCGGGCGGCTCTAACCAGCCCGAACAGGCCGCGCGGGACAACAAAGGCGCTTTGTGCGCGGGCCGCCGGCCTGGGGCTCCGGGAAGCGGCCCTGCCTGCAGCCGGCGCGCTCCCAGCTCCGCGCCCCGGGCCCTGCCCGCCGCCTCCTCCCCACCCGCGCCCTTCGGTCCTCCCGGATGCCGGGCGGTCCGCCCCGCCAGCCGTCGCTCCTATTCGGGCCGCTAGACCCCACCCACGCGCCGCCCGGGCCCTCACCTCGGCGGCGACCCCTCGCGGGCCTCGGCGCTCGATCACGGACGGCGGGAACCGGGGCGCTAGGCCACTGAGCCCATCGGCACAGGAGACCGCAACCGACGACTCCACGACCCAGACGCGCCGGGCGCGCACGCGCGGACGCGCCCCCTTATATGGCGGCCCCGCCACGCGCCCTGCGAGCCCCGCCCCGATCCCGGCCCCGCCCCAGCCCCGGCGAGGCCACGCCCCTGATAGGCTCCAGTCCCGCCCAGGACCCCTGCGAGGCCTACTAGGCCCCGCCCCAAGCTCACCCTGGCCCCGCCCCGCCCCGCCCCGCCCTGCCCCGCCCCCGTGGCCTGGCCCTAGCTGGCCGACCTTGGAGGAAGTCGAGCCCTGCAGCGTCCGTCTGACCTGGGGTTCCCGGGCAGCGCATCCCGGCCTGGCCTGGGCTTGGGGTGGTTAAATAACCGCTGTCGCAGTCCTAGAGCAGGGCCTGTCTCCCTCCCACCTCTCGTCCCACTTTCCCGGGCCCTGGCCAACCTTTTGGACCCAGGCCTGCTGCTGGTCCAGCCTGTCTCCACCTTTCCAGCTCGGTGGAGGCCGGGGGGGTGCCGGACGGTGGCCCCTGCACTTCCGGTCTGTTTCTGCCGCTGACCCCAGTCCTGGGCTGAGCCCCACAGGCCCAGCCCTCACAGTGCCCCTCTGCTCTGGCCTTCTCTGCTCAGGATGGGGCACTCCCCACTCTCACCCATACTGGGGGGACATCTGCTCAACCAGACGTGGGCCCCCGCCAGCGGGTGCCCTCCCCCAGCTGTCGGCCTGGGTGCCACCCAGAAGGAGCTGTGTGCCTCTAGCTTTCCAGCCCTTCAGGGACCTCATTGCAGGTGGGAAGCTGGGGAGCCCACCCGTGTCTCCCTCACAGCTCTGGGGGCTCTGGAACCCGCTCCCCGTTCTCAGCGCCAGCTTGCATCCAGCTGCTTGCAAGGCATGGGTGGGGGAGGAGGGAGAGAGGAAAGGAGGGCAGGCAGAGGGGGAAGCTTATGTCAGTGGGTGGGGTAAAGACCTCTGTTTGGGGATGTCACCAGTAGCTGGAGGCGAGGCCCCCAGTTATGGGCAGCCCCAGAATGTTCCGTGCAGGGCCTGGGCCCTGCCACACCCTGGCTCTTCAACTGGGAGGAGGACTTCCTTTCCAATGTGGAAATCGGGCTTCCCCCCACCCCACCCCGACCCCCAGCCTCCCTCTGTAGGGAGGGGAAGTCCCCCTGTCCTCTCCCTGGCCCTTTGGCACTAGGCCCTGGCTGGGCAGTCTCGCCCCTGCTGGCTGGGAGGGTCTCAGGAGATCTGTGGTGGCTTCGGTGGGGGGCCATCAGGAAGATCCCATAACCCCCTGGGCTGGGCCCTCTATATCCTCACACCCCCTCAAGGACCCCTCCAGGATTCCCTGAGCCTCAGTCCAACTTCTCACTCAGGAGATGGAGAAACTGAGGCCCCAGGAGGGGAGCGGCCTTGCTGCCCCTGGATGTAACCCTTTATTGGGCTGTGTGGGGGTCAAAGCTGCTGACCTCCTAACTGCGACCTGGCTTGGGTTGCAGTGTGGCCAGGGGACCCTGGAGGAGGTGCAGCTACCTGGCCCAGGTGACTCTCATTCCTTCTCGGCCTTCCCCGTCTCTTCCTGGTGTCCCCATGGACTGGGCCCCTGCTGGTCACTGGGAAAAGGACGGTTCCAGCGTCTCTCCCTGCCACCCATCCAGCCACATCTTTCATGGGCTTCCAAGATAACCGTGGTTCACAGCGAGGGTCAGCTGGCTTGCTCATAGCCGTGAGACAAGACCCTGAAGGAGGGACGCGTGGCCCCCCAAGCCCTCACCCCAAACTCCCTTCACAGCCAGAGACCTTTGCTTCCCAGGGTCACCACAGGCACGGCCTGGCCGTCTTCCTGCCCTCCTCCAGGGCGTTAATTCTGGATGGTGACTTTACTGAAAATCAAATTTAATTCTTAAGGGTCATTTGCCATCCCCTACTCCTCCCATGCTCACCAAACCCTGAGCCTGGTCGTGGATCAAATGTACCAGGGCCCTGTTGCTGGGTTATTGGCCACTTGGGTCCATGTGGGCTCTGGCCATCAGCTCTGCTCAGGGCCTCACAGAGCTGCCCACTGTGTGGGGCAGCCTCTCCCCTCTGGTCTCAGCTCTGCTGCCAGCCCCTGACCACGTGTTTGCCTGGGATGGGCAGCAGAGCGCCCTCACCCCAGCCCACCGACTTGCCCGGTTGCACGTGTCTACCCCTCCTGCCCTCCCCTGAGACACACCACCGGTTGGAAGCTGGCAGCATCGGGGCCGTCCCCAAGTGGGGGGCAGCCCCCCGTGAGCTCGAAGCATGATTGGATTGGGTGTTGTGTGGTTTGCGAAGGTGGCGGGTGCCAGCTCTGGCTGCGTGCTGGGGAAACTGAGGACAAGGGCACCGCCTTCGTGGGTTTGTGGTAGGGACACAGGAGCCAGGCAGGGGCGCTGACAGGGGTCTCTGAGTGAGACAGGGGCCCTGACTGGACCGTGTGCTGTTCTGTTCACCCAGTGCTTGGGTTGGCTGAGCACCTACTGTGTGCAAATGGCTCGGCCGGGCATGGGGAGTGGTGGTGAGTCAGGTAGGCGCCCCTTCCAGCAGAGGGGCAGGCCTAGAAGGAGGGCCCCCACTCAGTGAGGGGGGACAGGAGAGGGGTTGTCAGGCTTCAGCTGAGGGGGAGCTGGGGAGGGCCCAGTGCTCAGAGCTGCCGGGCAAGAGCAGGGGGGCTGCTGGCCTTGGACGGGGTGGGGGGCCAGTGGCAGGACCTGCAGTGGGAGAGGCAGCCAGGCCTGAGGGCTCACTGACAGGGCAGATTGGTCAGTGCAGTTGACACCAGGAGGATGGAATGTTCCAGCAAGACGCAGGCTTGTCTTGCTCTGAAGGACCCTCAGCCACGGGGCTCTCTGCCCTTTCTGTGAACTCCCGTGTCCCTGTGGTCAGCGGCTGAGTGTGTGGGCATCTCGTAGGGTGCCCCTCATGCATGCCTCCAACAGGACTGGGGTGCCAGGACCCAAAGCTGGGGAGGCCAGCATGAGGGGCCTGCCCAGGGCCATGGACAGCTCATATGGTCAGGAGGGGGGTAGGGTTTGGCGAGGTGACCTGTCCAAATCATGAACCTGGTGGTCACTCAGGAGGGGACACAGCTGGGGGAATGAGGGTTGGTGCCATTCCGGGGGCCCAGGAGGCACGCCGAGTACTCCCAGGGGAGGGGGGAGCAGCAGTGTGAGAAGTGGGAGGCCAGATGGATTGGGACCCCTGGGGTAGAGCCATCCCATGGCAGGGTCTGAGCAGAGAGAGCTGAGACTTGGGGGCTGCTCTGGAGAACAGGGTCAGCTTAGGGGCAGGAGGGCCACCAGGGCTTCTGCTGGGAGGGGCTCGGGGAGGGAGGCTGGTGCTGGCCTTGCTGCTGTGGCTTCCAGCCATCCAGAGCCATGGGTAACCCACTGGTGAGGCAGGCAGTGCAAGACCAGGTGTGCCAGGGGCGGTGAGCAGTAGCCCCTGCCCTCTCCAGGCTCAGTCCCCAGAGGCTGAGGACGTGCTGTCTCAGCACTAGTGCAGGGAGGTGCAAAGGCCCTGGGGCTGGAGAGAGCCGTGGTGCACTGGGCTGTGGGTATGGGGAGGTTGAAGTCAGGTTCTACCTCCTGGAGGGGAGCAGAAGATGAGATGTCCCAGGGGCTCCCCAGGGGATGGGGTGGGGGAGAGCATGTGGCACCTTTGTCACTGTGCCGGCCTCACAGCCTGGGCCATCCCGCCCCCGGGGCCTCCGCAGCCTCTCCTCCACCCGGCTCACAAACAGTGCCGGGCCCCTGGGAAGGCCCCGACACAGCCACACCCCCATCGTTCCCCGTGGGGCCCAAGCTGCTGCCTCCCTGGGGCTCCCTGGGCCTGGCTCAGGCCTGGGCAGCTGGGGAGGAGGGTTCGGGGAGGGGGGACAAGTACCGGGAGGGGTTCTCTGGCTGCCCCCTGCCCAGCTCGGAGCTGAGACTTCCTGGGGGCTGTTGCTCCCTCTTCCACATTCAGAGCTTGGTGGCCCTCAACTCTGTTCCATTCTCTCCACCCAGGTTCTCTGGCTTCGGCCAGCAGGGCCCTCCTTAGCCTGACCAGGCCACGTGACCCCCTCGCTGGGCAGAGCCTGTGAAGCCTGTGCCTCCGGGGCTGAGGGCGAGGCCAGCCGTGCCCTGGGGTCACCCTTGGCCGCCGGGGTTTGGGACCCCGGGCCGGCCGGGCACGCAGCTGTGAGCCGCTGTGGCCACTTCCCGTCTGGGATTCCCTCCTGTAGAAGTGTCTTGGGAGCAGGCAGAGGTTGGGGTGCAGGATGTGTGTTGGTGACCTGCAACTGTGGGGGGAGCCGGGAGGACGCAGGACTGGGCGAGAGGTGGTGTCAGCTCAGGTGGCTGCCCAGTGGGGCTGCGGCGGTCCCATGGGGAGCCCTGGAGCGAGGAGAGACTGTCAGGGTGACCTGCGTCAGGCCCCAGGCAGCCAGCGGGGGAAGTGAGCCTGGGGGTGTGGCGGCTCTGCGGCCCAGGCCGACCCTGAAGGAGGGGCGGTGGGGGCCGTGTGCTGACCACTCCTGGCCGGGCGGGGAGGCCTTCCCTGAAGGAGTCCTGGTAGCGGCGTCTCCCACCTCCCCAGGCCACCCTCCAGCAGCCTGCTGGGCCAGCCTGCCCCTGTCCGCCTCACTCTCAACCTCACCAGCGACTTCAAGATCAGATAATCCAAAAAGAGGGTTTGTTTTGTTTGTTTTTTTAAAAGCGAACGTGTAAAGGCTGCATTTACTAAGCCAGGAAGGTGGGGCTCTGCCAGTCACTCCCCACAGCTGGCATCGGGGACCCGGAGCAGATGGGGGCGCGTCCTGGTTAGAACGGGGAAAGAGGTGAGGGGTCTCGGCCTCCATCTGGTCTACCCCAGCCCATGCGTAGATGGCACGGGATGACCCCCAGAGGGCCTGCACCCCCGTCTGGTGTCCTCGGAGGCGCTGGGTCCACCTCAGGGCCCTTGTCTTGCTGGCCACCCCCGGGTGCGGCTCCAGCCTTGGGGAAACACAGGCTCGTGCAAGTTCCCAAACCCCAGCGGCCAATGGTGACCCGCGAGGCCTGGGCAGGGGCTGCTCCGTCTTTAGGGTGGGTGGTGACGGGGTCTGGGACAAGGGCCAAGCTCAGGAGAGGTCAGCCCTTCCCTTCCGCTGGCCCCAGGGGGTGATGGCCCGTGTGCTTGGAGGCTCCTGCAGGGCTCAGGGTGGGCAGGCTGGACGCGGGGTCAGGACGCAACACATGAGCCTCCAGCCACCCGGGAAGCAGTGACAGAAAGGACGCAACACATGAGCCTCCAGCCACCCGGGAAGCAGTGACAGAAAAATCGTCGGGAGGGCTGGAGATGGCCACACGCAGGACGTCTGCACTGTGGAAGGGGCAGGACAGCTGATGGCCATGGGCTCCCAAGGCTGGGGGGGCAAGGCTTGGGCCTGGGGTTCGGGTCCCGGCTGTTCCCGAGCCCCATCCCCTCCCGCCAGGATTGGGGTGGTGACGGCACCTTCCTGACAGGTGTTCCGTGAAGACCGGACGGGAGGGGCCAGGTGCTGCTCTAACCCAGGGGCCGTTGCTGTCACAGTGCCCGCGTGGTTGCTCTGGCCGCAGGCGTTTGGGGGTGAGGTGAGGGCTCTGGAAAGTCCGAGCAGGGTGGGGCCCTCGGGGCTCCTCCACCTGCTCCTGGAGAATGGGGCTCCCCACCAGGACCACGGCACGGGCCGCCCCTTGCCTTCTGGTCAGAAGACCTCTTCTCTGGTGGCAGTGACTGCCGGGCTCTCTAGCAGGAGCTGGGCCTCTGTAGGTGAGGTCACCATCTGCAGTAGAAATAAAACTACTGACTAATGTTTAATGAATGCCTACTATGTGGGGGCACTTCGCTGTTTCCCAGTGTCCTTGTCGGTAAAACGGGAAGTGCCAGGACCTGGCGCACAGCAGGTGCTTAGTGAAAGTCACTATTTATAGCACTTTTCACTACTGGAAATAACCTAATTGGTTTTTTTGCTGGTTAAGTAAAATCTAGGAGGGCTGACCTTGCACCTGTTCAGTCCCCAGTGGCTAAGAAAGAATCAGCCCTGTTGTGGGTGTTCAAGAAATATAGTTGATGAAAGGGTGAATTGTGTAGTAAAAGACATTACAGGTTTCCAGCGTGAAGGAGTGAGGAGGTCAGAAAGACTCTCTCCCCAGAAAGCAAATACAAACCTGGGAAGAACCGTCAGAAGCAAGCACTTCGGTGCCCTGGAGTTCCACCCGCGGCGTACAACAAATCAGCGTTTATTCATCAAGAATACCGAACCTCAGGGGGAGATCTAAAATTACTCGGCGAGGGAATTCCCTGGTGGTCCAGGGGTTAGGACTCCAAGCTTTCATTGCTGAGGGCCTGGGTTCAATCCCTGGTACTGAGATCCTGCAAGCCTCACGGTGCAGCCAAAAAAATTAAAAGTAAATAAAATTACCCAGGGCAAAGCATCAGGAGAACCTCAGCTGGCCTGAGAAACAGCACACAGCCAGCAAACACTGACTCTGGGGTGGTAGGTGCTGTAATGACTGACAAAGGCTTTAAAGAGGCTGCTGTAAAAGTGCACCAACACACAAGTGTGAGCGCTCGTGTCAAATGACGGGGAATGAGCTTTGACAAACACATTCATGATCAAAACCATGCAAACGAGGAATAGAAAAGGACGTCTTCAATCTTGTAAAGAGCATTGCTTACACCAGCGAACTCCCAGCAAGTACGGCCAACAAACACCGTGCTTGATGGAGAAAGGCAGGGCCCTCCCACCAGGACTGGGTAGGGAGCAAAGATGTCCACTCTCGCGGTGAATATTCAGCGTCTACTGGAAGTCATGGCCCGTACAATGAGGCAAGAAAAAGAAACAAAAGGCAGACTGATTACAAGTGAGAACTAAAACTGTCCCTCTTCACAGACAACGTGGTGGTCTGTCATCAAGGAATCTATAAAAAGCCTAACTGAGTGAATGAGATTAGCAAGATACAAAGTCAGTGGGCAAAAATCATAGTCCTACATACTAGGGATTTTACAGCAGAAAATTTTTTAAATACCATTTATAATAGTGACACTCTGACATGAAACACTTAGCTATAAACCTAATAAAACACGTATAGGATTTGTAGGCCAAAAATTAAAGCTAATGAAAGAAATCAAAGAAGGCCTAAGTAAATGAAGACCCAACACAGTAAAGACATCGGTTCCCTCCAAACTGACATATAGATTTAGTGCAATTCCAATAAAAATCTCAGCAAAATTTTTAAAAAGATGTAGATCTTAAAATTAACACAGAAACACAAATGATCTATGATAACTAAAACATTTTTGAAAAATAAGAATATAGAGAAATTGCAATACCCAAATCTTTTTATTGAGGTAAAATTCCCATAAACTAAAACTAACCATTTTAAAGTGGGCAATTTAGTGGCAACCATTGAATACATTGACAAAGCTGTGTAACCATCACCTCTATCTAGTTCCAAAACATTTCATCCCCAGCCCAAAATGAAACCCTGTATCCATTAAGCAACGCCCCTCCCTCAGCCCCATTAATCTGCTTTCTGTCTCTATGATTTTGCCTATTCTGGACGTTTCAAATAAACGGAATCACACAGCATGTGGTCTGGTCTGTTGTGTGTGGCTTCTTTCACTCAGCATACTGTTTTCAAAGTTCATCCATATCGGGCTTTCCTGGTGGCGCAGTGGTTGAGAGTCCGCCTGCCGATTCGGGGAACGCGGGTTTGTGTCCCGGTCCGGGAAGATCCCACATGCCGCGGAGCGGCTGGGCCCGTGAGCCATGGCCACTGAGCCTGCGCGTCCGGAGCCTGTGTCCCGCAACGGGAGGGGTCGCAACAGTGAGAGGCCCGCGTACCTCAAAAAAAAAAAAAAAAAATTTATCCATATTGTAGCACGCATCAGTACTTTCCTTTTTTTTCCAAATTTTTTTTTTATTGCAGTAAAATACACATAACAGTTTAACCATTTTTGTTTTCCTTGGGCCGTGCTGCCGGCTTGCAGGACCTTAGTTGCCCGACCAAGGATCGAACCTGGGCCTCGGCTGTGAAAGCAGAGTCCTAACCACTGGACTGCCAGGGAATTCCCATCTTAACCATTCTGAAGAGTGTGGTTCGGTGGTAATAAATACATTCATGACGCAGTTCAGCCATCAGCTCCAACTGTCTCTAAAGCTCTTTCGTCTTGTAGAATTGGAACTCTGCCCCCGTTAAGCGAGCACTCCCCATTTCCCCTCCTCCCAGAAACATCATTTGACTTTCTCTTTGTATGATTTTGACTAAGTGTCTCGTGTAGGTGGGATCACACAGTATTTGTCTTTCTGTGACTGGCTACCTGGTACATACTGTCCTCGAGCTTTACCCGTGGTGTAGCTTGTTTCAGAATTGCTTTCCTTTTCCAGGCGGAATGATATTCCACTGCATGCAATAGGCCACATTTTGCTTATCCATTCATCTGCTTACGGACACTTGGATCCACTTCCGCATTTTAACTATTTTGAATAATTCTGCTGTGAATATGGGTGTACAAATATCTCTTTGAGACCCTGCTTTCAGTTCTCTAGGGTATATACCAGAAGTAGAGTTGCTGGATCATATGGTAATTCTATTTTTAATATTTCTGGGAACTACCATAGTGTTTTGCATGGTGGCTGTACCATTTTACATTCTTAACAACAGTGCACAAGTGTTCATATTTCTCTACATTCTCTCAATGTGGTATCTCATTGTAGTTTTGATTTGAATTTCCCTAATGATCAGTGATGTTGAGCCACATTTCATGTGCTTCTTGGCCATTTGTATATCTTCTTTGGAGAAATGTCTGTTCAAGTATTTTTCTCATTTTTGAATTAGGCTGTTTGTTTTCTTGTTGAATTTTAGGATTTTTTTTTTTTTTTTTTTGCGGTACGCGGGCCTCTCACTGCTGTGGCCTCTCCCGTTGCAGAGCACAGGCTCCGGACGTGCAGGCTCAGCGGCCATGGCTCACGGGCCCAGCTGCTCCGCGGCCTGTGGGATCTTTCCGGATCGGGGCACGAACCCGTGTCCCCTGCATCGGCAGGTGGACTCTCAACCACTGCGCCACCAGGGAAGCCCGAATTTTAGGAGTTTTATATATATATTCTGGATAACAATTCCTCATCAGATATCTGCTTTGCAACTATTTTCCTCCATTCTGTGGGCTGCGTTTTTACTGTTTATAGTTTCTTTTGAGGTGCAAATTAAAAAATTTTTTCATGAAGTCCAATTTGTCTATTTTTTTTTCTTCTGTTACCTGTGCTCTTGGTGTTATATTCAAGAAATAGTTGCCAAACGCAGTGTCATGGAGGTTTTTTTCCTGTTTTCTTCTAAGAGTTTTATAGCTTTAGGTCTTACCTTTAGGTCCTCCATCCATTTTGAGTTAATTTTTGTATATAGTGTAGGTAAGGGTCCAGCTTCATTCTTTCGCAGGTGGGTAGCCAGTTTTCCAGCACCATTGGTTGAAAAGACTCTTTTTTCCCTGTAGTCTTGGCACTCTAGTCAAACATCATTTGACCATGTATACGAGGACTTAGCTCTGATTGCAGTAATTTGAATCTTCTCTCTTTGTTTTCTTTGCCTATGTAGCTAAAGGACATTTTGTTGATTTTTTTCAAAGAACCACCTTCTGGCTTCACTGATTTTCTCTACTGCTTTTATTCTATATCACATTGAGCTCTTCTCTAATCTTACTACTTCCTTCCTTCTTCCAGCTTTGGGTTTAGTTTGTCCTTCTTCTAGTTCCTTAGGGTGTAAAGTTAGGTTGAGGATGTGAGATCTTTCTTGTTTATTTTTTTTTAAACTTTAAAAAATTATTTATTTATATTTAAAAATTTTTGGCTGCGTTGTGTCTTCATTGCTGCGCACGGGCTTTTCTCTAGTTGTGTTGAGTGGGGGCTACTCTTTGTGGTGGTGCGCGGGCTTCTCTTGTTGCGGAGCACGGGCTCTAGGGACATGGGCTTCAGTAGTTGTGGCTCGTGGGCTCTAGAGCTCAGGCTCAGTAGTTGTGGTGCACGGGCTTAGCTGCTCCGCAGCATGTGGGATCTTCCCGGACCAGGGCTCAAACCTGTGTGCCCTGCATTAGCAGGCGGATTCTTAACCACTGCGCCACAAGGGAAGTCTGAGCTCTTTCTTGTTTTTTAATGTAAGTGTGTATAGCTATAAATTTTACCCTTAGCATTATTATTTTCTATGTCTCATAAGTTTTGATATGTTGTATTTTCATTATCAGTCATCTCTAAGCATTTTCTAATTTTCTTTGTGATTTCTTCTTTGATCCATTGGTTGTTTGAGTGTGTTGTTTAATTTCTACAAATTTGTGAATTTTACTTCTGTTATTGATTTCTAACTATTGATTTCTAACATTTCCCATGGTGGTTGAAGAAGACACTTTGTATGATATCTATCTTTAAAAATCTACTGAGATTTAATTTGCGGGCTTAACACATGGTCTATTGTAGAGATTGTCCCATGTGCACTTGAGAAGAATGTGTGTTCTCTTGTCGGGTGGGGTGTTCTGCATATGTCTGTTACATCTAGCTGGTTTAGCACGTTATTTCAGTCCCCTATTTCCTTATCTTCTCTCTGGTTGCTCTGTCCTTTATTGAGAGGGGAGTATTGAAGTCTCCATTAGTGTAGAATTCTCTATTTCTTCCTTCAGTTCAGACAGTTTTGCTTCATATATTTTGATGGTCTGTTTTTAGGTCCGTAATGACTAATGATGTTGAGCATTTTTTCATGTGCCTATTGACAATCTGTGTATCTTCTCTGGATAAATGTTTATTCATATCCTTTGGTCATTTAAAAATTGGGTTATTTGTCTTTTTATTACGGAGTTGTAAGTGTCCCTTATATATTCTGAACACTAGACCCTTACTCATTATGATTTGAAAATGTTTTCTCCGATTCTGTAGGTTGTGTTTTCACTTTCTTGATAGTATCTTTTGTTGCATGAAAGTTTGAAATTTTGATGAAGTTCAGTTTACCTGTTTCTTCTTTTTTGCTTGTGTTTTTGGTGTCATATCTAAAAATCTATTGCCAAATCCAAGGTCATGAAGATCTACAGCTATGTTTCCTTCTAACCGTTTTATAGATTTATTGGGCCTTTGGTCCATTTCGTGTTAATTTTTGTATATGGTGTGAGGTAGGGATCCAACTTCATTCTTTTGCAAATGGATGTAGAATTATCACAGCACCATTTGTTAAAGAGATTATTCTTTTCACACACTTCCTGATTTTAGCAATTGCTATAAAACTGCAATAATTGATTCAGTGTGGTCTTGGTGTGGAGATAGACACAAAAATCAGTGTAACAGAACAGAGTGCAGAAATAGCTCCACACATAGGTCCAATGGTGCTTTGAAAAAGGTGCAAAAGCAATTCAATGGAGAAAGTATAATCTCTAGACAAACGGTGCTGGAAGAACTGGACATCCATATGCAAGAAAAATGAATCTTGACCTAAATCTCACACCTTATATGAAAATTAACTCAAGATGGATATTGTATGTAAGTGTGAAACATAAAACTATAACACTTTTAGAAGAAAATAGGGGAGAAAATCTTTGTGATCTGGGGTTTGCCAATGTCAATGGATCATTCCACACAAGAAAAAATTGGGTGCATTGGACTTCATCAAAATGAAAAACTTTTGTGCTACGAATGACCGTTAAGTGAATAAAAAGACAAGCTGCAGACAGGGAGAAAATATTTGCAAGTCAAATATCTGATGAAGGCCTTGTATTCAGAATACATAAAGAGCTCTCAAAACTCCACACTAAGAAAATAAACAACCCACTGAAAGATTGGGCCAAGGCTCTGAATAGACATTTTTCCAAAGAAGATATACATATGGCTGATAAGCACATGAAAAGATGCTCAACATCGTTAGTCTTTCGGGAACTGCAGGTCAAAACCGCAATGAGACACCACTTCAGACCCATAGAATAACTGTAATCAAAAAGACAGACCCGTAACAAATGCTGGTGAGGACGTGGAGATGCTGGAACGCGCCTGCATTGCTGGTGGGGATGTAAAACGGTGCTGTGGGAAATACAGTCACCATATGACCCAGCAATTCTATGCCTAGATATCCACTCAGGATAAGTGAAAACATATATGCACACAGAGAGCTTAGACAGGAATGTTCATGGAAGCATCATTCCTATTAGGTAAAAAGTGGGAACGACCCAGATGCCCATCAACTGACGAATGACGGCCGAATATGGTGTAACTAAGGAATGGGGTACTATTGACACATGCTACAATGTGGAGGAGCCTGAAAACACTCTAAGTGAAAGTGTCCAGTCACAAATGACCACATCCTGTAGGATTCCATTTATATGAAATGCCCAGAACAGGCAAGCCCACAGAGACAGGAAGTAGATTCGTGGTTGCCAGAGGCTTGCTTTGGGGTAGGGGCGCGACTACCTAATAGCGCGGGGTTTCTTTCTGGGGTGATAAAAATGTTCAGAAATTAGATTACGATGGTGGTTGCACAACTCCAAATCCACTAGAAGCCACTGCATTGTGCTTTCTATGTACTTTACACGGAGGGACTTTATGGCATGTAAATGACACCTCAATAAAGCTGTTTGTTTTTCAAAGGATAAGAGACCTGAATGGAACTTCACTAAAGAGAATGCACCATTCAGCACAGGGAAAGTTCTTCAACGTCATCAGTTATAAGAGAAATGGAATTAAAACCAGGATGGGATAGCATCGCACGCCCATTAGAAGAGCTAAAACAAAATTTCCAACAAGAGACTGACAAGAACAAGTGCTGTTGAGGGCGTGGAGCAACTGGAACTCTCACAAGCTGCTGTGGCAGCGAAATGGTACCAGTACTCCGGAGACCAGTGTGGCCGCGAAATGGTACCAGTACTCCGGAGACCAGTGTGGCCGCGAAATGGTACCAGTACTCCGGAGACCAGTGTGGCCGCGAAATGGTACCAGTACTCTGGAGACCAGTGTGGCCGTTTCTTAAAAAGTGAGTCACACGCCTGACAAATGATCAAGCAATCCCACTTCTGGGCATTTGTCCAAGAGAAATTCAAACTTACGTTCACAAAAACCTGTACACAAATGTCTGGTGGCTTTATTCATAACTGCCAAGACTGGAAACAACCCAAACATCACCTAGTGGGTGAAGGATAAGCAAATTGCGGTCCATCCACACATGGAATACCATTCATTGTTAAAAAGGAACGAACCATTGAAACACGTAATCACCTGGGTGACTCTCAAAGCATTATGCTGAATGAAAGAAGCCGGACCTGGGACCTCCCTGGTGGCGCAGTGGTTAAGAATCCGCCTGCCACAAGAAGGAGGAGATATGGGGATATATGTGTATGTATAGCTGATTCACTTTGTTATACAGCAGCAACTAACACACCATTGTAAGGCAATTATACTCCAATAAATATGTTAAAAAAAAAAAAAAAAAGCATCTGCCTGCCAGGGCAGGGGACATGGGTTTGAGCCCTGGTCCGAGAAGATCCCACATGCCACGGAGCAACCAAGCCCGTGCGCCGCAACTACTGAGCCTTTGCTCTAGAGCCTGTGAGCCACAACTACTGAGCCCGTGTGCCACAACTACTGAAGCCTGCGTGCCTAGAGCCCGTGCTCTGCAACAAAGAGAAGCCACTGCGATGAGAAGCCTGCGCACCACAACGAAGAGTAGCCCCCGCTTGCTGCAACTAGAGAAAGCCCGTGCGCAGCAACAAAGACCCAACGCGGCCAAAAATAAATTAAAAAAAAAAAAAAAACACTTTAAAAAAAGAAAAGCCGGACCCAAAAGATAACACACTGTAGCTTCCATTTACATGACATTCTCAAGAAGACAAAGCTATGGTGATGGGGAAGAGATCCGTGACTCTGAGTAGGAGGAAGAGGTGAGTATAAAGGGTGAGCACAGGGGAGATTTTTAGGGTCTTGGGGGATTCTGTGTCCCAATTGATGTGGCTACAGGAGTCTGTACCTGTGCTAACATTCACAGAACTGTACATCTTTCAAAAAGTCAATTTTCTGTATAACTCAAAAATAAAAATATATGAATAACTTAAAAACACAATCATCACAGTAAAATTGATTCAGTTAAGAATTCTCCATGAGTGCTAAGTTGAGAGGGATTTTAATGAGGAAAAGGATACTTATCGAATCCAAAGTACATCCTCATTAAGTATTTAATCATTACAAAGGGAAAAAGAGTAACTTCACGGCAGGGAAAGCTGGTGGACGCCACCTCCACCAGTTGGTCGAGGATAATGCCACCACTGATGGGTAAGCTGACATCAGGCACCTGCCTGTCTGACATGCATTGCTCCTGTGGAATTCCTGCCGGAAAAATAAAATGTGAATCTTTTCATGCAGAAACATGAGAAAAACCCCCAGCAGAGGGACATCCTGCAAAACAGCTTGTCTCCACTCTTTAAAAACGTCTGTGTCATGAAAGACACAAATGGCCGAGGATCTGTTTCAGATTAAGGAAACTAAGAGCCTTGACCACCAAAGCCAACGTGTGATCCTGGATTGGGAAAAATACAGCTACGAACGATATCACTGGGACAAGTGACACAATTAGAAGCTGGACTGCAGACTGAGGGATTGTATCAACTGGAAACGTACACTGAAGTATTAAGGGGTCGAGGCAATGATTTATGCAACCTTTTCTCAAATGTTTCAGAGACATTAATATAAGCGGACACAGAGAGAGACAGAGAACAATACAGCAGACAGGGCAGGTATGAAGAATTAGTGATGTGGACGCAGGGCATAAGGCAGCGTTCTTGGTCCCCTTCTTGCAACTCTTTTGTAAGTTCGAAATTGTTTCAGAAAAGAAGTTGACATGTGTGGACTCAACTCCTGCTTCCAACCGCAGAGAAGTGGCGGGAAGGCCAGCCTGTGTCCAGAAATGACTGTGAAACTGGACGAAGTCCGGCAGCAGCTGCTCCAGTCAGTGGACACTGGACCCTCAGGGCTGTGAGCTCTCAAGGGCCCACCCTCCTGGCTCCCCGGGGACAGTCTGACCACAGCCCTGAAGCAGGGCTCCAAGCAGAGCACGGTGGTCCCCGCAAGCTCGGAGGCCGAAGCTGGGGTTTTCAGTAGCTCAAAACTGGAAATGGAATACTACACAGCAGTGAAAAAAACCAAACACCTCCCAAATGCAGCAGCAAGGGCGCATGTCACAAACATGACGGCAGGTGAGAGAAGCCGGAAAAAGGAACACAAAGTGCACATTCCATTCACGCAAAGCGATGTATAGCGGGAGAGGCCAAGGTAGCGGTTGGCTTTGAGGGCGTGATGCAGCGCTCTATTTCTTGATCTGGTGGTCAAGCACGTTTGTAATTTGTGCATGTTTCTCTAAGTTGTTCAAGGGCAGGCTGGAGCCCTGTCTCCCTTGGTGCCCGGTCCTTTCCCCACCCAAAGCCTCCTGCATCAGTTCATCCCAAGAGCCCCTGAGGTCGCCAGCTCCTGAGGCAGGTTACTCCCAACTGCCCAGCTGAGGGGAGCTCTGTTCAAAGAGCAGAAAAGGCAGGCTGCAGAGTTGCTAAGGCTCTTCCTGTTCCCCAGGGAAATTTCTGAACCTGGGGGTGGGGAGGCTGGCTTAGCACTGAGGCCTCTCCCTCCCCCACTCCAGGGGCCCAGGGGAACCGAGCAAGGTGCAGGAGAAGCTAGGTGATGCAGCAAATGCCCACCTGCTCCCTTCTTTCTCCTGGGCCCAGAGAAGGCTGACCGTGGCGGGGGTTGGTGAGCCTGTAGCCCTCCCCTTGTTCTCCCCCGTGTCCCCAGCCCCACTGCAGGGCTGCCCCTTCTTGGCGCGAGAGGCTGGTCCCTCCCCATCTCTGGTTGGCCTCCCAGCCTGCAATGGGCCAAATGGGGGGCCTGGCCACTCCCTCTTCCTGGCGCCAGGCTGGAGCCCCTGACCCTGCAGGGCCCAGCCCGCCAGACCCCCTCTCTGCTCGCCGGAAGCAGGCGGAGCTGGGCTAGCGCAGGCAGGGCTGCCGCTGCCCTCTAAGCATGGGTGCCCGCCCCCCGCCCCGGGTGCCTGGGGAGTGAGAGCCTGTGGGGAGGAGCCTGCGAGCCGCAGCTCCTTCACCATGGTGACGGCTCCCTGCTGCGTGGCAGGTACCGGTGGCCCGACGGCTCCAGTGGCCCCAGCATGGGTGGGCATGGGTGGGGGCAGGGCAGGCCAGCTACCGTCCTCCTCTCTGAGGGGCTGTGTCCCCCTCTCTAGGCTTCCCTGGCTGACTCAGGTCAGCCTCAGCCTCGCAAACCCTCCCAGACACGCTGGGTTTGGCAGGAGGTGTGTTTGGGGGCCTGGATTGTCCAGTAAGTGGCCCCGACTTACTTTCACATGGCCCAGAACCCGAGCACAGGGCTGGCAGGCTGGTGGGGCCTTGGCTGGCCTTGGGGTCTTGCTGGTGTGTACGTGGCCCGGCCCCGCTCCCTTCTCTAATTAGGGGCCGTGACCTTGCTCTTCTGAGGGGATCTGGTAGCCAAGAGCACCTCTTCACCATGGAGACCACTTAACTTGCGGCCTCAAGGGCAGCTCAGTCCCCTGGGTGCCCAGCCTGGAGAGCCGGGGGCAGGGGAATGTGTCCTTGAGGCCGTCCAGGGGCCTGCTGCCCAGGTAGGCTGGGAGACAGGTGCGACTGACCCCACATGTAAGGATGCACACCGATGCCCCAGGGACAGAGGGCAGCCTGTGGCCCGAGGCCAGGGGTCGATGTCATTCTGAGACACCTGCAGCCCTCCCTCCCCCCCGCCGCCCCCTCAGGCTGCTGTCTGGGCCTCTGTGACCCTCACCCGGGTTGCTGGCCCCTACCTGCTGGGGCCGTGGCCCCCCAGGAAGGCACACGCACAGGTGGAAAGCTCTGCATTCGCAGGTTATTATTAACCCGGCAGTGACATCACCCGCAGCCAATGGGAGGCGGGTTTATTTCCAGGGCTGACAGCTTGATAACGGTTAATTTTAGCTGGATCTTCTTTCCCCAGGCTCGTGAAAATCCCTGCCCGCCAAAGAGGGGGCTGTCTGTGTCGCCCCGCCCCAAACAGCTCGTGTCTGGGCCTGGGAGCTACAGGGGCTGAGAAGGTGGGGCCTGTACTCCTCCCTCTGCCCGCTCCCCAGAAAGTGCCCTGGGAGGCTGTACCAGCCTCATCAGCAGGAGCCCCTTCTTTGCTCGTCCCCCCACCCATACCCTTGGCTGCTACGGGGGCCGCTGTGACCAGTGGCTCAGGTGTGGGAAAAGGGCTACAGGGGCGGAGCCCGACCTGGGAGAGGGGAAGAGCACAGCTGGGACCTGGGCGGGCTTGTCCAGAAGTACCGCTGCCCCAGCTCAGGCCTTCCAAGCCTTCCGCAAGCTCTGCCCCCCTTGCTGTGTGACCTTGGGCACTGTGCTTTGCTCCTCTGTGCCCCGCTGCCTCTTGGTCCATGGGTCCTCAGGCTGCCTGGGAGCCCCGCCACGCAAGGCTTGGTGACGGAGGCTGTTTAGTGCATTGCATAGCGTTTAGCGTTGCTTAGGATTTCGTAGTTATTCAGCACCAGTCAGTGACTCGTAGTTATTTAGTGCTGTTCAGCGGTTATTAAGTACGGATCAGTAGTTAGTAGTAGTCATTAAACACTATTCAGTGGTTAGCAGCTGCTCACCAGTTAGCTGGGCCACGCGGTGGTTAGCAGCTGTTCACCAGTTAGCTGGACACGCGGTGGTGAAGCCCTGCGCTGCTGGTCGGGGTTATGTAGCACCATACCTCCCTCCGTGTCTCCACTGTGTGAGCCCAGTGTCTCCAGACACCATGGTGCTCGGGCTCCCAGGGCCCTGCAGGTGGTCCGGCTGAGGACGGATGGGCATGTCCTGGGGACACGGAGGCCTCTTGGGGGAACCACTGGAGACCCCTGCCCCAGGTCAACGAGCAGGTCCTTGGGGGGGGACGCTGGCTTCCACTACCAGCGGCCATTGCTCTGGGGAGCACGGCCTCCCAGCCCCTGGTGCAGGCAGCCCAGTGCAGTTTGGTTCCTGCCAGGCGACAGCAGCGGGTGAGCCCAGAGCAGAGAGGTGAGCCTCAGGCCTGTGCGGGCGTCTGATAAACACCCTCTGAGGCTTCAGGCAGCTGGAGATCCCTGGGGGAAGTTGGGGTGGCGTCCACAGGGACCCGGGCCTCCTGCCCACTCGGTCCGTCCCATCCCAGCCTCCGTCAGTCACGGCATCTCCCAGATCCTGCCTAAGCTTCGGCAGGAGGCGACGCATTAAACACAGAGGCCAGCTGGGCAGGGCGGGGGGGGCCGTGCTTTCCGCACAGGCGTTTATTTTTAATTCCTGGCTCCTGTTTGATGGCATCAGCAGACGAGGAAGTGCCGGGTCACTTGCCAGCCCCTCTCGCCCGGTCTGTGGGCGGACACAGTGCCCGGTCTGTGGGCGGACACACTCCCCTCCCGGAGAGACCCTCCCCACGGGGCAGGGAGACCTGCTTGGCACCCAACCACTGCCCCGGCCCATCTTTACTTCCTTACCTGCTGGGGGTCCCACCTCTGGGGGCTCCCCGTGGGCACTGCCCCATCAGGAGGTGCTGATCCCTGGGCCTCGGCTCCCCCCCCCACATTTTTTGAGACCCTGCCCCAACTTCTCCAAGACCCTGACCCTAACCTGAGTGTCCTCGGGCTCTGAGGCAGCTGGAGACACGGCCATGGGGAGATGCGGTAATGGGTGAGCTGACAAGGTTGGAGGTCCTGGAAGAGGCCATGACCCTGGTCTTCACTAACCCATCCCCCCCACCCTGAAACCCATTTTGGTCATTGCCCTGGTCTGCCCAGGATCCTCAGGGACATCGCACTTCCTACAGATCGAGGGGAGGCCTCAGGGCCACAGCTTGGGACTCTCTCTGGGAGCCGATTTCTTTCCTTGGCAAACTCTGTGTCCCTGGGAACCCGGCCCATGTGTGCAGACCAGGGCAGCCCTCAAAGATTTCAGTGGGCTCTGGGGGCGGACTTCAAGTGTTCCCTGTACCAAAAGGGGCCCAGGGTGGAAAACAGTTCTTTCCAGGGCTTCGGAGGGAGGGTGAGCTGACTGGATCTGCTGACGGAGCCTCAGGCCACTTGGCCGAGCTGAGGGGACCCTGGAGGCCACAGTTTCTGTGCCACACCACGGGGCCGGGGTGCAGAAGCCTGGCTTTGGGGACCTGCTGGGGCAAACCTGTGTGGCAGGCACATGGGGGGCAGGGGGCTTGGAAAGAAGCAGATTCTGGGGTCCCACCAGGGGGCCTGCACCCCCTGGGCCACCCTGGAGAGATGCCTCAGAACACAGCACCACGTAAATCAGGTGCCGGCAGGACAGCCGCCCAGACGCCGACCTCAGCCACCCCCCAGGCCTGCCCTGCTCCTCCCCTGCCCCCACCGGCCCCATCCTCGCGGACTGGCCCTTCCCTGGGACCTCCTTTTTGATCCAAATGTCTTTTTGTGCTCGGCGCGGCGCTGCTCTCCCCTCGCGTGCCCGAGCCTGGCGTTTCAGCCTTGCGGTATCTGCCCTCTGCCGCTAGCTGTTTCTCTCCGGGCCTCTCTCCATCTCTGCGCCTCCCTCCTTTCGGCTCCCTCTCCGCATCCGGCTCTCGCCGCCCCCGCCTGTTTGGCTCTCCCCGCCCGCGCTCCCTCCGGGTGCGTCTCGTCTCCGCCTTTGTAGCTCCCTCCCTCGCCACATGCTCCTCTCGAGTCCCTGTCGCGCTCGCGTGCGCCCGCGGGCCCGCTGTCCCTGCATCCCTGCATCCCTCGCATCCCCGCCCCCGGCCCCGCCCGCGCCGGTGCCGCATTGCCGTACTGCAGGGGTGCAGTGCACTGCGCCTGCTCCGTCAATAGGTGGACCCCCCTCCTGGAGAGATAAAACCGCCGGCGCCGGCGCCGCCAGTCCCTCTGGCTGAGACCTCGGCTCCGGGTAAGGACGCTGGGCCTCCGGGTCCCCACCCCCGCCCCCAGCTTTCCGCAGAGGGTCCCTTCCCCGGGGACCAGTCCCAGGCGCAGAGACTGGTCGGCCCGGCGCCTGGCGAGGCTGCGCTGCTCCCCGAGGAGATCGGCTGCCCGCCCGGGGACTCCGGACCCAGCACCGGGGTCAGTCCCCCGGGCGGCCCTGGGTGGGGTGGGGGCGCCGCGGTAGCGTTTGTTTACGGGGCTGCCGTGGCGGGGCCGAGTCTCCTGGGCGGTGGCGATCAACCTGCAGCCGTGACCTTGGGATCGCCGTGGGGGTGGCCCGGTGGGGTTCGGGAAGGGTCGTCAGTGCTGGGGGCTGGTGAGGGTGGGCGCTGGGGGTGCCCCCCCCGACGTAGAGGGGGAGGGGAGGCTGTGAGACCTGAGGGGTCCTTGCCACCCCGCCTCCGCCCGGGCGGGCGGTGTCCGCACCCTGGGGTCCGCACCCTGGGGTACGCCGCTTTCTCCCGCTTTTCCTTCCCCAGCCACCTGCCCCCCCACGGGCTGCCTAGGTTTCTCCATTGACCTCCAGGATGAGGCAGGGGCTGTGACCCTGTGACCAGAGGGAAGGGGGAGGGTATGGCCCTCTGCCCCCACCAGGCTGAGGGCATCTCTGTCTGGCATCTGCTGAGCTTGGCTGCTGGGGCCAGATTCTCCCTGCTCTGGACACAGCAGGGACCCCCACCTCCCTGCCCTACTGTCTGCTTCC
>NW_021703769.1:607254-626176 GCF_005190385.1 Monodon monoceros
GGGCCCGAGCTGGACACAGCAGGGACCCCCACCTCCCTGCCCTACTGCCTGCCCCCGTCCAGACCCTGGGGGGGGCCCGAGCTATTCTGGGTCCCTGATCTGGGCACCGCATCGCCCTGCTTGAGCTCTGGGCCAGGCTGTCTCTCCGGTGCCAGCCTGCCGGGCAGGGATGAGGGGAAGATGGCGCCGTCCCTGCTCGAGGAGGGGAGTGGGAAGCAGTGACCGTCTCTCCACCGTGGCAGCTCTGCGGGGCGGGGGGTGGGGGCTGGGATCGGGTGGGTGCGGTGTCCCAGCCCAAGGCCGTGGGTTGGGAGCAAGCACCGGGGACAGGGCACTGGAGAGCGGGGCAGGGTGACTCATCACCAGGCTCCTGACTGGTCACGGGGCTCACCAGGCTGGTGCTCCTTGGTGTCTCCGGATGGGGTTAGCCTCTCTCAGGGTGGGGGGGCTCTGTAGGCACAGCACTCAGACGTGTACGGCTACTGGACTGTTTGGGCTTTTGCCCCCGGGCTCTGCTCAGCTAAACACGGAGACCTGGCTCCGGCCCTGGGGGCCCGGACTGTGCTCAGGGTGTGCTCCCAACCTGTGCAGGGCAGGGCTTTGCTGGGCTTCTCTCTGAGGCCCCCCATCACCTTTGCTCCCCACCTCGACCCACAGAGTCACTGCTCAGCGTGCCCCTTGCCCTGAGCCAGAACACCCCAGGTCGCGCCAGCCCCTCCCCACACCCCGGGCAGGATGGGCAAGGAGAAGACCCACATCAACATCGTGGTCATCGGCCACGTGGACTCCGGCAAGTCCACCACGACCGGCCACCTCATCTACAAATGCGGGGGCATCGACAAGAGGACCATCGAGAAGTTTGAAAAGGAGGCGGCCGAGGTGAGCCCTGAGGGGGGCTCCCACCTTTGCCTCCACCATGAGGTTGGGTTCTCACAGGGCAGCCGGGCTGATGCTTCCCTGACCCTGGGGCACATAGCTCAGATGAACTCCTCTGGGGCAAGAGGGGCGTGAGAAGGACCCCATGTGGGAGATGTGTGTGTCGCAGCATCCGGATGGGAAAGGCATGGGGGCAGCTGGGGGAGCCTCTCTCTGAGGAGGTGCCTGGTCGGGGGGAGGTGGGATGACCTGCCGGACCAGACCCCGGCGGGGGAGGGGCTGGAGGTGCATTTCTCCCAGGATAGGTCACTGTCTCTGAGCCCCCAGGGTTGGGTTCCCGTGTCCCCGGGGCTGAGGTCTGGGGCTGGAGGTGGCGCTGTCCTCGCTTGTCCCAGGGCTGGGCCAGGACTCAGAGCAGCTATTAATAGCTGATTGATGGGCACCCAGCCCATCAGCTCCATTTTCTCCTGCTGGGCCGGGGCAGGCTGCTTGTCCAGGGTGGCACCCTTTTTTGGGGGGAGTCTTTGTCACCTGGATAGGAGGAGAGGGGCCCTGATGGCTGACCCCTCATTTCTCGAAGCTGATCCTCTCAAGCGTCCGAGACCCATGGGTGGGAAGTGTCCATGGAGTGGGGGTCTGCTCTCTGTGCCTCCTACCTCCACCCTTGAGCTCTGGGAGAAGCTCCTGTTGGGGAGCTGTGAGGGGTCTCACCTGGATGGCCGGTGCCAGGGCTCAGGAGGGGGCAGCTGCTGGCCTGGGCTGAACCCTGCTCATGGGGCTGTGGGGATGCTCCTGGGCCCCAAAGCTGTGTCTCTTCTTCCCTGCGGGGCTGGTGTTGAGGGGGGCTGAGGGTGTTCGCAGGGTGTCTGGTTCGGGTCTAGCTGGACCCTGGCTGGGCAGCCTCCCTGGAGGGCAGAGCCCTGTCCGTGCATGGCCCTGGCAGGGAGCTTTGACCAGCTGGGCAGTGACCACAGCTGCCACCCTGACCGCAGCCCTGACCCTGGGCATGGGGGTCTCACTGGGCACTTGGCACAGGTGTTGGGAGAGGGCAGCCCGGCCTTGCTTTCCCTGGTCAGGTGGGGCAGGGAGTGGAGGAGGAGCCTCAGAGCCACTGGGGAGCTTTAGCGGCTGTAGAAAGAACTGGAAAGCCTTGCCCTTCCTTACCACCTCATCTGATTTCTTTCTTTCTTTTTCCCTAAAAAAAAAAAAAAAAAAAAAAAAAATCACAGAGGGGCTTTTTGGTTGGACAGCCTGAAGCCCAGTGGGGTCATCAGCTGACACAGGGATCTGGGGGGTGCGGTGGGGGGAACCCTGGCTTCAGATAAAGGGGAGCCCTCAGCCAGGGGAGGGCTTGAAACCAGGGCGGCTCTCAGGCTGCTCCCAGGCCCTTGCGCCCCCTGCTGGTGGCGCCCGTTTAGGCGGCAGGAGGCCGGCCCGGGCAGGGCATGGATGAGGTCCTGGTGTCCCCGGTTCCGGAGGTGGGTCCAGAGCCCCAGGGTTCCAGCAGTAGCGAGGGGTCTCTCTGCTGTGACATGCTGCTCCCGCGCCCCAGGGGGACCCGAGTCCCGGTCCCGTCCTGAACCACGTCCCCACCCCTCCAGATGGGGAAGGGCTCCTTCAAGTACGCCTGGGTGCTGGACAAGCTGAAAGCCGAGCGGGAGCGCGGCATCACCATCGACATCTCCCTCTGGAAATTCGAGACCACCAAGTACTACATCACCATCATCGACGCCCCGGGCCACCGCGACTTCATCAAGAACATGATCACAGGCACATCCCAGGTAGGCGGGGCCTCGGGGGCCTGGGGGACGGGAGGTGGGGCGGGGGCACCGTTCAGGAGAGCCTGGGGGGCCCTGGAATCGGTGAGCGGTAGCTGGGTCTCCTCTGCTTCCTCGCCAGGGCATGAGACCCGTCACCTTTGTCACCACGCGCCCCCCCCCAAAAGAACTAAGTGTCCTGGCATCTCAGCCTGGCAAGGGTGCCTGTAAGGACAGCCAGCCACTGTCAGGGCCGCCTTCACAGGAGACACAGAGGCCAGGATGGGGACACGGAAATGTGGGCAGAAATGCCCCCGGACAGTCCGACATTGCCAGGGCATTCACACAGACAGACAGACAGACACTGCCCCTAAGGTTGGGACCCCCAGGTTCCATGCCCAGGCGATGGCCCAGGCCCCTGTCTGCTGCCCAGAGGCGCCTGGGCTTGGGTGCTGGGCGAGGTCTGGGCTCACCTTGCCCGACCTGCCGGGCAGGCGGACTGCGCCGTGTTGATCGTAGCGGCGGGAGTGGGCGAGTTTGAGGCGGGCATCTCCAAGAACGGGCAGACCCGGGAGCACGCACTGCTGGCCTACACGCTGGGCGTGAAGCAGCTTATCGTGGGGGTCAACAAGATGGACTCCACGGAGCCCGCCTACAGCGAGAAGCGCTACGACGAGATCGTCAAGGAGGTCAGCGCCTATATCAAGAAGATCGGCTACAACCCAGCCACCGTGCCCTTCGTGCCCATCTCGGGCTGGCACGGCGACAACATGCTGGAACCCTCGCCCAACGTGAGTGCCCAGCAGCGGTGGGGCTGCTCGGACCTCCCCCTGAGGGCCCTGGGTCAGGGCGGGCACAGACAGCCAGCAGGAGGAAGTGCGGTGCCAGCCCGCTGTGGGTGTCCGCGCTGCTGGAAGCCCCAGACTCCTTGGGGGCCGGACGCTCTGCCCTCAGCTCAGCCTCCCCGTGAGGCTGGCAGAAGCCACTGCAGCCCCTTCTCTGGCCAGGGACACGCCCCCCTCACCCCCCAGGCTGACACTGCGGGGGCAGCGGCTGCCAGGGCCCAGGCCCACTTGCCCCGTCTCTGTCTCCAGAGATCTGCGTGGCAGGGTTGCATCTCCCCCCAGGGGCCAAGGCCACGGGGCCTCCCAGGCCCCTCCCCGAGGTCCAGGGCAGGCCGGGACAGCAAAGGGCCGAGGGCTGGCTCTCTGGGGCCAGCTGGGAAGCTGGTGGCTCCTGGAAGCCCATATCCTGGGGACTCTGACTCGGTAGGAGGTGATGAGTAGGACCTGGTTGTTTTGAATTTGTGGAGCCCGAGACCAAGTGCCTCACCCGGTCAAGCCAGAGGCCACCCCTGGCCCAGCAGGGGTCACTAGTCCTGGCCAGGCTGCAGCTGCCCACACTGAGGGAGGTAGGCACGGGGGGTATCTCAGGAGAGCCAGGGGAAACTCAGCCCTGCACCCGTGGTTGGGGGCCGCCCCTTCTGGCCGGGCTGCCGGCTTGTATGTCGTGGATTGAGCTCCCCTCGTGGGGTCTCACGTAGGGAGGGGTGAGCCAACCGTGGGCCCAGAGGCCACGGCTGTGGGGTGGGTGGCACGGGGGCACGTGGGCTCTAGGACGGTGCTTTCTTCCTCCTGCGCAGATGCCGTGGTTCAAGGGCTGGAAAGTGGAGCGGAAGGAAGGGAACGCCAGTGGCGTGTCCCTGCTGGAGGCCCTGGACACCATCCTGCCCCCCCACACGCCCCACAGACAAGCCCCTGCGCCTGCCGCTGCAGGATGTGTACAAGATCGGCGGTGAGTGAGGGCTCCGTGGCCACCGCCCGCTGCAGCACCCACCCTGCAGCTGGCCAGCTCTGCCCTCAGACCCCCTCCTGAGAATGGGCCCCTGACCAGGAGCATCCGGGCCGGGTTATTTCAGCCCCTTCCCCCATGCTGCACGCTTTCCGGGGGGCCACCCATCCACCCATCTCCATCCATGCATCTATCTGTCCATCTATCCACCCCCACCCCTGACCCATCTATTATCCATTTCTTCATCAGTGCATTCATCCATCCACCCATCAGTGCATTTATCCACCCACCTCCCCCACCAGTCCATCAGTCTGTCCCGAGCTTGCCAGGGTCTTCCTCCCTCCAGATAAGTGCCCAGCCCTATACCAGGAGCTGGTGGCACAGGGAGAGTCACATATTACTCTCCACCTGGAGATTCCTGTCTTGTGGGAGACACGATCCACTCCAGGAGTGAGAAAAGCTGGTCATGAAGTGATATAGAACCATAAACAAGTATGAGGCCCACGAGGCGGCAGCGATGGGGGACTCCCAGCCAGGAGGCTGTGGCAGAGATGCAGGGGCTGTGTGCAGGATGGGGGTGTCACACTCACCCAGCACAGAGAACAGCCACCAGCCTCAGCCTCCGCAATGCCACACGAGCCTCTGTCACAGCCAGGGAGACCGGCTGGAGCCCCCACCGCCCCCCGTCCCCCACTCTGGGGAGCGCCAGACCCCCACTGGGCAGCCACACAGTATAAGCAGATCCTGAGAAGTGCAGGGGCACCCACGCCCCTTTGGGAGTGACCCTCAGGACAGCAGCGCCAGCGCCAGGCAGGCCACCTTGGGTGGGCTGGTCCTCAATCCGCTCAGGGCTTCTGCCTCACAGGGTGGGACCCCTCCTTGCCCATTCTCCCTGTGCTCTGGGAACTCTCTTCCTCAGTCCCTTCTTCCGCTGGCGGGGCGCGGAAGCCTCCACTTCTGTCTGAACGTCTCAGCGTCCGCCTTGCCCGGGGTCTCCCTGTCCCCTCCCTCCCGCCACGTGGCCACCCCCCACCGGCCAGGGAGGACAAGGCACCCCTGACGCCAGCCTGCCCTCACGGCCCCCTTCCTCTCGGCCCAGGCATTGGCACCGTGCCCGTGGGCCGAGTGGAGACGGGCATCCTCCGGCCGGGCATGGTGGTGACCTTTGCTCCTGTGAACATCACCACGGAGGTGAAGTCAGTGGAGATGCACCACGAGGCGCTGAGCGAGGCCCTGCCCGGGGACAACGTAGGCTTTAACGTGAAGAACGTGTCGGTCAAGGACATCCGCAGGGGCAATGTGTGTGGGGACAGCAAGTCCGACCCGCCCCAGGAGGCCGCCCAGTTCACGTCCCAGGTGGGCAGCCCGGTGGCCGGCAGGGCCCCCCCCCCCAGTACCAGGGCTGTCCTCAGGTGAGGGGGCTGCCTGGCGCTGGGGAGGACTGAGACCCCTGCTTCGCAGAGTGGGCCACTGAGGCCGGGCAGGGCTGAAGCTGGCCGAGGGCGCAGGTGGGAAGAGCAGACGGGGTGCATCCCGGCCTCGGTGCTCCTGGCCTCACTGAGGTCCCACTTTGGTCCTGAAAACGCTTTTATCAGTTTATTGCCTGGGACAGGCCTGTGATACTTTATTCTCCACATTTGCACTGTGTCCTCTTCGGTCACCTCTTTATGTGACTAGGACTTTTAAAATTGGCTTTACTGAGATACAGTTGAAATATGATAATCTAAGTCCTGTCTTGTCACCCCCCGTCTTTGCTCTGGCCGCTGGCCCTTTCAAACCATGCCCTCGTCGTTGTTTATCTCTTGTGGCTTTTTAGATGCTTGAAGAGGACCTCGGGGTCCAGGTCCGGGGGCCTGGGTCCCCCCTAGACTGACCTTCCTCCGTGGTCGGCACTCTGGGCCCCAGGGACCTGGGGGTGGGCGGAGCCTCCTCCAGCTCTGTGCCCTCCCCCTGTGCCCACCTGCGTGTGCCTGATGGCCTCATGCACCTCTGTCCACAGGTCATCATTCTGAACCACCCTGGGCAGATCAGCGCTGGCTACTCGCCGGTCATTGACTGCCACACAGCCCACATCGCCTGCAAGTTTGCTGAGCTGAAGGAGAAGATTGACCGGCGCTCTGGAAAGAAGTTGGAGGACAACCCCAAGTCCCTGAAGTCCGGCGATGCGGCCATCGTGGAGATGGTCCCGGGGAAGCCCATGTGTGTGGAGAGCTTCTCCCAGTACCCACCTCTCGGTGAGCTGGGGGGTGAGGGAGGGGCAGCCCCGGGGTCGTGGCCAACCCAGGCCAAGGGCAGAGGACCACTGTGGGGGTGGGGTGGACGGAGGGTCCTGCACTTTCGCGCTGCAGCTTAGAGCTTAGCAGTAGGCCCCCGGCCTTGGTCTTTGTCTCATGGAGCACAGGTGGCCCCACTGGGTGGGCCTGGGATGGTATCCTGCTCTGCAGACTCACCCAAGGCCCACAGCTTGTCTGGTGGCAGAGTTAGGACTGGCCGCCTGCCTCCAGCTGGCCGGCCGCACAGATACCCCAAGGACGACCCACAGACCTATATCAGAGAGCTGCCTTATGCAAGGTTGCTGGCCATCTTCAAGATAGCTAAAAGGGCGTACTGTACTCCGCGCCAGCCTGCCCTAAGTACTGTTCACATACCGTTGAATTCCCACAGCGACGCCTTGGCGGAGTCCTATGTGTGTTATTCCTGCCACCTAAGGAGACAGGAGCCTCGTACTCCACTGCCCCCCTCCCCCCCCCCCCCCCGGCCCCGAAACAGGCGCAGAGAGCTCGGTGCCCAGCGCTAGGGTCCCGCCCCAGGGCCAGGGGCTGGGGAGGATGCTGGGGGCGCGAGTGCGCCTGCGCGCTGTATCCCGGCCCGCGCCTCACGCCCCCTCCCCGCAGGCCGCTTCGCCGTGCGCGACATGCGGCAGACGGTGGCCGTGGGCGTCATCAAGAATGTGGAGAAGAAGAGTGGCGGCGCCGGTAAGGTCACCAAATCGGCGCAGAAGGCGCAGAAGGCGGGCAAGTGAAGCGCGGGCGCCCGCGGCGCGACCCTCCCCGGCGGCGCCGCGCCCCGCCCCCGCCCCTACCCCCGGCCCCGCCCCCGGCGCGGTCCCGGCGCCCCGCCCCCTCGCCAGGCGCATGTCTGCACCTCCGCTTGTAAGAGGCTCTCCGTCAGCGACTGGATGCTCGCCATCAAGGTCCAGTGGAAGTTCTTTAAGAGGAAAAGCGCCCCCGCCGCCGCCCCGGCTTCCGTGTCCAGCCTTTGCCACGCTCAGTGCCCGTTTTACCAATAAACTGAGCGACCCCGGAGCCGTGTGCGCCTGCTGTTGGGGGGTGGGCGGCTCGCCCTGCGGGAGGGCGTTCGTTAGGACCCCTCCTGGCCCCCCACCAAGTTGCCAGCCCCGTCCCACCTGGCGTCCCGCCCAGCACCCACCACCCCTGTGGGCGACCTGGCCAGGTGTCCACCTGTGCTACCCAGGGGGACGGTGGGGCACTGGATCCAGAGTCCAGCTGGTGAGGGGGCTTTGGCGTTCCCCCAGTGGGGGCACCCAGGACAAAGAATGAGTCACTTTGGATCCGCAGAAGCGGGGTTGAACGTGTTGGGGGTCTCTCTGAGAATGGGATGAACTGAGGGCTCCTCCCCCACGACTGGCTGTCACACACACATTGTTGTTCACACGGGTTTTCAAGCTCCCACGCTCTTGGAAGCCCACTCTTAACGCCCCCAACTCCCAGTCCTAGGCTGGTCACTTGTGGCTGGACGCAGCATCACTGCCGTCCTGCTCCTCAGTGGGGCCCCCGGCACAGCCAGGAACCCCAGCCCCTGGAACCCCAGAACAAGCCCTGACCTTGGTCAGCAAGCACGGTGGAGGGGGGAGGGAGGGCTCGCTGCCCAGCTCTCCCTGCTTCCAGAAAGCAGCGCCTAGCCCGAGCCGGGTGTTGGTGCTGCAGATGGAGCTCAGGGCGGGGCTGAGCGGATCCCTGACTGCGGGCGCAGTGCAGACTTGCCCGCCTGCAGCGGGAACTGGGCTGTGGGGCGTCCCCTCCAGGGTGAGCAGCAGGCCAACCACAGGGTCCCCTAGTGTATGAGTCCCCTGGGGCTGCAGCAACAAATGGGCCTCAAGCTGGAAGCTTAAAACGACAGAAATGGACCCTCCCACAGTCTAGTACCCCTGGGACAAGATCCAGCGTGGCCAGAGGCTGTGGGGGAGGGTCCGGTCCGTGCCTCTTGCAGCTCCTGGTGGCTGCCGAAGTCCCTTGGCTTGTGGCCACATGCCCCCAGTCTCTGCCTCCATGGTCACATGGTCTCCTCTCCTCTGGGTCAAATCTCCTCTGTCAACTGCTTATAAGGGAGGTCACTGAAGACCCCCCTGGATAATCCAGGATCATCTCCACTCAAGATCCTTGATTTAGTCACCTCTGCAAAACACTTTCTTGACACTTGTCACATCACAGGTTCCAGGGCCTGAGGCCTGAACTCTTTGGGAGCATATCCAGCCCACCACCCTGGGTGGTGATGGGAATTATGCCACCGAGTGAGGGGCCAGCCAGGACAGATGGGTGCTGGGGTTCAGGGGTGTCCACGGAGGGATGGTGGTGTCTCCCCACCCAGTCCCAAAGTGGGGATGGGCCCCCGGAGGGGGCATGAAGGGAGAGTAGGACCAGAAGAAGGGCACCAGACTAGCCAAGCCGAGTGTGGACTGGGACCCACTTCCCCGGTGCTGGCAGCCTGTAGACCCCCATGCGAAGGGTCTGGGCTGACCCTCAGAGGCCTCCAAGGAAGGCAGCTTGAGTAGGCAAACAGAGACACAGAACCCCAGGCAAATCTGGATTTCAGATAAACAGTGGATAATTTTTTAACATAAATATGTCCCATACACTATGTACACTGAAAAAGTATTTACTGCTTACCTGAGATTCACACTTGTTGGTGTGTTTTATCTGGTGGCCCTACCCAAGGAAACTGGGTGCCCCCTGCCACTCTTCTGAGCTGCGGCTCGTCCTGGGCCCCCCGGGCCAACATGCTGTGACCCTGCCAGCTGTCTGTCCCAGGAAGCTGTCCTTTTACACTTCGCCCAGTTAGAATTGGGGTCAAGCCAGAGAAACCTGTCAGCATGAGACAGGGTAAGAATGAATCCAGCCCCCGGCGGGGGTCAAAGGAAGCCCCCCAGCGTGGTCCCTGAGGGGACCCTCACCCTCTGGTCCAAGCGGCTGTTGTGGTCCAGATGCCAAGGGTGGGGGGATTTCAGCCATACTTCCTGCCCCCCGCAGGTGAGTGTGTTCCTGGGGTGGGGGACACAGATCATTCCAGGCTCATGGACTCTCAGGACAGTGTGAGGACAGAGGTGGGAGCACTTCTCCACTCCCACCGGAGTCTGAGGAAGATGGGGGTCCCTGCCACAGTGGAGGGTGGGGCTTCTCAGAGGGTCTCGGAGGGGGCCTTGGGCCCCCTTCGGGGATGGAGTGATTAAGGCAGCCCCAGGAAGGTGCAGCTCCTAGTCTGTTGCCTGGCAGGGCACTGGACCTCTCTGCATCCCTGTGCCTTGATCAGGGTGGGGTTCCCCAGGGCAGAGGAAGAGAAATCCGGACCTCACTCTCGGGGACATGCAGTACCTGCAGGTGTCCACGTGGGGGCAGCACATGCAGCACCTCTCCCAGGATTTTTCTGCTGACCTCGGAGCGGGGGGGGGGGGGCCCCCCCACCAGCAGCCCCCTGCAGAGATGGAGTGGGCAGGGGCCTGGGTCTCTGGGCTGTTCCGGGAGCCAAACACACTCAGCGGGAGGGGCTTCAGGGGGAGGGTGGGCACTGGCCACACCTCGGGACTGGCAGCCGGAGGGGAGGGCTGGGTGGGATGGCAGAGGCCCAGCGTCACACTCTGGGTGTCGGTTCTCAAACCCTCGCAGGTCAGACACCACTGAGGTGGTAGCCACAGACTTGGTGCACCGGAAAGGAAAGCAGAAATATTTAAAACTCAAGGTCACACAGCGCAGTCGTCACACATCGCATGGCTCTGAAAACCCCACTGTACAAGGGGGGACGGGCGGGACAAAGCCAAGGCCTTGGCGTTACTGGGAGAACAGTCTGATCTTGAGGGCCTTCTGGAGGGCTCTCAGTCCCCGGGGTGCCTGGACCTAACTCTGAGAGCCTCTGATCTGGGCAGTAGTGCAGGCGGTGAGGGCGCTGGTTCCTGCCCTGCTCCACCCACCGCCAGCGGGACAAAGCAGATGGTGGGTGGAGGAACCCCCTGCGGTCAGGTGCTCGCAGGGCTTGCGCAGCTGCCTCCTGGCCCGCCTCCGCTGCTGTCCAGCTCCCGGCACGGCCATCGGAGTCCGGGCTGAGGCTGCGCGGTGAGCGGAGGGCGTGGGGGCCCCTCCCTTTGGTCTGGTGGTGGGTGGGGCAGGGAAGCAGGGTAGGGGGCGGGGTCCACTGGGTCTTGGGGTCGGGGCGTCAGCTTCAGAGGCGGAGGGTGGGTGGACAGGGTGGGTGGCACCACAGCCCGGACAGGGCACCCTGGGGTGCAGGCGGGGGTACAGCCTCAGGGCCAGGACCCGAGCGGGGGGCACAGACCAGCGCTCACACTGGGCTTGGATGCCTGGACTGCCACGCAGGACGTGGGGGCCACAGGGGTGGGCGATTGCCCCCTGAAGCTGAGGCCCGGGGCCGGGTCTTCCACCCTCTGCTGGGCTGGGGAATAATTGAAAGCAAGATCTGCCAGGACCCAACTGGCAGCTTCAATCTGCACTTTGGGTACCTCCGAAAAATTCATGGGTCCTCGGGGCTGCAGGGTCCTGCTGAGCCGGCCAAATCTGGTCTGTCTCCCGCCCTTGTCTCTCCAGGGATCCTGGCGCCCTGCCCTCAAGACAGGAAGCACCTTCCCTCCCTCCCCCAGGGACCTGGGTGACCCTGGTGGTGACAGTCCTGTGTCTGGATGGCGGCCTCAGACCCCAGGGCTTCTCGCCAGGGAGTGACCGCCCTTGTGGGGGGCTGTGGGTGTGTCTCCTCCTGGGTGCCCTGGTGCGTCTCGGAGTGGGACCGTGTGTGTGCCAGGTTATACGAGTGCCTCTGGTGTGTGTACCCAGCCGTGCACACCTGTGTGAGTGTGACCTGGGTGTGGAGCTGTGCACATCTGCGTGTGGCTGTGTGGAGTGTGGGGAGAACATGGTGGGGGTCCTGGAGCCCACGGGAGCCAGGGCAGCGAATGTGTGCAGGTGAGTGCGCATGCGTGCATCTCGTGCGTGCTTGAGGGAGCACGCGTGTGCATGCACACGTGTGCACGAGTGTGAGTGTGTGTGCGCCCGCACAAGCTGTGTCCCGGCTGTAGCTGCACTGCTGGCTGGCTGGCTGGAGTCAGGATTGAGCCCAGGGCGCCGTGGGTGGCTGGACTCAAGCGGCGCTGGGGAGCTTTCCCGGTCCCGCGCCCGTGAGGGGGGAAGCCGGCTGGGGGCTGCGCTGGCTGCTCATGACTTCACTGGGGTGGGTCTGGGTGGGTTGGGGAGGAACGGAGCTTGGTGTCCAGAGGAGCTGCTTCCTTTCCTGGCGTCTCTCTTCGGGGGTCGGCTGGGGAGGGCGAGGGCCGCTCAGACGTGGGCTCGTGGCTGGGAGCCCGGCCGAACCAGCTACCAGCGCAGAGGTCCAACCAGCCGCACACTGGGGGCTGGGCCTGGGCTGCGGGCCGAGTGCGGCCGGAAGCAGGGGTGGGGGAGGCGAGAGCTCCCAGGCCCTGCCTGTTCCGTGTCCGCCCCGGGCGGAGTGGGTGGACCTGGAAGGGTCAGTGGGGCAGGGACCAGATCATTCTCTTTGGACCGTCTCTGTGAAGATGCTCGGTGAAGTGGCCCCAGGCTCCGAAGCCATCTTCTTGTCAGGGATGCTGGCAGCTCTGGGGGGCATAGGGGCCGTGGTTGGGCTTGTGCCAGCCCCGCGAGACGGATGGGCCCAGCTCCCTGGCCCAGAGGGCTCACCCTGGGCTCTGGTGACAAGGACCGTGCCAGCTGCTGTTTGAAGCTGGGTCTTTCGAGATGGCTGGGGTCCTGGTGTCAGTGGTTCAGCTGCCCAGAAAGTGGGGGGCGGTGGCAAAGCTGAGCCAAAAGGGGAGCTGGAGGACAGAACAAAGGAGGGAAGAGGGGCGGGGAAGGGGGTGGGGATCATGCTTCTGAACCCCACGGTGGGAGTTTGTGAAATGTCCCCTTCCATCTCTGGCCTCTGAGCAAACCTCTTGCCCCTCAGAGTGGGCAGGACCTGGATGGGTGCTCTGCCCACCTTTAGGGCTGGGGTCTGTATTAGATGGCGCTCCCCTGAGCCCCGGCTCTCTTGGAAGCCTGCAGCTGCCTCCGCTGGCGTGGGGGTGAGGCCTCTGGGATGCTAGGTGCCTCTGGTGTCCTCTCATCCCTTCTTTACTGTGTGTCTCCGGGAACCCAGGGTCCTCCCCCCAAGTGTTGAGGAAGGTGGTACATGTTGGAAATGCAGGATTGCAGAGCCAGCCCTGGAATCGATTCATTTATTTTTACTTTAAAGCTTATATAATGCTTACTCATGCCAGACATTGTTCTAAGTGCTATGCAAACCTTAACTCCGTGAATGGTTGCAACAACCCTGTGGCATCATTTACGAGGGCCAGAGAGGGCCAGCACCTTGCCCAGTTACACACAGACAGAGCCGTGAAAAGAAGCAAAGGCTGCACTCTTCTGCATGGTGTAAAGGTAGATCCTGTCATCAGGCTAGAGAATAGCAACATGGAAAACCCAGGGCTACTTTGTCGAACTCTCATGATGAGCCGTCCTGTTGCCTCTTGGCAAGTGTGCCCCTCACACAGATGCTTGCCCTGCCCAAAGCCCTTCCTGGGGTCGGGGAGAGTTGCTCTCCTTCCCAACACTGTGGACTCCTGCCATGAAAATTCTCATCCCTTGGCTTGGGTATTATTAGGAGCTTTAGGGAGAAAATCCATTTGTTGGCACTATTTTATACTAAGGGGTGAATGGCTAACTCCTCGGAAATATTTGCAACTTGAGAGAAGACCTTGTTAACCTAAATCATGGTGTCTTAACCTCATCACTATTGACATCCAGGGATAGATAATTCTCTGTTGTGGGGGTGAGGAGCTTGTTCTGTGCCTCTACCCATTAGATGCCAATAGCACCTGTGCCCATCATGACACCCAAAAATGTCTCCAGACGTTACAGATGTCCTTTGGGGAACAAAGCTGCCCTGGGTAAGAATGACTGGCCTAAGTGGATCTCATCTCTGTGGGTGGATGCCAAGAAGGGAGGGGGTCAGCGTGTCTGAGCTGGGGGACTCTCCCATGGGGGAGGGTCTGTAAGAAACCAAGGAAGAGGGTGCTTCTAAGCCAGGACTGGGGTCACCATACATCTCCCTGCTGTTTCATGGATGCTGTTCTGTGCTGGGTGGTGTTTTCGGGGTCGCCTCCTTTCAGCACCCCCGGCAGCCCCATGAGGCGGGAGCCATTTCTCTTCACTCGACCAACGAGGACCCCTGGGCTCTGCAAAGTCACTTGACCAGCTCGGATGAGCCCGCGGGGCCGCCCCAGGGCTACGCTCCGCAGCCGGCAGCACCCTGCCTCTGGCAACGCTGTGGGGTGGAGCCGCGTTTGCTGGTGGAGTGATTTGTCAGGGGCCACCCTGCCTGAGCCCGTGGTGCTGGCTGAGGGCTCCAGCTCTGTCTAGGCGGATGTGTCCTGGTTTTGTTGGTCCAAGAGTCCAGCCTTTCTGTCCCACCTCCCTGGCTTAGTGTGTGGTGACCTTGTCCTGGGTGAGGGGGCCGGGGGTGGGGGGGACTCTGACAACCCACGGGCCCTGCCCCAGCCTGGACAGCTCTGTCCAAAGCCTACTGGACATCTGGCCAAGCAAGCCGGGCACTCAAGCGAGCCGGGGCTGGCGGTGGGCTGGCAGCCAGGACCCAGATGCCCACGCCCGTGTGTGGGCAGGGTGGCTGACTGCTCTGCTGGTGGGCAGCCTGTCTCCACGGCATCGCACTCCAGCTCACATCTGCCTGTGGTCTACCTGGGCAGACCCTAAGCCACACAAGCCCCAGGCCGGTCATCAGGGACACATCCTGGCTAGAGGCTCCAAGCAACATCTAGCTCTAGAAAAATGTGTTCACTCAGTCAGGGAATGTTGACGAGCAGCTTCTGTGGGCTGGGCCAGGGGCCGTGAGAGTGTGCACGGGGCTGTGTGCATGTGCATGAGGCTATATGTGTGTGCACGGGCCCGTGGGCATACACGGGGCTGTGAGTGTGGCACCATCCTCCTCTTGAGCTCCCTGTCTAGTGGGGTTGGGGGATGAGCAGGTGGTGAGCCAATAAGTAACACAGTTTCAGACTGTGATGGGGAACCTGAGAGCTGGGGCTGGAGTCACACCTCAGGGGAGATCCACAAGCAGGGCCTCCCTGAGAACCACAGGGACCTTCGGGTGCTAATGGAGGGAACAGCATTCCTGCCAGAGGGAAGAGTATATTCAAAGCCCCCTTTACCTGCTTGAGGGTCCTTGAAGCTGTCGTGTGCCCAGGGCGGGGAGCTGGGAGGAAGGGACGTGGGGTAGAGAGGTGGGGGTCTGCGACCGCCGGGCCAGGTCACACAGGTAAAGAGGCCACGGCGAGGAAAGTGGGTCATGGGAGCATTGACTCGGAGAGAGAGAGCGCTGGTGGGGCCTGGATCACACCTCAGAGATGACAAAAGGCACAGCCTCCCAAACAAACCCCCCGCACCCCTTGCTCCTGGAAACGGGTCCCCCGCAGAGAGTGGGGGTGGGACCTGAGGGCAGATGGCCAGGGGGGGCCCCCTTGAGAGCCCAGAACCCACACGATGGTTCCCACCCATCTGGACGCCTCCAGGGCCACCTCTGCTGCCCAGCCTGTCTCCGCTGCCACAGGCGACCATGGACTCCTAGTGTCAAGGTGTTATTGGCGGCTGAGAAATGCAGGTCAGCTCCCGCGTGCAATTAGCTGGGGCTCGGGAAGCTTGTTGAGGGTTCTGAGCCTTTAAAAGAAAACCCTATAAATTAAATTTATATTGACTTTAGTGCAAGATGTTTAAAAAAAATCAATGCTTTCATATCTTGAATTTTTCCTCACTTCTTTTTTCCCTCCATGAGCTGGATAAATAATACAGCCCTTCCTCCTAATAACGGAAAATTCCTTGGAGGGGGTGGGACTCTCTGTCTGGGTAGGTGCTTCCTGTTGCCCAAATCATAGCACTAAGACGACAACAGCCCTGACCCAGGTTATGTGATTGAGAACCTGTCTCTTCTCATTTCCCCAAATTGTCTTGTTTCTCAGCCTGGTGGAGTTTTCCCTCTGGGCCTCTGGGGGACCATCTGTTTTTCTGGAGGCGGTGTGGTTGGGGAAGCAGCTTGCTTCTTTTCTACCGGGAGGAAATGGGGTGGTGGTGAAACAGGAAACTCTGCTTTTCAGGGTCTGCCCCCCATGTCCACGTGGTCACTGGCCATGAACTTGAGCATGGCTGAACACTGGGATGTAAGTATCTTTTTGGTGACCACAGGTGTCAACAAAGCATCAGACGGGGCTGAACAAAAAGGGATCCCACAGCAGGGTGCCAGAGCTGCCTCCCCCGGGGACGGCCTGCGGGACCTTGCCGCTGGTGGCCCTCAGACAGACGGACGGGACGGATGGCCAGGGGAAGCCTGCGTCCTCTCCACTCACTCCCCTGTGCTCTGAAGTCTTCTGGTTCCACTGTCTGTCTGTTGTGAAGCTAGAGTCACAACCCCTGGGCTTGTGGAGAAGCGACTTCCCGGGAAATGCTGAGCCCGTGGTCTGAGCTGTGGGAAGGGTCACCATGAAGTTTCCCAAAGAGGGGATGATCCAGATGCTTCCATATGGCCTCCGACACCAGCCGCTGTGACATGCCCTGACCTCACAGCGTGGGCCTCATCTGTGCCAGGCTCTGGGGGACACGACGGTGAGTGAGATGCACCCAAAGGCAGGGGAGCCGGGCCAGGAAGCAAGGTCACAGCCCTGCGTGGTGAGCTCCCCCACAGGAAGGGAACACACAGGAGTACTGGGGGGCAGGGGGTGAGACTCTGAGCTGGCCTCTGATGTGACAGCTCAGTGTAGCCGGTGATGTGGCGGACAGGAGGAGGAGGCCAGGGGAGAGGGCAAAAGAAGACTGGGCTGGGCTCAGAAGGTTCTGGGGTGGTGCTGAAAGGACAGCGCCCGGCGTGGGCAGCGGCCGCCCCAGAGTCCCAGTGGAAGCTTTCTCCCCAAACTGGGGCTGGGCATCGCGTGCATCCGAATTTTTCCACTCCCCTTCTCTGGATCCCGTCAGTGCAGTCTTGGCAAAGATGGCTTGAGCCTGAAAGCTTTTCCCATCTATTTTTAAATAAATGGAATTTCTGTCACTTGCATGAAATTCACCCCGACTGACTCTTTGCAACGACCTGCTTTGCGTAGGTGGCAGGGGTGGGGGCGCTGGGGACCAGACTGCTAACAGTGCACAGCCCGTGGTGTGCAAGACACAAAATTGAAAACACAGATGATCACGGAAAGGACACCCTAAACAGAGGAAGCAGAGGTTTTCAAACCTTGACGCGGTGTTCGCCTTCCGGAACCTCCAAGAGATGCGGTGAAGCTCTTGGTGCCAACGCCACCGTAGACAAGCGAGCAGGGGCTCGGGGAGGTGGGGGATGCATGCAACCGAGCCCAGTCCCCTTCCAGCCGGGTGGGGGCTCCCTCTCAGCACCGCCTCCCCCAGGAGGTCATGAAGACAGCCAGGAGCCCCTCGGACCTCAGGGACGTGCCGTCCTTTCTTCCTGCTCAGTGCCCTGGAACGCCGAGCCCAAACCTTGCTGCTGTCTCAATGCCCCTGCACAGGTGACACCTTCATCCTCGGTGAGCCACGCTAACCGTGGGCTCACGTTGCTCTCCATCCAACCCTGGGGAGGGGCTCCCCCAGGGAGGGACCATGCCCAGCCCAGGTGGCACCCCAGGGTCTGGGAGGCCTCCCCTCAGCAGGAGGGGGTGGCCCAGCCCTCGTGGTGTCTGCACGTCTGAGTCCCAGGTGTTTTGCCCAGTTTCTGAGGACTGAGCATGTGTGTCCCCCAGACGTCACCCCCGTGCAGACCCAGTGCGCGCGGGACGCAGTGGCCCCTTCTTCCCGTTCGTAATCCAGGGCCTCCGTCTCCTCCCTCGGCCTGGGCTCAGCGGGGGAGAACCCACCTAACGCTGAAGATTGTAGCTAGTGAGCAGGCCTGGAGGCAGGGAGGTGGGGGTCAGGAGTGTGGCCCCTGGGATGCACCTGTGTGCACAGGTGTGGGTGTGGCATGTGCTGTGGTCTCCCCAACATTCTAGATGACTTAGCCCTGTGCCTGCACTGTCCATTATGCTTTCTGCCCAACTGAAGAAAAACAAAACCACGCCAATGCCTTTGGAACCCAAAGGGCAAAGGACACAGCTGACCTGGCGCCAGGGGTCCTGTGTTAGCAGCCGTTACCGGCGAGGGCATCACCAGCTACTAAACAGGGCCTTTCGCTTGGTACATCCCACGATGCCAGGTGAATGTGGGAGGGGTCTGGGTGTAGTCAGGAGGGGCCCCTGAAGCCAACACCATCCTAGGTGTGCAGATGGGGGGGGTCCAGGGGGGGCATCGTGAGGAGCTGACAGCATCGAGTGTGCAGGGGCCCCTCGGGAGCTGAGGAATGAGCCCTCTGGTCTTCCAGCAGCAGGTTCCTGAGTGACCCCCCAGGACACCCACAGCCACAGGGGAGGCCAACTCTGCCCACTCCCCGCCAAGGGGACATGCTGCCGTCTGCGTCCAGAGCCTGCTCTCCTGAGGCCTAGGTCTTGCCCTGGGGCCCACTCTCCAACCCCCTGCCCCTGCCTCGGGCCTCTTTGGGGTCTGCAGAACAAATCCCAGGCCCCTTGGGGGACTTCAAGGCTCCCCGGGGTGTCTCTCAGGTCTGAGCTTCCTGACCCTCCTTCCTGCCGAGAAGCCTCTGCAAACCCCCACCTTTCCCCAGCTGTCTCCCCCGCGGGGACGTCCTCTCCAAGGCCCAGTTCACGCTACCTCTTAGGAAGGAAGTCTCCACAGAGGCCTCCCTGCACAACCAAGGGCCTGGGGTCTAAAGCGTCCTCATGCCTGGCCCATCTAGAGGCCAGGAGCATAAGGTCCCGGGGAGCTGGGCCTTCTAACACAGAGCCTGGCCTCCCCGGCTCCAAGGGGTCCAGTCCGGGCCCAGCTGGTAAGAATTCACCTGGGGCCAGGCCCCGGCACCGCACCGCCTGGGGATCCCAGGGAGAGCTGGGGTCTCTGCTCAGGCGTGTGCTTGCCCGGTCCTGCCCACCCCAGAGGGGACTAGGGGGCCGGATCCCCTCGTCGGGGCACACGTGGCCGGAGGGGCGGGAAGAGGTCGGCGGGGTGGCGCAGCCTGACCCTCCCTCCTCTTTCTTCCCCCTCCTCTCCTCCCCTTCCCTCCCGCGGCCGGGGCGGCTGCGCAGGAGTTAACGGAGGTGGGGGGGGCGGGGCGAGGCGGCGGGC
>NW_021703769.1:626576-642107 GCF_005190385.1 Monodon monoceros
CCCCCGCTGAGCCCGCGCCCGCCCGGGCGCCGCCCGGCACCATGGTGCAGAAGTCTCGCAACGGCGGCGTGTACCCCGGCCCGAGCGGGGAGAAGAAGCTCAAGGTGGGCTTCGTGGGGCTGGACCCCGGCGCGCCCGACTCCACCCGAGACGGCGCGCTGCTCATCGCCGGCTCCGAGGCCCCCAAGCGCGGCAGCATCCTGAGTAAGCCGCGCGCGGGCGGCGCGGGCGCCGGGAAGCCCCCCAAGCGCAACGCCTTCTACCGCAAGCTGCAGAATTTCCTCTACAACGTGTTGGAGCGGCCGCGCGGCTGGGCTTTCATCTACCACGCCTACGTGTGAGTGCCCACCCGCGCGGCGGGCGCGGGTCGCGAGGCACCCGGGCGATCGGCCGCTGGTGGCCCGTGGGCGCACAGCTGCGGGCTACGAGGGCCTCCGTGTGTGTCCGAGCGCCCGCGTCGGTCACACCGTGTGCCTGGGGTCCCTTGGTTCAAGAGAAGGACAGAGGTTGGAGAGCAATTTTGGAGACGTCTGGTTGGAAGGAGTTCTGGGGTCGGGGTGGGGGCGCCTGTCCCCCTCCCGCGCCCGCCAGCGGCCTGGTTGGGTTGCATCAGTCCCTCCCCCGCAGGATGGGGAGATGTGCAGCGCCCCAGCCTCCCCTCCTCAGCCCTGAGAGGCCCCTCCCCACGGCCACTGCACCGAACAAAGGGCCGACCAGGGAGGGAGGGCGGCGCTGCCCGTCCTGTCACTGGACCTGGACTCCTAGAGGGCCCCCTCTAGATGGGTTCCCTCAAAGCAGGGGGATGGGGGAGGGGTTGGCCCCCCTTCCAGGGTGCGCTTCTGGGGTGCTGCGGTGGCGGAGGGGTCCCGTCCTTCCTCTCCGCCCCCAGCCGTGGGCTGAGGGTAGTTAGCTGGCTGTTCCTGCCCCGTGGTGCCTGCACCCACCCCTGGCCTGGCCTGCGTCGCCCCACCCTCCCCTCCACCCAGCACAGCCTTGAGCCCCTGCCGCTGCTCGCTGGAGGAGCAGGTGCATGCCTGACGCCCCGGCGCGCGTTCTGGGCTCCAGACCCCCTTTACTGCAGAGTGGACCCCCAGGAAGAGGGGTGCCACCATCCTGGGGCCGCCAGCCCTGGCCCTGGGAGGGCTGTCGGTGTCCCTGGGCCCGTTGTTCAGGGAACTCCTGGCTCCTGCGCCAGGGCTGGTGGCCACAGGCCGGCATTGTGTGCACACGGGTGTTCGAGTGTGTGGCGTTTGTGTGTGTGTGTGTGCACGCGCGCCTGTGCTGGTGGCGAGCACGGCCTCTGAGCCTACAGGCGCTCTCTCCCATCCCAGCTAGACTGGGCCAGGGACTCGGCCATTTTGTGAGAAAGAGGCATTTGGGGATGGGAGTGAGGGGTGGATTCTGGGAAATCGTCTCCGACCAAGTGCCCACCTGGGATGAGGGGGTGTGTGCCCGTGAGTGTGCCTGTGACCTGTGAGTGTGTGCTCTGGACGGACCCTCTGTGGGTGGGGGAGAAGACCCTGGGAGGAAATGCCAAGCTGCTGGAGGGATAGGTGTCCTGGGGGTCACCACAGCCCTGGAGGCCTCCTGGCCACTGTCCCCAGCCCCAGCGCTGAGCCACCCCGGGAGTCCCAAGAGGCAGAGGCTCCCCTGGCACTGAGTCAGCCCCCGCCTGCCCCAGGGAGGTGACCTGGCTCTTCCCGGGGCGGACATGCCCAGGTGCGCTCTTCCTCCTTGGAAGAGCCCCGTGCCTCCTCTCCCTGCCGGGTGGGGGCCAGCTCTGGTCAGCCAGGTCCTGGCCCGAGGTGACCTCTGGTGTATGGGCACAGCCCAGCGGTGCCCCCACTCCTGTCTGACCTGTGGTGCGGCTGCTGGAGGGTTTGCTGTGCTTTGGGCACGAAGGTCCCCGCCAGCAGCACTTCCCGGGGTCCCCTCTGTGTGGCCTCTCCCTGCCCAGGCCCGAAGTGGCCGGCCCCTCCGTGCGTCCTGCGTCCTGGAAGCTGCAGCCTTCAGAACTGGGAACGGAGTGTGGGGACTGGGGGCCAGGCAGCTGCTCTTGGGTGTGGGTCTGCGTTGCCCCCGCCTCGGGAGTGCCCGAGTCGGGACAGGTGGGCCTGCAGTGTGTGAGGGTCCAGGGGCAGTGAACGGGGCAGAGCTGCCCTTGCCCCCAAGGCATTGTGGAGGCCACCGCGTGGGGTCTCCACCCTCCCGGCGCCGGCCCGGGGGTGCTCCTGAACGGCGACATCTCTGTCCCGCTGTTGCTGCTCATCGGTCACCCCCCGGCTCCCCGGGCCTGGAATTCACTAGCTGTCCCCAGGCCCAGCCCATCCTTGGGCCCAGCCCACTGGACTCGGGAGGCCTTCACTGCCCCCATCTGCTGGTCCCCAGTGGTGCGGCCTCCCCTGTGCACCCCCGCCCCCCAGCAGGGACTGGCCCTCGTCTGTTCGGTTTGTTGGTTAAACCAGTTCAAGCCCCTCCTGAGCTGGGCCTGGGAGGGGCAGTGGGGGCCGGGAGTGGTCGCAGGGCTGGGGCAGCTGCCCTCCTGGGCCACCTTCCACCAAGGCCTGGCTTCTGGAAGGCAGAGGTGTGCTGAGCCCTCTGGGTGTCAGAGGTGGGGAGGGAGGTGGCCGCCCTCTGGCCCCCGGGCTTGGTGGGCATCAGGCCGGGTGCCCCTGCCCTTTGCGGACGGGCTGTCTCCATGGACGTGCCTCTGGGCCTGGAGCCATCACCATCACTGCTGCTGCCTGTGGGGGCGGGAGGCTTCCCTGAGTCAGGAGGATCCTGGACCAGGCTGAGGGGAGCCCGCCCGGGCTCCCCCTCCCAGCCCCGAGGCCCCTGCAGTGTCCCTTCCTCTGCTCCGGCTGGAGAGGGAGAGCAGTCCCCGGTTGGGCAGGTCCCCGCCCCGCGTGGCTGTTCACCCAGACCTGGCCGGGATTCTGGGCGGGCAGGCTGGTGTCGTCCGCAGTGAGCGGGGGCCCTGTTGCGAGGAGCTGGGCCGTATGGGGTGGGGAAGGGGTGCCTCTCAGCTCACCATTGCCTGCCCTTCACACCCCCAGGCAGGTCTCGGGGCTCCGAGGGTCTGTGCACCCCTAGAGCAGGGCGTCTTTACACGAGAGGATTTTCTAGCTACGGTCTAGGGTTTTCATGAGTTTCTCAGAGGGGGTGTGAGCCACAGAAAAGGCCCCCAAACACTTCAGGGATGCGTGTCCAGGCCAGTGGGGCCCCAGGGGCTACTTAAGGCAAGGCCTTGGGGGCCCTTTGAGAGCCTGGGCTGGGTGCGCTGCCCCCTCCCCTCACGGGTGGGAGCGGCAGCTGCTCCATCATGGTGAGGGGGTGGGGGGATCTCCCCAAGGCTCAAGTTAGGAGGGGAGGGGAACCGCACGTCTTCTGGGCCGGCCCGCTGTCCGCTGGTCTCAGGGGTTCCTCACTTTGTGGCCCCATTTTCACTGGTGAGGAAACCGAGGCGGAGACGATCGAGTTCCTGAGTTGCCCCACTCACGCTGGACCGAAGGGGTCTCGGCCCAGTGATGGGAACTTGGGGTGCAGATCGGTTGACTTTTCCAACATCCAAAAGCCACTTGGAGTTGCCAGGTGAGACTGTGTTTGAAATAGGTGGGATGGAAAATGCCGGTGACTGCAGGGCAGGGACGGGCCCTTGGAGGCCGGGGCTCGCCTGAGCGGCTCACTCTTGTGAGCTGCCTTCTCTCGGGCTAGTCCAACGAGCCCCCTCCGTCCTCGGATGGCGTCCAGGTGGGTCTCGGGGGGCCGCTGACATTTCGGGGCCTGTGGCTGGGGGCAGCGGGATGGGGGCCTGGGGCCTCAGGGCCCAGCTGCAGTCCCCTGCGTGGCCTCGGATAACCCACGTGAGGTTCCACATTTGGTCACGTGCAGGCCGCCCGCTGCCCTCTCTCACCTGTCCGCCCTCGGGTGGGCAAGTGTGGGCCCACGTGCTGGCCTCTCTTTTCCTCGGTGTGACTGCACTTAGGGGGTGTGGGGGCCCCAGGGCAAGTGGCCTTGGGTGTCTGCTTCTGAGAGGAGACTGGGGTCTGAATGGCTGTATTCTCAGCTTCTTTCAGCTCCCAGACCTCGCTGCAATCCTGGGGAGGAAATGTCTATTGATTGAAGAGTTGGAGAATCTTACGGAAATTTCCCCAAAGGTGAAAACGGTAGGAGGGTTGTGGTTTCCAGGGAGACCAGGGCTCAGTAGACTGTCCCCAGTCGGCTGTCTGGAGACCTCAGGCCTCATCGTAGGATTTCTCACCCACAATAAGACAATGAAGTGTTTTTTAATGAAGTGTTTCTTAATCACGGTGTCTAATTACACTGTCGTGAATTCCCGCAAACGGTCTGTGTCCTCAAGGTAATGGGGTCGGTAGGAAGCTCCGTTCTGGACAGTTTCACAGATCAGAACAAAGAAAAATCTGTTTTGTTAGAAACCAGTACAAGTCAAACATTGAAACTAGTCTCTACGGAGACTCGGCGGGGGGCTTCGACGTGGGCACCGCCTCGGAAAACACCTAAACCCGGAATGATTGTGAAGAGACCGGATTGTTTCCAGGAGCGCAGCCCGAGCCTGGTGGTGGATAGAGCGTCTCAGGGGGTTCTTCCTGGTCCGTTTTGGTCAGTAAGTGAATCCTAGGCTGTGTTAATCCCTGCGCGCCTGCGTGTCCACGGTGAGGCCCGGGGTCTGCTCCTGGCCACCGCTCACAGGCGTCCTGAGTCCGTCCTGGCGAGCCCGCCAGGCTGCCCCCACCCCCGGGAGCTGCGTTCCGAATGCCCCAGAGAAGGGACAGGCTCCAGAGGACTGAGAGTTCTCTGGGGCCTTTCGTGGAAGGTGCTGAGGGCCAGGATGGCGGTGGGGGACCCCGCAGAGGGCCGCACCTCCGCTCGGCACGACAGGGCGGGACGTGCTGCAGGCACTGCGGGCTTGTGACCCTTTCCTTGTGGGGGATGGGGGTGGGTGGGGCTGGGGGCCAGTTCTGGGGCTCACGATGCTGGGTCGGCCCTGGGCTGCAGCCTTCTGCACCTTCCTGAGCCAAGGCTTGTGAGAGACATTGGCCTGTGTCCGGTAGCCTCATTATAAACCGTGCTGCCTGGGTTACCTCGTAGGTGGGTCATTTGAAACGTTCTCGAGTGTAAATGGAGGGCCTTTCCTGCATGGAGATCGCCGGGTACGTGCCTTAGTCACAGACGTCACCTCGTCACCCCCACGCCCCCGTCAGGTGTGGTGTGAGGTTATAACCAGTGATGGTTCAGGGGGCGCGCGTGGGCAGAGGGTGGTGAGCCGTGGGGACCGTGGGCTCTGCGTGGGCCTGGCGGGGAATCCTGCCTTGGGCCCTGTGTCCCCTCATCTGTGACGTGGGGACACCATTCTGTGCTTGTCTCCTGTGAATCACTCAGCACAGTGCTCGGAGCGTGTGACGTTCACGGGGTCCTGGCCGCCTTGTCTGTCACTCAGCAAGGAGGAAGACCAGGCGGAGGGAGGTGGGCGCGTCCGGGACAGCACCCTGCGCCATCCGCCCTCAGCGCGGCCCGGGGGTGTTCCCAGTCCCGTCGGCCAGTGACTGCGCCTGGATGGAGGGGTTTGGGGCCGCTGTGAACGTGGCCGCGTGATTAGACACGGGGCCCCCGTCTGAAGCTGTGTTTGTCCAGGAGGACTGGCCGTTTTCCTAAAGGACCTCACTGTTCTACAGCTGCCTGGGTATTGGGAGAGGTCTTCCTTCCACGGCTGAATGGTCCCAGCGCCCTGGACCTCCGAGCATAGAGGCCAGAACGGTTTTGGCTTGAGAAGGACCATTGCGAGCGGGTTGTACCAATGGACCCCCAGACCGTAAAGGGGACCCCAGGTTTCCGCACGGGCTGCGTCCTGATGAGCTGCATACCCTCCTAAGCTGTCGTGTGGTGACTTAGTGTCACGTGGGCCGCCAGGCTGAGCCCATCTCCTGGCGCTGCCCCAGAGCATGGGAGACTCCTTCTAGCACAGCCACTCCCTTCTGAAGGCTGGTGCCCGGCTGTGCTTTCCAACAGCGGTTTGCTGACAGCTCTGCGGCATCGGGAAACGGGCCTCATCTGTGCCATGCAGTTCCCTCCCAGCTGTGGGGCACCCGGCCAGCAAGCCCGGGCCAGCTTGGTGAGATCCGAGGTAGAAAGAAGAGGGGCGTGCAGCCCCGAGGTTGTCCCCCAGGGACTCTGCCTTCCATGCTGAGGGGAGGGTTTGACGCAGCTGCCCCCGCCCCCTAGGCCCTCTTTCCACTGTTCTGCAGGCGGCCGTGGCCCGATGACCGCTCCCAGCTTGCTCCCCTGGCAGCTGGTGGGGTGGCGGTGAACCCCCAAAACCCCTCTTGGTGAGGAGGGTGCGTGCAGGAGGGGTCAGGGCAGAGAGATGACTATTTCTAAAGCCTGTCTGTTCCTCGTGTGAATTAAGACAGCCATGGCCGGAGTTGGGGGGAGGTGGTCCAGGTGCTGTTTTGCAAATGGTCCGGAGTTAGGGAGAGGGCTGGTCTTTGTTGTCTGAAGCTGGGCTGCACCAAGCTTTTAATTCAACCAGGAGGAAGCAGGGCTGGGGATGCCTGGGTCTTGCAGCCCCTGGGTGGGCAGCTCTGGGGCCTGCGTGCCTCCCAGTGGGGCTGCAGGGCCCACATTCCTCAGTTTGCCCTAGTGCGTTTGGATGGTTTCATCACAGCCCAGCCAGAGCCCCGGGGCACGCAGGCCCCAGAGTTCCCTACTGTGAAGGCCTGGGTTTGGCAAGTGAGGGTCCTGTCATGCAAAGGGGGTTCCCTGGGGAACGGGCAGGATGGTGCCTGCCGAAGGGAGAACAGGGACAGCGGCAGGACTTCTACCAGGTGTCCTGACGCCATGGGGTGGGGCGCAGGTGAGCCGGGCTGAGTGACGGACCCAAGCGCGCGCTGGTGAGCGGGGCCAGTGGTGCTCAAGCCCGGCAGAGGCTGGGTGAGGGCTGCGCCTTCTCCAGCAGCCCCAAGGACGGTGGGGAGACCCCTGGCCTGGGGCGGGTGCCCGCCCACGAGGGGGCTCTCGCCTCTTCTCGGCCACCGGCGGCCCAGAGCCTTGGTCCCACTGCCCAGCAGCTGGGATCGGCCCAAGGGAGGGTGCGCTGGAGCGGGCGGGCCTCTTCCGGCAGCTCCTCGCAGAGGCCGTGTTGGCTTCACTTGGTTGAGACGTGAGGGTGGGTGTGTTCCAGCCGCCAGCCCTGAGTCTGACCTTCATCTCCAGGATGTACTCAGAGCTGAGCGTCCTTAGGCTCTGCTGGCTACCCGGCTTGAGTAAAATCAGGTCTTTAATGTCTTCAGATTACCCGGGATAATTTTTTTTAATATTTATTTATTTGTTTATTTGGTTGTGCCGGGTCTTAGTCGCAGCACGTGGGCTCCTTAGTTGCGAACTCTTAGTTGCAGCGTGCATGTGGGATCTAGCTCCCTGGCCAGGGACCGAGCCCGGGCCCCCTGCATTGGGAGCGTGGAGTCTCAGCCACTGTGCCACCAGGGAAGCCCCCTGGAATATTTTGTAAATGTACAGAACCGCGTTTGTTCCAGAAAGTCCTACTCGGACTCATTGGAAACAGCGTCTCCAGAGATTCCTTCATCGTCTATTGTGGGGACAGGTCTCAGCTCCCAGGTTGTTCCTGGCTGTCTGCTGTGTGTGCCCCCGCCCAGGCCCCTCCCTCCTCCAGGTCCTGTCTGGTCCGCCCCTTCCTTCCCTGGAGCCTCAGCCTTGACCTGACTAGAGAGCTTAGAACTTTTGAGTTTGCTTTTACATTTAGGCTTGGAAAAAAATATTTGAAGGGTTTGTCTGAGGAAAAGGCCAGTTTCTCCTGGGATTCCAGGCTTTGGGGGAGGAAGCGGGGGTGGGGGGGGAGTGGGATGTGGAAGTGGGAGGAGCCTGGGTGAGCACCTGCGGGTCCATTTCTGTTCCTGGGAGCAGGGCTCTGAGCAGGGCTGCCGGTCCTGCCGGGCCTGGCTGGGTCCACTGGCGTTTAGAAGTCTGTTCTCCCTGGAGGCCAAGCCTTGATGGGATGTGGTGGCAGCACCGGGACGGGCCCTCCAGTAGGAGGGCAGGGCCTGACCCGGGGTTCGACTTTCACCCGGAGGAACAGGAAGTGAGAGCATTTGGAGCTCAGCCTCTGGCGGGGGTGACCCGGGTGAGCTGAGGCAGGACCGCCGTGCAGGGCGCTGGCCGCGGTACTGATCACGAGCCCACGGCCGTCTCTCCAAGTGAGCTCCGTGCGGGACATGGAAAGTGGGGAGATTGGCCCATCACTGGCTGGCCTGCGGACGGGGCGCTTGGGGCAGGCGCGTGGCCGCTTGCTTCCGCCTCCCGATTCAGCCTTTTGTGCTCACAGAGCTCTTTCCTCCTTGGTCAACGTTCTCCAAGACGGTCCTCTCCGCTTTGTGCGGTTTGATTAGGTGAGAGCTGAATTAATATCGTGTGGACGGAAATCCAGTGTTTCAGGCCAGGTGGTGGGCAGACAGCACTGCGTGGTCTGAGCGAGAGGGGCTGGCGGCCTCTTAGAGAAACACTTGGTTATGGTCCATTACCTCTTCTGATTATGAAAATTACACACGTCCACCGTAGGAAACGGAGAAGATGCAGAAAAGCTGAGGAGGAGCGTTTGTCTTTCCCGATTGCCTTCCGAGCATCTGTGCCTGTCTCTGCGTTTCTTAAAGGAGATCGGATTCAGGCTGTTGTCCTCCTTCGTGCTAACCGTGTGTGGTGGGGATTTTCCCGTGGAATCAGACAAATCTCTGCTGGACGAGTGTTGGGCTTTGTCTCTGTCATCAGGGCTCCTGGTGCCCCTGGGGTCGGGGGAGAATGAGGTGGCCCTCCCTGTCACTGATCCCTCACCCTACGCCCTCGGCTTACGGCTGGGGAGCAGACGGCGCCTCTGGCCTGGAGAAGGACCCAGGCAAGCACGTGCCTGGTGGCCCCCCGGGGTCAGAACCAGGGCTGGTCCGGGAGGGGGCTTTTTAAAATGAGGTCCTGCCCATGGCTGTCGCTGGAGGTGTGCAGATGGAGGCCGGCAGAACACCAGGAGTGTTTTTAGGGGACCACTGAGCTATGACCCGTGGGGCACGGGGGGAGTGGGCCAGCCCGAGAGCCGCTTGGAGGGTGTTCAGGAAGAGTCCGGGGGAGCAGGCCTGGCCGTGCTGTCGACCTGGGGAGGCGGGTCTGTGAGGGGCCCTGGTGTGGGGGTACCCTGAGCGCCTGCATGGGTTCCTGTGCTCACGAAGGGGATGTCAGATGCCTGGGGTGGTCCAAACTGACCCCTCGTGGCGGGGGGCGCACCTCTCCCCCGAAAGATGGTATTTGCCCTGGGCCCTGACCTCAGAGGCCTGTCCACGGCAGTGCCTCCCGCGGGGGACCCCTCCCCTCCTCACCCCGCTCCTGCGCAGGCTTCCGCGTGGTTGGGGCTGTGGGACCCGCAGGGCCGGGGGTCAGCCATGCTGACCGTTTCGTCAGGCCAGCTCCCTGGACAGAGCCTGGCACTCGAGGGACCCCAAAGGTGGCTGTGCTGGGGGTGTGTGGCAGGCCCGGGGGACGCACCCCAAGACGGGGACCCCCAGAGTGAGCCGGGGCCGGGGGAGACCAGGACTTACAAGGACAGAGCTCAGTGTGGACCGTGGAAGAAAACACACCTGGAGGGGGACCCCCGCCCCACAGCACAGGAAATCAGCCAGCGGCTGCCTGCTCCCCACGTGTGGATGCTAAGGCGTCCCAGGGGGAGGCTGGGGCCCTCCTTGCCCCCCAAGAAGCCTCAGAGCAGTGTCCTTCCTTGAAGGACGGGGTCAGGTCCCCTGGCGGCAGGGGGTGCGGGGAGCAGTGTGGGCAGAGGGGTAGGCTCCCCCGCCCAAATCTGTGCTGGCGCAGAGGGGAGCTGAGGCACGGGTGGGGAGGGCTTGCCTGGGCACAGACGGGCGGATGGGCCTTACCCTCTGCTTCAGTCCCTGACAACCTGCTCTGTTTCTGTTTTTTTCTTTAATTGATGTGAAATCCACAGAATGTGCAATTATTCAATTTAATTTAATTCAAGGGAGGCCTCAAATGCCAAGGCTGGAGCTGGACCTTCCCAGGGTCTGGGACTTCCTGGGTTGGGGCCTGTCAGGTCTGAGGCGTTTACTGAGCACTTACTTGCCGTGTACGGGGGCCTGGCGGGACTGCAGTGGGCCTGGGTGGGCGGCCCTGTGGGCAGGGCTCGTTTCCAGGGTAGGGTCTGCACACGGCCTCCCACTCCCTCCGGCTGCGGCGGGATCTCAGAGTGATTCCTCGCGTCTGGCTTGTTTGCGCCCGGAGCAGCCGTCAGGAGTCCAGGCTTCCTGTCGCCCAGAGACTGGCAGTGGCCCCTGGTACTGGAGGCAGAGCAGTTCATTAAGGGTGAAATTAGATTCCGGGCTGCAGCGCCAACTGCAGTCCTGATGGACGAGGCAGCGGGTGGTTCCCCGGGGACCCGGTGCGGGAGCTTGGGCCTCACGCTGGCGGCTCCTCCCCCGTCCTCTCCTGGGCTCCCGGGCCACCCGGCCTTATTGGGATGGACGTTATCCTGGGGAGACCCCGCCAGTGGAAGGGGTGCTCAGGCTCGGCCCCGCGTGGCCGCGGTGAGCTGCATCACAGCCTCCGTTTTCTCATCTGTAAAACGGATGAGCATCTTCTTCCAATCTGCTGGGTTGTCCCCTGCCTGGTGCATCGCTGAATTGTAGCCTGGGGGGTGGTGCTTGATGTCAGGGACCCCTCCCCATCCTTCCCTCCCAGCTCTGCCAGCCAGGGGCTGGGGGTGAGCAAGTGGGGTGCTGATAACACGACTTCCTTTCCTCCCAACCCTGCCATTCGCTTATAAAAGGTGTATTTCACTAAATATGTAAAATGAGATGAATAATCCCAGTCATCTCCCAACTTAGTATTTGAAGGGAGCGAGGGAGTCTGGGCTGTGGGCCAGCACCATGGCACCCACCCTGGTGCCCTCCCAACAGTGGGAACCAGACGTGGGAATGAGGTGGCAGAGACTTTGTCACGTTTTCCGGAAGAGAAGTGTTCCCTGCAGTGAGATGGGGGAGGGGAAGGCCGAAAGCAGTGGGGTCTCCCTCTGGGGGTGGCGGCTGCCCCCTCCCGAGAGTGCAGGGCAGGCAGAACGCACACGTGTGCACCCAGGACCTGCGGCACGGCTGTGGGTGGGCTGACCGCCTCGAGGGGTGTTGTCAGGCCTTGACTGGGGGGCTCCCCTGGCCAATGCCCAAGCCTCCACCACCCTCAGTCCCTCCCGCCTGCCCTGCCTGTCTCTCCATGCGTCAGAATCCCTACACTGAGGACCCTGCCGTGCCTCCACCTGTTTCAAAAGAGGGGTCCATCTCTGCCCAGAGCTCAGGCTGTGGAAGTGCCTCCTGATGTCTGGCTGAGGCCTCTCCTGCTGCTGTGGGTCCTGCAGTGCTGGGGCCCGCCGCACCTCGCGGCCACTCGTGAACTGGGTGGTGCAGGCCTGGCTGTGCATCTGGGATGTGGCTGCTCTGATGCTCACTCTCCAGGTGGCCTACCTCCCCCCTGCCCAGGTGAGCAAGGTCTGAGGTCCCTGGCTGGCCTGCCGCTCTGCCTGACCCCCATCACAGCTTCTGGAATCTGGGGCTGGGGACCAGCTGCTTGAGCTGCTCGTCTCCTTGGCAACCGCTGCCAGGGAAGCATCCTGACGATGAATTCATTATCATAATTAGCCACCATGTTCTGCCTTTGGAGCCACCTCCTGCCTCCCCTCCTTTCTTTTCCTGCAGCCTGGACAGTTCCCAGGCTGGAGGGCATGAGAACTCCCCTCCCCCAGGGCCCTGGGGCCTTGGTCCGGTGCTGGGGAGATGTACAGGATGGTGCTGGCCATTGAGCTGAACCTTGCAGCAGGGGGATGGGTCTCCCAGCCTGTGGGCGGGTAGAACTGCTCACCGATCCCATCTGGGGAGGAAGCGGACCCAGCTACTAGCCACCACGTCCTCTGGGGCCTGGGGGTCGGTGCTAAGCACACAGCTTGCCTCCCGGGGCCTCCCAGTGGTGCTGCGGCGTCCACCCTGCACCTCCCCGATGCCTCTCCAGAGGAGGAGAGGGGAGAAGGGGAGTCCCTTAGATCCACAGCTGGCAGCTTCCATGAGCCTGCCAGGAGCCAGAACCCGGGTCACCGAGGCAAGAGAGGTCTTTGGGAAGGAAGGCCCCCGCCTGGCTCAGACTCCCCAGGGTCTCCAGGATGCTCCAGTGCCCAGGGCCCCAGCATAACCGCAGCGGGCGGCCCTGCGATGGGCCTCAGGGCTGGGGGTGATCACCTGCGTCGTCCTGCGGGAGGGCTGGCCCCCCCACCCCCTGGCTCCCCGGGGCTGGGCCCCGGGGAAGTGTCCCCTGTAATGGAGGATGCCGTGCCTGGGACCACGAGGCCAGAGGCGGGGCCCCCTCCAGCCTCGCTGGATGCGCGTGGACTTCGGAGGTCTCCGGGCCCAGGATGCGGCTGTGTGCTGGGCAGGGGTGGTCGCCACTCACAGGGTTACCCGCAGACAGGAGGGGACCTGGAAGTAAGTGCCTTTTCCCCATCGTGGCTACCTGTGAGTGGCCAGGGGGTTGGGGACATCACTGCCCTTTGGAGTTGTCCCTTTCTTGATCTGCGGGGGCCCTGCCTGCACCTGGAGGCATGGCTGGGGTGCCCGCTGCGCGTGGGAGTCTGCTGCTGCCTCTCCTTCCTCCTTGTCGTGTGGGTGTGCCGGCCTCTCTCTGGAGCGTCCACCCTGCTGCATCCCCTGCACACCCCAGGCGGTACCATCTGCGGCCATCTGTCCCAGAACATCAAAAACAAAACTTGGAATGTCACTGGCACCTCCTGGGGCTGGGCCGCTGGGGAGGTTCCCAGCTTGGGCCGCAGCTTTGTCTCCTGAACTGCTGGTGGGGCTCCCGACAGCCTGGCGGCTGCCTGCTAGGAAGGGCTGCGCTTCGTGCAGCGTACCCTGGCCATTCTGGAAGGTTCCGAGGTGCTGGTCAGAGCGCCCTGGGGAGGCTGGGCTGAGAGGGCCTGGTCACCTTGGGACCTGGGTCTTTCCTGTTTTTCTTTAGAGGAATGTTTTTATAAAGCACGAGGAGCTGCCCTTTGTGGGCGCAGCCCTGGACTCAGTCTCCCTGATAGGTGACGATGGCGTCAGGCATCCCAGGGCCCCGATCTCCAGTCTGGTCAGACTTGCCCGCTGCTGGGTCCTGGACACACTGTCTCCCCCCGACCCCCCCCGACCCCCTCCTGGCGCCAGTCCACTTGCCCTTCCCTCTGCCAGGAACACTTTCCCTTCCCTGTTGGCCCCACCAGCTCTTCATCCTGCAGCGTTGTGAACACCTCCACAGGGAAGCCCACCATGCTATGCGTCCCCCCGGCTCCCGCGTCCAGTGCTGAGCTGAGCTGGGGATCCTGCCAGTTTCTCCCACTGCCCAGGCCCCGGGGTCCTGACTCACCACCCTGGGATCTCCTCTGACCCTGGCAGATCCTCTCTGGGCACGTGGGCTCCTTCCCACCGCAGGCAGAGAATTACGAGTATAAGGCACATGAGGCATCTGGACATTTTTTCCCCCAGGGCTCAGCTAATTGAATAAATCGGCTAATGAGCAAAGGAAATTAATTGAGGTTTTGAAACGTGACCGTTTCCCCGCGTGCGTTTTGTGTGCTCCAGCGGCCTCCGTTATCCGCCCCGTAGCGCCTCTGCCCTGGAGCTGGGGTCACGTCCGGAGACATCCTCGGGGCCACGCTCTGGGGAGGGGCTGCATGTGGAGGCGGGTCTGCGCCTCTCTGGGCCTGGCGGTCAGGCCTCTGGGGCACATGGGCGGGGCCGCCGCTCCGTGACGCAGGCTGGGCTGGGCGGGGTAGGGCCCGAGTCACTGTTGCTGTGGCCCGGCTGAGGTTGGACCATGTGCCTTTGGCTCTGAAGGGTCTCATCTCCCCTCCTCCACTACTACCACGGAGGATGGTGGTCTCGACTCCTTGGGGTGATGGGGGTGTCCCAGTGGTGATGAAGTGGGAGGGGCGTGGTGTGGGGTCCCCGCCCAGCTTCCCGTACCAGGTGCCCTGTGCCTCAGGAGGCCTGGACGCTGTCCTCAGCCCTCAGGGGCTCTGCTCCCTGGGACCCCAGCCCCGCCCTGTCTGCTCTGGCTGGACACCTCCTGCCCATCGGCTCCGTTAGTGCCCCCGCCAGCACCGCCTGCAGACACAGGTCCGGCGGCCAAGGTCGCCGGGACGGTGTGTGTGAGGCTGGTGTGAGTCGGGAGACAGGAAGTGTCTACTTCGGGGCCTGGTGAGGAAACAGCTGTGGATGAGGAGAGGGGTGACTGCGTACGGGGTGCCCTGTGTGGGCACGGGCTGTGAGGTTCACTCATTTCTTGTTTGCCCAGCGGCACGGAAGGCAGTGTCCCCCGTTTGTGGTCCCTCTGAGAGGGACGTTGGACGTTGGCGAGGGACGTTGGTGGGGGCGGCGGGGGGAGTGTGGTGGGCGTCCTGCAGAGCAGCTGGGCCCAGGCACCACCGTGGAGCCCTGGGCTGCCGCGTGCCCCTGCCCTGCCCTGTGCCTTCCGCGCCGGCTGGCTGCCTGGCCTGGCTGACCGCCTTCTGCTCCGGCCCCCAGGTTCCTGCTGGTCTTCTCCTGCCTCGTGCTGTCTGTGTTCTCCACCATCAAGGAGTACGAGAAGAGCTCGGAGGGCGCGCTCTACATCCTGGTGGGTCCCGCGGGTCGGCGCAGACGGGCCTGATGGCGGCGGAGCCCGTGGGCGGCAGCCTGTCCCCGGTCCCGTTGGTGTGATCTCCCAGACGCCCACCGGCAGGGACCCCCGTCCTCCAGGCACCCATGGCCCCTGCTCTTCCTGGTAGCCCTTGGGTCCCTCCCAGCTTCCCCCCCACGCTGGTGATGCTGCGGCATGCTCAGCCCCCACCCGCCCCTCCCCCGAACACCCCCGGCACCTTGTTACCCTCCAGCCTAGGCTGGCCTCTCCCTGTGTCGTCACAGTGCCTGATAGCGCGCCCCCGTCCCCACCCCCTTTCCCGCCTTCTGTTCTCACTAGAGCCTGAGGGCCCCGGGGGCCCCCTCCACCCCATAGTGTGGGGTGTTCCCTGGCAGATGTGGGCGTGGGCTGGGGGTTGGGAAGCTCACAGCAACCCCGTGATCGGTGGGGCAGGCGCCATGGCAACCACAGGTAATTTCTGTGTTGCTGTTGGTGATGGAGGTATATGGGGCCCCAGGGAAGCTGACGCACCTCTGGGGAGCCCTCCACCCCTGCCTGCCCTGCGCTGTGTCCTGGGGCTGCCCCGGGCATGGGAGCCCCGCCCCTGGGCATGGGAGCCCCGCCCCCGGGCATGGGAGCCCCGCCCCCTTGGCAGTTACCGGAGACCCTCCATCGGCTCTGCCCTCTGGGTCCCCACTCGCACACCAGCTGCACAGGACGGGGTCCCCACTCCCACACCGGCTGCACAGGACGGGGTCCCCACTCTCACACCGGCTACACAGGACGGGGTCGCCACTCGCACACCGGCTACAC
>NW_021703769.1:642117-657208 GCF_005190385.1 Monodon monoceros
CTCGCACACCGGCTACACAGGACGGGGTCGCCACTCGCACACCGGCTGCACAGGACGGGGTCCCCACTCGCACACCGGCTACACAGGACGGGGTCGCCACTCGCACACCGGCTGCACAGGACGGGGTCCCCACTCGCACACCGGCTACACAGCACGGTGTCACCACTCGCACACCGGCTACACAGGACGGGGTCCCCACTCGCACACCAGCTACACAGGACGGGGTCCCCACTCGCACACCAGCTACACAGGACGGGGTCCCCACTCCCACACCAGCTACACAGGACGGGGTCGCCACTCCCACACCAGCTGCACAGGACGGGGTCGCCACTCGCACACCGGCTACACAGGACGGGGTCGCCACTCCCACACCGGCTGCACAGGACGGGGTCCCCACTCCCACACCGGCTACACAGGACGGGGTCGCCACTCGCACACCAGCTACACAGGGCGGGGTCGCCACTCGCACACCAGCTACACAGGACGGGGTTGCCACTCGCACACCAGCTACACAGGACGGGGTCCCCACTCGCACACCAGCTACACAGCACTCTCCCCTTCCCCCCCCCCACCAGCTGAGCCGGCAGTGGCTCAGCTGTGGCTTCCCCTGCAGGAAATCGTGACCATCGTGGTGTTCGGCGTGGAGTACTTCGTGCGGATCTGGGCTGCGGGCTGCTGCTGCCGGTACCGCGGCTGGAGGGGGCGGCTCAAGTTTGCGCGGAAGCCCTTCTGTGTGATCGGTGAGGCCCGCTGCAGGTGGGGGCAGGCAGGGCTGCAGGATCGGCTCCTTCTGGAAGTTTCTCGTCACCTGCCCTCTTGGTGTCAGAGCCCATGGTTATGAGGTGTCGGGCGGCCGTGCCCAGGGCAGGGCTTGGCTGGGCGGACAGTGGAGCCAGGCCCACGCCAGCACTTTGTGTGCTTCCGTCTGTCCGTCCTCCCGGGGCCCTGGTGGGGGGCTGCCCTTGCGCGGCAGGGGGCCGGCCCAAGCTCCTCCGCTGTCCCCGCAGACGTCATGGTGCTCATTGCGTCCATCGCCGTGCTGGCCGCCGGCTCCCAGGGCAACGTCTTCGCCACGTCGGCACTGCGCAGCCTGCGCTTCCTGCAGATCCTGCGCATGATCCGTATGGACCGGCGCGGCGGCACCTGGAAGCTGCTGGGCTCCGTGGTCTACGCGCACAGCAAGGTGAGCAGGCAGGACCCAGCCCCTCGTTTCTTCTGGGCGTCTTCCCATGACTTGACCGTCTTCCTCCTCTCTCCAGCTTGTCTGCCAGGTCTGGTCCCTCTGGGCCCCGGAGCCGGCTCGCTCCTTGGTTGGGGGGCTGTGCCGGATCAGCACCCCCTGCCCCCCAGCACCCAGGCTCCTGCCCCCCGGCACCCAGGCTCCTGCCCCCCAGCACGCAGGCTCCTGCCCATTTAGGCTGAGGCTTGCAGTGGCCGCTGGCCGTGGGACCCGCAAGGGGGCTGCAGCCCCATGTCCCGTCCAGATCCCGTCCCTGTGTTGCCAGGGGCCCTGGCCGCCCAGACCCCGCCCTGGCAGGCTTTGCCAAGAGGCTGTCTTCTTGTGGGTGGGCTTATTGGCCCAAGAGTCCCTTCCCCACTACCCTTCCTGTCTGAGCCCAGAGGCTGGGGTTTGGCTGGCAGGACAGAGAGGGTGGTGGCCCCTCAGGGTGCTGAGGTGCTGGACCCCCAGGGAGGGCATTCAGTCGGGGTGTCTCCCCCAGGCTCAGGCAAGTTGGGGTAGGGTCCCAGCAGCCCAAGATTCTCCAGCCTGACGGGCTGACGGCCGCCCGGGGACACTCCCTTCCTGGGTGGATGTGGCGCTGAGCCATCCCTACCCACCGTCCTCCAGGGGTGAGGTATATAGGTGTGGGACCACCCGGGGCTGGAACTGGAAAACGCGCTCCCCCTCCTGCCTGCCCCAGGATCGGGGCTGCTGGGGCTCTGCGGCCGGCTCTCGGGAGGGGTGCCCACCCGCTGAAGCCCGGGGGATGCGGCGCCCAGCAAACCTCCCGGCAGGCGGGGCCTCGTGCTCCCGGGGGAGAGTCGGGCTGGACGCTGGCCCAGCGGCTGTGATGTGCCTCTTTCAGGAGCTGGTCACTGCCTGGTACATTGGCTTCCTCTGTCTCATCCTGGCCTCGTTTCTGGTGTACTTGGCGGAGAAGGGGGAGAACGATCACTTTGACACCTACGCAGACGCGCTCTGGTGGGGCCTGGTGAGTGCCCTCCTTTGTGAGCTCTTCCTGGGGGTACTGGACACTCAGCCCAGGGGCACTGGGCCGGGGGTCGGTGGAGGGTCCCGTGGGAGGTTTGAGCCCATTGTCTCCTGGGACCCCAGACCCAGTTCCGAAAACGAGGACCATGTGACCTGGGGCAGATGCTGCAAATCCAGTCGCTGGCAAGAGGGACGCCTGCTTTCTCCCGGCGTTTAAGCTGGAAAGCAATTTACTTGTAGTTCTTGTGTTAATTGCCACGAGGCCCGGAGTCTGTGTCCCTCTAGCGACCACGTGGGAAGCGGGAGCCTGGCCGGGGTGGGGCTCGGCAGGAGAGGGGAGTTGAGGCCCGGGCACCAGGAGCCGCGCATCAGAGCCCACAGCCGCTGTGCGTCCGGCCTCTGAGCGGACAGCCCGGGCCTGGCCGCTCTCTCGGTCTGCCCTGCCCAGGCCCTCTGGGGGGGCCTCCCCATCTTTAAGAACTGAATCAAAATCTTAAACACGCCAAATAGTGCATGAGTGTTACAGTGAAAACGTGCCCCCGCCCCCACCCCCCCCTTCTGGCGCCCCCCCCCCCCCAGGAGACGGGGGAACCCATCTGCATATTCCCCACCTACACGGGGTTTCCTCTGTGAGCTCTATTTTCACTTTATTTTAGGCCGCGCCTCGCGGCTCTCGGGATCTTAGCCCTCCGACCGGGGATTGAACCCAGGCCCTCGGCAGTGAGAGCGCTGAGTTGTGACCACTGACCCTCCAGGGAGTTCCCTCCCCTGTGAACTTTAGACTTCAGAGGCTCACTTTGTTCTGTGCTAGGGTGCGATTAGCTCCCTCCGCCTCCCTGTCCTTCTCGGAAAGCGTCCTGCCCGAGCCCCCCTTTCTTCTGCTCTGTGGGCCTGGGGTCCTCGGAGGGGCCTCACTGGCGTCGGGGGAGTCCCCCCACTGCAGCGCGCTCAAGCCAGCCCCCCGAGCGCCGGCCGTGAACGCTGACCCCTGAGGGCTGGGCCCCCCCCAAATGCTGGGCCCCCGAGTGCCGAGTCTCCCAGCACCACCCCCAGTCTGCCCTCGGTTTGGAGGTCACAATCTTCTGAGGGAAGAAGTTTTTGTGAGACGTGCGTGTCTGAAGGTGCCCCAATTCCACGCTCCCGCTGGCGGCCGGGCCCCTCCCTCCCTGACGCTCTTCTGGAACGTGGGCCCTGTGGAGTGGGGGGCTTCCTTCCAGGAGGCTGGTGCCCTTTGCGGCTTCAAAAGTTCCAGCTTCCTCCTTCCCTTCTTCCCGGGGCTCCGAGGCCGCTGGTGAGACCGCTGGACCGTGGAATGTGTCCTGTCTAGATTCCTCATCCCTTTGCCTACATCCTGGGAGGTGTCTTCCACCTGACTCTGTGACTTTGGTCTCGTTTTCAAGACTCTTTGTTTTAGGGATACACTTTCTTCTTCTCTCTGTCTGGGGATAACGGAATTTTTAGGAAGTCTTTGCCCCGTGGGAGGCTTTCTGACCAGCTCTGGGGTCCCCAAGAGTAGGGCCAGGCATGGGGGGTACAGGCCCAGCTGCTGGTGGGTGGGCAGGAGGGGAAGCGTCTCCCCTCTCGCTGCTCCAGTGTTCGCCGGCGTGGAGAGGACATGGGTGTGCAGTCCTGGGGCGGGTGCGGGTGCCCTGGCACAGACTCGCCGTCCTGCCCTGCGCGCCCTGTGCCTACATCAGCGCCAGGTCTGGGGGCCTCTCCTTGAGCCCCGAGAGCCCTTGGGTTTCTCCCCACCTCCTGGCCCTGAGTCAGGCCCGCATCGGCCTCTGTCTTGCCCGGCTCGCTGCCCTCGCCCTCAGCTTGTGTCCTTTCACAGCCTTTCCTTTTCGCACTGCCAAGCTTTTTTTTTTTGGGGGGGTCGTGATTTTAAGTATTTTACGTCTTTAAAATGTGTTTAGTTTCTGTTGAAAGCAGTCGAATAGAGGAGCCCAATCACCGGGAGGTTTCTGGTGAGAAGCGAGTGTCCTTCTCGCTCCACCCAGCTCCCTGTTACCTACGCCCAGCTCGCTGGCGCCTTCCCAGAACCTTCTATGCAGGCCCGAATGCCTTGGCTGTGATTTCACAGGTGACCGGCACAGAAGTCCCTGCTGGCGAAGCCATGATTATTCAGCCCCGTTTTGCAGACTTTCCTCAGACTGCACAGTGGGCTTTGGGTGGACTCTCTGCATGACCCCAGAGTCCCGGGGGATGGATTCCCAGGGTGGACGGTGGGTGGATGGTGAGAGATGTCCGTGCCTCTGGTGCGGGGGCCAGTTGACCCTGCTGTCCGAGTCCCCCGAGGAGCAAGCTCTGCTCCTGTCCGCCGCCTGGCCAGGGCCGCCGAGGCCCAGTCCCCTCTCCTGCTCACACCTCGGCCCCTCCCGCTGTTTGGCTAAGACCTCCCCTCTCAGGGCCCGCCTGGGCCCACCTCCCAGCGCAGCCGGCCACATGGTCTGCCCTGAGCCTCCGAACCTGCCTGTGTGTGTGGCCTTGGTGGTCCTGCACACCAGGCCTGAGCCTCCACTTTGGCAGGTTTTGTGGGAGCTACCTGAAAACGGCCCCTTCATTTGCGCTCCTGGGAAGGCCCGTCTGGGCCCCACTTCCTCCTTGCCAGCTCCCCACTGCAGAGCAATTCTAAACACGCAGCCCTGCCTGCCACACCCTGGGGAGGGGCCTTTTCCTTCTCCAGTCTTGCCCCTCCTGTCGCCTCCTCCAGCCCCACCCCCGGCCCCTCCCGCTCTCCTGGCCTCAGCTTGCAAGCCACCCTCCGAAGGGCCCACACGACCCTCTCCGCGTCCCTGGAAGGTCCCCCGGCACTGTCACCTCTCAGGCCCCTGGCTCTCTCCTAGCCTCTTGGCCCCTGGCTGACCCCCACTCCCAGCCCACAGGGAAGGAGCAGAGGTTCGGAGAGTGGATGTGATCGTTGAGGGGGGAAGGGCAGCCAACAGTGACCCTGGCCTCTTGGGCCCTGGGAGGGCGGCATGGCGGGGGTTCTGTCCAGCTGCCCTGAGGCCTCAGGAGGAGGGTCTGGCTCGGGTCGCGGGCCTCCAGGCGGCCACTGTCCGGCCTGGCTGAGCGACGGGGCCTGCTGTCTGCAGATCACCCTGACAACCATTGGCTACGGGGACAAGTACCCCCAGACCTGGAACGGGAGGCTCCTGGCGGCAACCTTTACCCTCATTGGCGTCTCCTTCTTCGCTCTTCCTGCTGTGAGTCCTGCCCCTTCCTGCCTTTGCTGGGGACGGGGTCTGGGCTCCCCTGGTGACCACAGCTGCCCTCGGGGCCATGTGGGGCAGGGGCAGGGCTCCCAGCAGGTCCACAGCCCCCAGGAGTGGATGTGCCGCCCCAGGCTGTACCTTCTGACCCGTGTCTGTGGGTCACCGTCAGCGCCTCCCAGCCTTGTGGGATTGGCCAGTCGGGTCCTTGTGACCAGGAGCGGTGCTGTATGGTGACACAGCTCCGTCAGGTCTCCTTCAGAAGAGGCAAGGGCCCTGTTAACCCTCTACCCGCAGCTGTGGGGGGCGGGGCTGGCGATGCTGCTCTCCTGGTGGCCCTTCTCTGGGACCCCGGACCACACCCCTCCACTCACTCCAGTGTGGACAAATTGGGGAGGAGGATTAATCTCTGGGCCGAGATGTGTTCAGAGTGGGCCCTGCCAGGCTCCTGTAAGCCTGAAATTCCCTTTACCCCAAATCCAAGTCTTTCCCCCCAGCCTGTTTCCTGGCACTGGGGGCTGAGGAGGCAGGAAGGTGGAGCCAGAAGTGTGCAGGCAAGGGTGGGGTGGGGGTGCGGTCCCCCGGACATGGTCTGACCCTGAGGAACTGTGTGGGGCTGTGGTCCCTGGGGCATCGTCTGACCCCAGTGATTTGCAGGGCATTTTGGGGTCTGGCTTTGCCCTGAAAGTTCAAGAACAGCATCGTCAGAAGCACTTTGAGAAGAGGCGGAACCCTGCGGCAGGCCTGATCCAGGTGAGTCCAGGTGGCCCCCCACATGCAGTGCCACGTGGACCTCCATGTAGACCGGCAGAACCCCTGGCCTGGGCCCACGGTGTTGGAGTGGAGCCCTGCTTGGCGTCTGTCTCCCTGTTGGGGAATTCGAGTCTGTGCTGAGAACCGGCCTAGATGCCCTCAGCTGTCTGGCAGCTACAGCACAGGCAGCAGCAAGGCGGGTGCTGGCCAGCGTTCTGTGGGCCCTGGGTCCTGGGCCAGGCTGTCACAGGTGCCCCCGAGGTGTCCCTTCACAGCACTGACACGCATCCTGCACTTGTGGAATCAGGGTTCAGAGATTCCCCACGCAGGTAGGTGCCAGAGCAATGTCTGTGCTGCCCCAGCTCACAATGCCCACCCCATCACTGGGGGTCACAGTGGCCACTCGGCCTCCAGTAGTGCTCCATGAGCCATCCTGAGAGTGTGGGCCCTAGCACGGGCTGCCCGATGGGCCCAGCGTTCCTGCAGCCCCTCCCAGAGCCCAGGGGACCCAGTGGACCTTTGGAGTTGACTGGCCTTTACTGCTGGCTGGACACTGCTCTGGCCCCTCAAGTGCATTTCTTTTTTAAAGATGTGGTCTTGCCCTGGGTGCAGCCTACTTTTGTGTATGTATGTATGCATGTGTCTTTCACCATAAGAACTTCAAATGGCTACTTCTTTTAAATGCAAAAGAGTGTGAAGAAGAACAAAAATGCCCCCCAGTGCCACCCACTATTGACAATAAAGTCACAGCACTACGTGTGGTTCAGAGGTTTGAGTAGCACAGGGAAGGAGCGTGGCCTGAACACACAGCACCTACCCTCTGCCCCTCCTCTCTGAGAAGCTCGGAGGTTTGGGAAGGAGACGTGGAAGAATTAGGGCTTGGGAAGGACCCCCATACACCGGGGGATCTAGGAGGCACACACATGCCCAGTGCTGGATGCAGGCTCAGAAGTGACGGGAGAAGACACTAATTGCTCACTTCAGGCTGATCTTTAGACTCCGTGCAAGCAGGAAGTGATGGCTAAGGCAGAGCTGTAAGTGACCTTCTCAGATGTTGGAGGAGTGCCCCAACACAGGGCCGGTGTGCAGAGGCTGAGAGCATTTGCTTCCTCTTTGGTTCTTTGGGTTTAAGGGAACGTCTGTCAAGTCACCATCTGACCACTGAGCTAAGGGAGCACACTTCAGCGACCACACACAACGAAGAATACAGCGTTTATGGAATAGCTTAGAAAAGTCACTTAACAAACTACTACAATCAACAACAAGCAGCAGCAACAAACTCCGGGGATGGGGAGGAATCTGACTTCCAGAGGTACCACATTACAATACTCAGAATGTCTAGTTTTCAACAAAAAATTGTGAGGCATGCAAAGAAACAAGAAAGTGTGATCCAGTCACAGGGGAAAAAAAAAAAAAGAAAGTAATAGAAACTGTCCCTGAAGAAGCCCTGATGTTTGATTTACTAGACAAAGACTTTCAATTAGCTGTTTAAATACGCACAAAAGACTAAAGGAATCCATGGAAATGAACTAAAGGAAATCAGAAGAATGATGTCTCACCAAATAGAGACTGTCCATAGAGATAGAAATAATACAAAGGAAACAGATAGAAATTCTGGAGCTGAAGAGTACAATAACTGAAATGAAAAATGCACTAGAGGGTTCAGCAGCAGATCTGAGCAGGCAGAAGGAAGAATCGGCAGACTTGAAGACAGGTGAGTTGAAGCTACTCAGTCTGAGGAGCAGAAAGAGAACAAGTGAAGAAAAATGAGCAGAGCCCATGAGACCTGTGGGATACCATCTAATGTACCAATATTTGCATAATGGGAGCCCCAGAAAGAGAAGAGGGGTTGGGCAAAAAGAATACCTGAAAAAATAAGGCTGAAAACTTCCCAGATTTGATGAAAGACATGAACCTGTACATCCAAGTAGTATAAAGTCAAAGAGATTCACACCAGGGCTCATTATGATCAAACTGTTGAAGCCCACAGACAGGGGGAGTCTTGGAAGCAGCAGGAGAGAAAGGACTCTTGGTGCCCAAGGGTCCTCAGTGAGGGTAACTGCCGATTTCTCATCAGAAACCACGGGGGCCAGTGGGATGACGTGTTTAAAGTCTGCAAAGGAAAAACTGTCGACCCAGAATTCTGGTCTGGCAAAATTATGCTTCAAAAGAGAAATAACAGCATTCCCATAAAAACAAAAGCTGAGGGAGTTTGTAGCTAATAGACCTGCCCTACAAGAAATGCTGGAGAGGGCTCTTCAGACGGAAGTGAAAGGACCCTGGGCAGTAACTCAAGCCACACAGACACTGGTAAAGTTAACTACACAGGTAAATGTGAAAGCGAGTAGTATTATATTTTTGATTTGTAACTCATTTTTTCCCTTATATGAGTTAAAAGACAAAGGCATAAAGCAATAATCATAAATCTGTATTTCTGGGCACACAATGTAGAGGGTGTAATTTGTAACAGTTACAACATAAAAGGGGCGGACCGCGCAAGAGCAGAGTCTCTGTTCACTATTGAAGCTGAGTTGGTGTTAATTCAAACTAGATTGTTACAAATTTAAGATGGAATTAATCATAATCCCAGGGTAGCCCTTAAGAAAACAACTAAAAAATACCAGAAAAGGAAAAGAGAAGGGACTCAATAATAACTAGGAAAAAATGAAACTCTACAGAAGGCAATAAGGGAGGAATTGAGAAACAAAAAATCAGCAGAAGCAAGTCCTTCCTTATAAGTAATTACTTTAAATGTAAATGGATTAAACTCCCCAATTAAAAGGTAGAGATTGGAGGAATGGATAAAAATCTATCCAACTGTACTAGATCCAAAGACGACAATACACTGAAAGTGAAAGAATGGAAAAAGATATTCCATGTAAACAGTGACCTAGAGCTGGGTTGGCCACACTTGTATCAGACAAAATAGACAAGTCAAGACAAAGAAGGCTGTTATGTATTGATAAGAGTCAATTTATAAAGATGATTAACAGTCATAAAGATTTATATACTAACAACAGAGTCCTAAAAATATATGAAGCAAAAACTGACAGAATTAAAGGATGAAATAGACATTTCTACAGTAATACCTGGAGAATTCAATACCTCACTTTCAAAATGGGTAGAAAGGTATTTCCCTGGTGGCACAGTGGTTAAGAATTCACATGCCAAGGCAAGGGACACGGGTTTGAGCCCTGGTCTGGGAAGATCCCACATGCCACGGAGCAACTAAGCCCATGCATCACAACTACTGAGCCTGTGCTCTAGAGCCCACGAGCCACAGCTACTGAGCCTGAGTGCCACAACTACTGAAGCCCATGCGCTTAGAGCCCGTGCCCCACAACAAAGAGAAGCCACTGCAATGAAGAGTAGCTCCTGTTCGCTGCAACTAGAGAAAGCCCGCAGGCAGCAATGAAGACCCAATGCAGCCAAAAATAAATACGTAAGAAAAACAAAAGGGTAGAAAAACCAGACAAAAGATCCTAAGGAGACAGAGGACTTGAACAAACCACGACGCAGCTAGACCTGCAGACATCTGTCATTAGACATGTGTCACCAACCACAGAGGACACATCCTTCTCAAGTGCATGTGGAACGTTCCCCAGGATAGACCATGGGTTGGGCCAAAACAAGTCTCAATAGTTGGGTGCCACATCTATCCAATGAGGAAAGGACAGTCTCTTTGACGGTGGTTCTGGGATACTGGAGACCCATTTTTAAAGGAGTGAAGTTTGACCCTTACCTCACACCAATACAAAATTAACTCTAAATGGATTAAAAACCTAAATGTAAGAGCTAAAACTAAAATTCTTAGTTGAAATTATGGATGTAAATCTCTATGACTTTGGTTTCTTAGATATGACACCAAAAGCACAAGCAATAAAAGAAAAAATAAATAAGACTTTAGCAAAATTAAAAACTTCCATGCGTTAAAGGACACTGTTCATAGCGTCTCTTTAGAGAGTGAAAAGACAACCCACAGAATGGGAGAAAATATTTGCAAATCATATATCTGATACGGGTCTGGTATCCAAAATATATGAAGGACTCATACAGCCCAGCAACAAACAGACACACAACCCAATTAAGAAATGGGCAGAGGATTTAAGTAGACATCTCCCCAAAGCAGGTACACAGATGGCTAATAAGAACATTAAAAGATGTTCAGGGGCTTCCCTGGTGGCGCAGGGGTTGAGAGTCCGCCTGCCGATGCAGGGGACACGGGTTCGTGCCCCGGTCCGGGAGGATCCCACATGCCGTGGAGCGGCTGGGCCCGTGAGCCATGGCCGCTGAGCCTGCGCGTCCGGAGCCTGTGCTCCGCAACGGGAGAGGCCACAGCAGTGAGAGGCCCGCATACCGCAAAAAAAAAAAAAAAAAAAGATGTTCAACATCATTGTTCATGAACGAAATGCGAATCAAAAGGGCTTCACATCCACCAGGAGGGGCTAAAATTAAAAGAAAAAGTGTGGATGAGCATGTGGTGAAATCAGACTCCTCGTACATCCCCCCCTTGCTGGGGGTGTGAAATGGCGCAGCCACTGTAGAAAAGTTTGGTGGTTCCTCAAAAAGTTAAACATATCACATGACCCAGGAATCCCACTCCTAGGTATACACCCAACAGAACTGAAAACAGATGTTCAGCCAAAAAGCTTCACACAGGTGTTTGTAGCAGCACTATTCACAGGAGCTGAAAGGTGGAGACAGCTCAGATGTCCCTTGGTGGGTGAAAGGATACACAGATGTGGTCCATCCATACGCCTGACTATTGTTCAGCCTTAAAAAGAACGAGGCTCGGATGCAGGCTCCAGCAGGGATGGGCCTTGAGAATGTGCTAAATGAAGGAGGCCAGACACAGGAGGCCACGCGCTGCGATTCCATCGCTACGAAGTGTCTGCAGTAGGGAAACCCACAGGGACTGATGCAGATTGGGGGTGGCGGGCTGGGGGCAGGAGGGAGCGGGGGGGTCACACTGGTGGGTTGGGGGCGCTTGTTTTTGAGGTGGTAAAAATGTGGGGTTGGCTGGAGGGGACGGTTGCACAGCATCAGGAATGGGCTCAGCGTCAGTTAATTGCACGCTTTAAAGTGGTGAATTTTATTCAATGTGTATTTTACCCCAGTTAACAAACAGAGTGAGGAGTGGAAGCCCAGGCCGGGTCAAGGTCGGTGTACAGGGCAGGCCCGCGCCTGGCAGGGGCTCGGCCTCAAAGTGGGGACGATTGTCCCTGGCTCTGCCCTCCACCCCGTCCCCCGGGGAGGGAAGGAAGGTGACCACGATGCCGGGTGATGGCTTCCAAGCGTCAGGTAGGGCAGATGGAAGGAAAGAACCGAAGCTCCCTGCAGACTCGCCGGGTGCTTGACCTGTGCCCAGCACCCCGCCGCGTCTCCATTCTGCAGAGGCTACTGAGGCCTGAAGGGGTGGGAGCAGCACGGGGCCTCAGTCCAGAGCCCCGTGCACGGGGATGCGCAGGGGCGAGGCCCTGGGAGAGGCCGGTGGGACCCCTTAGTGCCCAGCTGACGTCCTGTCCTCCCCGCAGTCCGCCTGGAGGTTCTACGCCACCAACCTCTCACGCACGGACCTGCACTCCACGTGGCAGTACTATGAGCGCACGGTGACCGTCCCCATGTACAGGTACCTCCCCCACCTCCCCAGCACTGCCTGTGTGCAGCCCCCTTTGTTCTTAAACCCCATTTTTTGGTTGTCGTTCATCATTTTGATTATTTTTTGTTTCTTTTTCTTTAAAATGTATGTACTTTTCAAAAAGGAATCGTGTGTGATTATTTGATTAATTTTGTTCTGTTTTCTAGTTTGCGGCTTTTATTTTTCACCTTCATTCCGCCCCCTGCTTAGTGTCCTTGCTGTCAGGTGCATAGTGTGTAAACCTTGTGACGACAGCCCCCCAGAGCTTGCGGAGGTAAATGCTAGCTGGTTCCGGGGACCGCAGCCCCTCCAGGGGGCCCCGTGTTTAGAAACAAAAGGATAACCTTGACCCTCTGACCCCCAGCGAGGGCAAGAGTCTCTGCTCAAGGAAGGAGAGCACCCCAGACCCCACAGCGAGGTCCCGACAGGGCAGAGCACAGACACTCCCAGGCGCCCTGAGGGGGAGAGGAGGGGGCCGGGCCGGGGAGGCCTCCCTGGGGGCCCGCGTGGTCAGCAGGCGGCTTTCCAGGCACGGCTTGTGCCCCCCGGGGTTTGTCTGTGCCAGGCTCCGGCTTAGAACAAGGTCTGAGGTGAGAAGGGCGAGGGCTGGCCAGCGTCCATGCAGGTCAGGTGCCCCTGGGCTGGGCGCTGCCCTGCCAGCCCGCCCTCCCACCTCAGGGCTGACGCTGAGCCCTGGGGCCTCTCAACCCGAGGAGTCCCCTTACCTGCCCCTGGGGGTGTCCACCCACGGAGCCCTCCCCCTGGGGCAGGGTCCTCCTGCGGGTCCCCACCTGCCACCCGCCTCTCTCGGGATCTGCCCGCTCCCTCCTCCAGCACCGTCCTGCTGGTACTTTCGGGGACACTCAGCTTCGGGGTGGTGGGGGCCTGGCGCCACCCGCTTCCCGGAACTGCTGCAGGCACTGTGCTCTCAGCCCTCCGGCAGAGGCAGGACTGACCCTCGTGCTAATTTTCTTTGTTCTGTTGTTTCCCCCACTTTCCTGGACTATTTTTTTTTCATTTTCTTTTTCTTATCCCGTTCTTTTAAAATCTTTCATTCCTTTCCCTTTGTGTGTGTGTGAAAACACTTGAAATAGCTCGCAAACTCAAACCTACGGGGCCTCCAGGTAGGACTGCATGGGTGGAAAGCGTGTGGTGTGGTTCTGTTCTGTTGGGGACTGTTCCGGGGCCCCCCCGAGCCCACCCCGCCCAGCCTGTGGCCCCGCCTGGAGCCACATGCGCCCTCCTCGCTCCCCGGCTCCCTCTCCCGACCGCCCCTCCCCACCAGCTGCTTTCTCGTGCTGGATCTGTCTGTCCAGGTGTCCTCCGTTTCTTGTCTGCTTCCTGCCTTGTCTCAGTGGCTGGGGTCCCGCCCCACGGGCCCCACTTACTCCCGGTGCAGAGGTGGTGGAGATGGGGCATCAGCCATCCCCGCTCGGGGGCACCCCAGCCAGCGACCCCCGGTCCTGGAAGGCAGCTCTGGGCTTGGGGTCTCCCTCTCTGCATCCACCCCCCGCCCCGAGAGGGAGACGTGAGGCCCTGGGCGGAGGGGACCTGCGGTCCGTCCGTGTGGCCCCACGGGCCGTGTGTGCCCCGCACGTCTGTCTTCCTGCTGCACTTTCTGTCTGGGCCCCGTGCCCACACGGGGGCGCTGCGCTGCTCCACGAGGGCCCTGTGCCTGGGGCCAGGTCCCTTTGTAGGCCCTGTGCTTCCCTCGGAGTGGTGGCACCGTGTTGTGCCTCCCGTGGCGCCCTGCGTGGGAACCGTGTTAGGAAGTTAACCCCTCCGCTCCCAGGAGAGAAGAGGGTGCCGTGCTGGGCAGTGTAGGGCCAGGCTCTGGGGGCGGGAGGGTCCTGACCCCTCGGCATCTCCGCCCCAGCAGTGCCTGCCTTTCACCGTTGGCCACGGGCCCCACGGGCTTTGCTCAGCAGTGGGTGGTGGTGGGAGCAGCATATCCTCCCCCGTCTGCTGGCCCTGGACCCCTGGGGCTCCAGGCTGCCGGGCAGTTGGGGGGACCCTGCTTCAGAGCCCGACAGGCTCCTCCCAGACCCGGTGGCCCCCTGGGTCCATCTTCTCCAGAAGCCCCCCATCCCCTGACGCCTGTGGAAGCACCCCATCCCCACCCGGGCCTGGGGGCTGGCCTTGTTCTCCGGAGGTGTCTGACCCCAGGCTAGCCGCTGCCGCCCCTGGGGACGCCCCCCAATGTGTCCCCCACCCCATCGCCCACTGCACCCTCGTCCTCCACGACTGGGGCTGTGTGTGCGTGGCCCTCACGTGTGTGGTGCCTGCACGTCTCTGTCCGCGGCCCTGCCCGTCCGTGTTCTGTCCTCTGCCTCTGTGTGTCCAAGGCATGGCGTCCAACTGCGTGCCCCTACCCTGGACCTGCGTGTGTGGCGGCCGAGTGGGGCCAGCTGCCCAGGGTCTCTCTTCCAGGCCCCGTGGTGGGTGGCCAAAGGGGTGGGGAGAGCAGCTCTGTCCCGGTGTCCAGTCCTGGGGCTCTGCTGCGCCCATGGTGTGAGCCGACCTGACCACGCAGGCCTCCTGCTAGGTCTGGACCTATGAGGACAGGAGAGACCTGGAGGGGGAGTGGGGAGGGGAGAGAGAGGGCTAGTGTTCCCAGGTTCCAGGCCTGGCCGGGCTTGGGCGGCAGAGGGAACAGAGGGGAAGGGCCGTCCCTGCTGGCCCTGGAGATGGCAGTGACGGGGGTGAGCCTGGCGGAGGGGGCACTCGGATGGGCGCTAGGGGGCGTGGCTGGGTAGAGGAGGGGTTGGGAGGGACCAAAGCAAAGCCAGACTGGCAGGTGGGCGGGGGCGGGTCAGGGCCAAGGGTGCAGGGGGGTCACAGATCCTCCTGTTTCAGAGACAGCGGGCAGTGTGAGCAGGGGAAGGACAAGGACACATCACACGAGGAGGCTGGGCATCCAGGGAGGCCCAGGGAGAGGAGGACACCGGGGACGTGGGAGGGGACAGGAGGGAGTGAGGGCTGGAGCCAGGGCTGTGTGTGTGGCGGGAGGTGGTGCTGTGCACCGGGTGACGGTGCCCAGGACGGCTTGGACACAGGTGCACAGGAGGGACAGGGGTCCCCAGGCTCAAGAAGGCTGGAGGCTCAGAATTGGGTTTGGGGGTTGGTGGGGGGGTGTCACAGAGCAGGTGGGCTGTCACAGAGCAGGTGGGGGTGTCACAGAGCAGGTGGGGTGTGAGAGAGCAGGTGAGGTGTCACAGAGCAGGTGGGGTGTCACAGAGCAGGTGGGGGTGTCACAGAGCAGGTGGGGTGTCACAG
>NW_021703769.1:662208-678246 GCF_005190385.1 Monodon monoceros
TGTACGAGCTCGGCGGTGGGGACGAACGGGCGGGGGCGGTGGGCACGGGGGGGGGGGGGTGACAGGGGGGGGGGGGGGGTCAAAGAGCGGGTGGGGTGTCACAGAGCAGGTGGGGTGTCACAGACAGAGCAGGTGGGGGTGTCAGGGAGCAGGCGGGGTTGTCACTGCGGGCGGGGCTGGGTCAGGAAGCAGAGACCAGGGCCTGGAAACACGCAGCGTCACTGATGGCATGGAAGCTGTGAGAGCCTAAGGTGGCCAGGATCCACTGGAAGAGTTGGGAGTGGGGTGGGGTTGGGGACAGAAGTGTCCCCAGACCTTGTGGGGACTTGAGTCTCGGGTGAGTCTCCTGCAGCTGGAGGTGGGAGAGCTGGGCTTCCCCAGGAGTGTCCCAGGTGTACAAGACCCTCCCTGGCACCCCAGAGGGACTGTTCACCCCTCGGCTTCCCGGCCGGTGGTCGCAGCCCTGAATGCTGGGCCGGCAGGAGGGCCAGGCGCGCGGCTGTCCTGGTAGGTGTGACTGCCTCTGGGAAGAGCGGCTCGGAGCGGGGCCAGGCCAGCCGCCCAGGAGGCCCGCTTGCAGCCCTGTGGGCTCTGCCCAGCGCAGTCATTTCCTGTGACCTCGGCCCCACTCAGCCTTGGTAGAGCGAGTGGCTCTGTAGAGAGGGGTCTGGGAGCGCCACTGTGTTGGGGGCTGGGTTTGCAACTGTGCTTCCCCTGGGGGTGTTCAGGGATTGGGAAGGGGGAGGGCGGGAGCCCCTGTCCTCCGTGCAGGACCGGCCCCACACAGGCATCCTCTCTAGGGATGGCCCGGGCCCCGTGCACTCCCAGGGCTGAGGCCCCCCGGGGCGAGTGAGCCCAGAGGATGAAGACAGTGCCCCAGCCCCAGAGGTGGAGGCCCGGGCTCCCTGGGGTCTGCCGCCGCCGTGCACCCCTCCCCTCTTTCTGCCTGTGACGGGCGGGCCACAGCCCGTGTCCCCGTGTGAGACGTGGATGCTCGTGAGAGCTGGGCTGAGGGCCCCTGGGGCTCCGGCGGGCGGGGGCCCACTCACCTGTCCTCCTGCCACAGACTGATCCCGCCGCTGAACCAGCTAGAGCTGCTTCGGAACCTCAAGAGCAAATCTGGACTCACCTTCAGGTGAGCGGGGGCGCCTGGGCTGGCGCTCGGAGCACGGCGTCTCGGGGCTTGGCAAGGGGCTGGCAGCGGCAGGATGCTGGTGGTCGGGCTGCCGTGGGACCCGGTGACGCCGGTGGCTTTCCGCTTTTGCTGACCCTGGTCTCGGCTCCCATCCTGAGGGCGGCTGGGTGTGGGGTGGGCACAGAGAGGGGAGCTCCATGTGGGGCCAGGAGGCTGGTGCTCTGGCCTGAGGCGGGAAGAAGAGTCCAACCGTGCATGTCCCTGGAGCGTCGGGTGGACACACGCGGTGGCACCTGCTGGTCCTCCCAGTCACAAACCCTGCGACTCCTCGAGCGCTTGATGCAGGAGGGGCGTGCGGAGGAGATGGGCTGGGCTGCAGGAGAGGGGAGGGGAGGGTGCCCGTGACCAGGCCTGTTTGCAGACAAGGAAGGGCTCTCAGTGGGCGGAGCGGCCGGAGTGGGTTGAATGGTGCGCCCCCACCTGCCCTGCAAAGACACATCCATGCCCTGGAACCTGTGAACGTGACCTTATCTGGAAAAAGCCTTCGTGGGTGTGATTAAGTGAAGGACCTCTGCTGTCCTGAGCGTCGATTGTGGAGGAGCTTCCTCCACACTTCCTCTCTGAAAGTTTGTTAACGTCGGTGGTTCTGATGAAAGCGCGTGTCCATAAACACGGGGCGGCAGCAGCCGCAGCCTCAGAACTTCTCGTGACCCCTTCCGGATTCCCTCGTGGTGGCAGGCCGTTCCTGCCCCTCACACGCAGCCCCCGGCCTGTGGGAGCTTGGGGGGGCAGCTGGGCTGTGCACGGGGTCGGCCCGGAGGGCTGCCCGCGAGCAGGCTTGCACTTCTGTTTGCAGGAAGGAGCCCCAGCCGGAGCCGTCCCCAAGGTCAGTGCCACCTGCTCCCGCTGCCTCGGCGCCTGCCCTGTGTCCTCGGGGAGCGCGGGCTGCCTCCGGGCTGTGCATGCTCCTGTGTGCTGCTGAGGGTGGCCCCCTGCCTGCTGGTGATGTGGGCCCTTAAATCACGCTTCCTGTGTCCACGCCCCCTCCCAGGCCCCGGGCCTGCTCAGCAGCTGAGGGGCAGCTCCTGCCCTCCCGTGACTGTAGCCCCTCGGACCGGACGCGGGGGGCTTCCGGGGGAGCAGTCCTACCAGCTCCAGCACAGGGCCTGGGCTGTTCTGAGCCAAGGGCGACCCAGGTGGACACTCCCACGGGGTGTCCCCCCGACACTGCAGGTCAGGGTCAGACGGTGGGAGGAGGGGCAGCTTTGAGGAGGGGTCTTCGCATCACCCCTGTCAGGTCTTGGTTTGTGGAAGGTTTCTCGAGGAGTGGGAGAGGGTCCCCTTTGGGGCAGGGTCTCCTGCCCTGCTTCACAAGCCCTCGGTGGGGACCAGTCTCCCCCTCCCTGGGTCTGTCCAGGCCCCTGCGGTTCTGTTTGCTTTAGGCGAGCTTGAGGCTGGGACCCCAAATGGGGACTCGCAGGGATGTTTCTGCTGGAGGCAGAGGAGGGATGACAGCACCCTGCTGTTTTCCTAGTGTTGGAAAAAAAAAACCCAGATCAGTTAACAACGTTCAAGTTGGTGACCTCCAGCCCGTCCGCGTATCGCTGTGTACCTCTGAGCTCAGGGTCCCCCGGCGCCCCGTCTACACCTGCAGAGGGAGCCCTGTCCCCAAGGCCGTGGGCCAGAGACGCTGCCTGCCCACATTAGTGCCCTCCTGGATCAAAGGCGGCTCGGCTGGCTGCCCAGCTGGGGAGGCGTTGGGCTGAGCCCACCCTCGGCATTCATCGGAAGGGGGCACGTGTCCCCACCCCCACGTCCCCAAAGGGGGATGTCAGCTGGGGCCTGGGGTCGGAAAGGTCGGCAGCGCTTCTGCCCCGAAGCAGCCCAAAGAGCAGCAGTGGTGAACCCCTCAGACCTGGACCAGAGCGGGTTCAGCCCAGGAAGCGACCTCTGTTTTCCTGGGCTGGGAGCGAGGGGGGCCCGACGCGGGGCTGTGGTCAGGGCGGGCTGGGAGGGTCGTGCAGCAGGGCCTCGCGTGCTTTGTGGGATCCCGTCGGTGCTGCCACCTGCCCTTTCCGTGAGCCCCGGGGCCCTGAGGCCGGGGAGGCGGCGCAGCTGCCCTTGGCTCGGCCAGGGTGGGCGCCTCTCTGGCCCTCAGCGCGGCTCGCCCACCCGTCCGGCCCCTCTGGCCTGACGCGGCTTCCTGTGCTCGTCGCCCTGCTTTATCTCCTCTCCCGACAATTTTCGTCTCAGCCTCTCTCTCTCTCTCTCTCCTCTCCTGCCCTCCCTCCCCCAATCTGGAAAATCTTGCCTGCCCCCCAAGTGCCTTTAATCATGTCACTGCCCTTCTCGGGCCCCTTTCACGTCTGCTCTGTCTTTGGGGATGAGGTGGCTGACCCTGAAAGCAGGACTCAAGGTGAGGATACGCGGGAGCCCCCCGGCTCTCCGGCACGTTCTGTGGCTCCCCCCCCCCGCCCCCCCGCTTCCTGCTCCTCCCTCCCTCCCCTCGTGTCCGTGTGTCCCTGCCTGTGACCCAGCGGCTTCCCCTGGGGGCCCCGGGCCGAGGCCCTGGGACAGAGGCCCTGCCTCTCCTGGATGCACACCTGTTAGCCAGGAAACAGGTGGCATTTCTGTTCCCTGACTGGAGCAGCCGTGAGCCCCTTTGTAGCGCCCAGTGCATAGTAGGTCTGCAGGAAATGAGCCTGCCACAGGACCCACGGCAGGGTGGGCCTGGCCCTGGGCTGCCTGGTGAGGGGACCCTGTCCCGTGAAGCACAGGTGGATGGGGTGGACGCAGGGACCCTCCCTCAGCTGCCGTGAGAGCCCCGGTCCTGGCTCAGGATGGGGGCGCGCCCCGTGGCTGTGTGGGCGTCAGACCAAGGCGTGGGGCTGGGGGCGGGGCAGGCGGGGGTCTCAGGCTGTGCTGCTCTGGGTGTGGCTCTGACCTGCCCTTTGACCCACCCCATTTCTGACTGCCCCCGCCCCTCCCATGCCTGGGGGAGCCCCTGTGCCCCAGCCGCTTTGCCCCTGTCCTGTGGCTCCCCTCTTCGTCGTGGGGGGCAGTGTGCCGTGTTCGGGTGCGTGTCTGTCCAGTCTGGTCTTGGTGAGTGTCCGTGGGCGCCTCTTCCACCCTCTCGAGCCCGGGCCCCCCGGGCTTGCCTGCCGGCAGTTCTGATGGGGTGAAGCTCCACTTGGCTGCTGTGGGCAGGAAACCCCAGCGCCAGCCTGGAACCCAGAGGCAACGGGCTGGAGTTGGGGCTCCTCGCCCCCCCGAAGCAGAGGGGCAGTGGTCGGGGGGGGGCCAGGCCACCAGCAGCCCACCTCCCCCTGCTCTGTCCCACTCTCAGGCCGCGCTGTCTCATGCAGGAGCCGCTGGCCATGTGAGGCTGTTTAAGTTTTCGTTACAATTAAAGATAGTCACTGCGGTTAGAGAGCCTCTCCCCAGTCTCGTGTGCTTGGGAGCCAGGCGCGGGGCGGTCGCTTAGGAAACGGTGGGTTTGGCGGTGCTGGGCTGTGGGCAGGCGAGCGCAGCGAAGCTGGTCAAGGTGGGGGCTTGGAAGACCCCGCCCCGCTTGGTCCTCTTTCCCTGGGGAGGAGCCTCCAGGTGGGGCGGGGCGGGGCGGGCCTGGGGACCCCTGGGGGGAGCTGGCCATGGGGATCCAGTCTTTAGGGTCCTTATCTGTCCTACAAGCCCTGGTGGGACTGTGGCTGCCTCGGGGGTGCACTCTGGAAGAGAACATTTGCCCTAAATTTGAGGGGCTCCTGCTGGCGGGGGGTCCAAGTCCTGGGGAGGTCTGCCCCTGTGTGGGTGCGCTCGGTGGACAGCTGGACCCCAGCTCCCTCCACCCGGGGTCGACCTCTAGTTAGTTTTGTTCTACAACCCGAAGTGACTGGGGAAGGTCCCACTGGGGAAGCACGCACGCTCGCAGGGGACTGCATGCAGGGCGAGGCCGGGGCGGCCGAGCGAGGGCTCCTTGAGGAGACTTGACCTTGGCTTGCTGGCGTCAGTGGGGAGATCCTTGTCTGGACGCTGGCAGGGGCCGTCGGTGTTTACGTGAACGTGGGGACGCTGAACACGTTTGTGAGTCAAGACCGCTGGCCGCGTCTGGGTTCCTCAGGCACAGAGTTTGAGAACCAGGGTCTCAGAAGCAAAGGTGGGGGCAGAGAGCGAGGCCCCGGGGAAGTGAAGGGTTTCCTGAAGTTCTTGCTGGTTCTTCTCATTTTTGATTACAAGTTTTCAGGTTCTAGCGCAGAGCTGAGTCTTGGGCCTTTGGGGAGGTTCTTGGGCAGGGTGACCATGGGCAGCGTTTCCTGAAGAGCCGCCCGCAGGTCCGTCTCTGCCCTCAGCACGGGGTGGACTTCACCCAAGGCCCGACCTTGGCAGCCCTTTCAAGTCCAGGAGCCCCAAGCCCCCTTCTCCTTAGCTCCCCTCCAGGGAGGGGCAGCCACTGCCTTCTGGGTAAACCGAGGCCACTTCTGATCGGGCCGCTGGCTGGGTTGGTTTGTGAAGCCAAACTTGCACGTTTTTCCTCTGAAACGTGAGCTTTCTGGAATCCTGTCCTTCTAGAACCAGCACAGCCTCAGCCCATGTATTATTTTTGTTGTTGTTGGCATGAATATAGCAAAAAAAAAAATAATACATCTTTTGAAAGACGTGGCCCCAAACTGACGCTGGAAGGAAAAGGTATTTTTGGAGGAAAAAACTGGGATTTTTTTTTTTCTCTCCAAAAATAGGGACTACTTTTTTTCCAGGCCGACGGAGGACTTTATGCGCGGCTCCCTCGTTCTTCTCACTGAGACGCGAACTCTGTAGCGGGTGCGGCTTGAGCACAGAGCCGCCCCGGGTGGTTGGTGCCTTGTGTCCCTGCGCCTCCTGCCCGCGCGCCCGGCCCAGGCTCCCTCTGGTCGCGTTGGGTCGCCGGCACCCCCGGGACTAACTGTCCTCTCCTCATTTCCAGTAAAGGCAAACGGTGCACAGAGTCCCTGTGTGGATGCTGCCCAGGACACGCTAGGTACCTCAGACACGTCGCTCGGACGACCATTGCTGCACGGCTCTTGTCCCCTCCCGCTCCAAGCACTTTGCTTATTAGAGGTTCTAGATGCGCCAGGGAGAGGCTGCCGCCCGCCCGGCCCCCCAGGCCCCGATTCTGATTGGCAGCTCGCCTCCCGGCCCCTTGGTGGAGCCCTAGGCCCCCTCTGGCTCCAGACGACCGACCGCCTGGGTGATGGTGGCTGTGGAGCTGTAACCCCTTTCCTTCTCCCCATGCCAAACGATGCCGTGCTCCAAGCAGGAGGGGGGCCGGCCAGGGGCTCTGAAAACCAGAAAGGGCGCCTTCAGGGGCCTGACTGCTCTCCCGCGAGCCTTTTTTCCATGGCTCGTCCATCTAGCACCTCTACTATGCACGGGAGGGCCGCTGCCCTCAACCCGGAGCCCGCCCGCCCGCCCGCCGGGAGGCAACTCTGTCGTGTGTGTGCCCGCTCCCCGCGGTCCTGGCACACCAGACACACCGGAAAGCCAGAGGTCCATGGCTCCCCCTCCCACGTGCAGGCCTGGTTTAGGGCAGGCTGGAAACGGGTCGGTGAAAGGCCGCCCGATCTCTGCCCCATGGGCTCCCTGACTGCCGGCACGTTTCCTCTCTCTGTCCCCTATCTGCTCTCAGGGGTGTGGAAGCGTCTGTCCTCCTGCTTGCTCTGGGGCCCCCTCCTGCCCGCCCCTCCCTGACCCGTGCGGCCCTGCAGGTGCACTCACCGGTCATCGTGTGCATGTGGTCCGTGATGGCCCCGGAAGCAGGGGTGCCGAGCGGCGGGCATGGGGAGGGGCCGGGCAGCAGGGTCAGGGCTCCAGGGCGGCGGCATGCTTGCACATCTGCATCCGTGCATGCTCTGAATCCTTCTCGCCCTCGAGAGGGGCCCGGAGGGTCGCCTGCCCCCACCTGCCCGTGCTGCCTGTGTGTTCCTGACGTAAGGCACCGTGGGGGAGGCTCTTGCAGCCCCAGGAGGGGAGATCTGGGGCCCCGGCAGAAGCTGTCCTGCTTGCCCAGAGCTGGCGTCCAGGGTGCTTCTGGCCACAGGCTGGCCGGTCGGGTCGGGGGCTGTGATCAGGCTGCTTGGGAACCAGAAAGGCCAGAGGTGCCCGTAGCCGGGCCAGGAGCCCAGGCCTCACTTGGCCCTGCTGTGTGCGTCTCACAGACGTCACTTCGTCCCCCCCCCCACCCCGCCGCCTTCCCTGGGCATCCAGTCCAGCTGTGGGCCAGGCGGCTCTCTCTGGATGCCGGCTCCCTCCCCGCTGAGCGGGGCCCTGGCCTGCCGTGCAGACCAGGGTGCAGCCGAGCTCAGCGGGGCCCCCGCTTGACTGTCCCTGTTGATGGCTGGCGCCACTTGTTGGGAACTTTGCCCTGGGGAGGGTAGCAGGCAGGGGAGGGGGAGGAGAGGCTGGGCCTCGCTTTCTCCCCAGACCCTCCTGAGCTTGGCCCTGGCCCCGTGTCAGTGCCCCCCACTTGGAAGGTGGGCTGGCCCGTGCTCTTTCCTGGGGGCGGGCTGCCGGAGCCCCGTCCCGCGCATGCTTCTGTCCTTGGCTTGTGAGGTGACGGAGGGTCTCTCTAGACACCTGCAGGACCGTCGGCGTTCGGGCACCTGGAGTTGAGGCAGGCCTGGGGTGGCTGGGGGCTGCGTGCCTGTGAGCCCTGAGCTGTGATGACCGTGGAAGTCCAGACAGCCACCCGTGGCCTCCTCCAGCAGGGCACCCCTCCCTGGTCTGAGCAGTCTGAGAGCCAGGGACGGCAGGGCCAGGCCAAGGCCAGGGAAGGCTCCTTCCTGGGGCTCTGTCATCGCGGTCAGCTGCATGGGCCCAAGTTCTGGGGGCCCCTGTGGTGCACGGGACAGCAGGCCCAGCAGGGGTCCCCAGCAGTCCTGGCTTGGTGGGGCCCTTGTTTCACGGTCTCCCTGGACCAGCTGGTGGTCTCCTTCGGGAACAAAGGAAGGAGAGGGTTATCTTCATAGCAGCCTCCATAGCCTGGCTCTGCTACCTCTCGGTCCCCACCCCTGTCTGGGCCTCGTGCCGGGCACAGCAGTTACAGGCTTGCAGACACCCCGGCTCCTGTGTTCATGGGGTCTCTGGAGGAGCCGCCCCGCTGAGTGGGCTCCATGCCTCGGGCCTGAGAACCAGCACAGATGGTCTTGGCTGCCTGGGGGCTGGTGGGCAGGGGCAGGGGCACCGGCCTGGACCACAGTGTGCGGGCTGGCTGGACCAGGCCACGGGCTGCTTCTTGTCCATGGTGGGCCATTTCTGCGCCGTCTGACGACGTGTCTCTGCTGTGGGTCCCCTTTGGGCCGATGGAAGCAGCTGACCCGGGCCATCTGTGGTGGGGCTGGCGCTGTCTGAGGGATTAACTGGTGGTGGGAGCTTCCCAGCGACAGCAGAGGCCCTGCCAGACACCCATGCGGGCTGGTCCCAGGCCCCAGGGCGGCGCAGAGCCCCCTCGGGAGGTTCTGAGTGTGGCCCCTGAGTGTGGTGGCGTGAGTGGGTTCATGGGGGCCTCACTCTCCTCCTGGGCAGGTGGTGGAAACTGTCCACGGGAGGAAATGAGTGGCCGCCTGGCCCCGGGCCTGACCTCACCCTGACCAGAGACCGCCCTTGTCTCCTGCCTGCTGCCTGGAGGGTGTTAGAACCAACAAACGTGGGGTGTCAGACCCGTCTCCATGGTTACCAAGAGACGGGGTCAACGAGGCCCAAAGACCCTCACGGGGCTGTGGCTGTACGGCCGTGGTCGCCCCCTGTCTGCGGCCTCGGGCCGGGGCTCGGCCGGCACCCGTAGCATCCCTCCGGAAGTGTGGACGTTCCGTTCCTGGCCGTGTCCTGGTGGGGGGTGGAGCCTGTGCGCCCTGGGTGGAGGGGAGGTGGGCAGACCCTGGCCCTCGTGCTGCTCTCCGTGCTCCCCGCCCCCCGACCTGTTTCGCCAGGCAGCTCCCTGGGGTTCGGCCGAGGGGCCCGGGGGCCAGCTGCAGACCTCACCCTCCTGACCTGGGGCAGTTACGGGGGTGGAGGGCAGGCACGGTAACCGCTGGAGTGGCCGGGGGCCCTCAGGAGGTGCCCAGGGAAGAGCTGTCATTGCCCAGGGCATTTGAAGAGGGAGCCTGGTTGACAGTGTGGCGAGGTCTCAGGCACCTTTTGGCAGTAGCTGAAGGTGATTTCAGAGCCCACTGACCACTCCCCGGCCAGGCTGAGTGCTGAGCGGGCCCCGGAGAGCCTGTGGTGGAGCTGACCTGTCCCCGCTCGCCCTAGCGACCCTCCCGCCCTGGCCCGTGCTCCATCCCACGGCCAGGGCACCCCGTCCACCCACCAGGAGCCAGCGGGAGCGAGTGTTCTTTGCAGAGTGACCTCTCTTGCTGTCTTTCTGTGTGTCTGTCCGTCTGTCGGTTCTCGCGGGAGCAGTCAGAAGGTCAGTTTGAAAGACCGTGTCTTCTCCAGCCCCCGCGGCGTGGCTGCCAAGGGCAAGGGGTCCCCTCAGGCCCAGACCGTCCGGCGGTCGCCCAGCGCCGACCAGAGCCTGGAGGACAGCCCAAGCAAGGTGCCCAAGAGCTGGAGCTTCGGGGAGCGCGGCCGCGCGCGGCAGGCCTTCCGCGCCAGGGGCGCCGCTTCCCGGCAGAACTCGGAAGGTAGGTCGGGCAGCCCTCGAGTTGGGGTTTGCTGTCCTGGAGCTCCATGCGATGGGGCCACAAGGGCTTGTCCTCTTGCGTCGGGCTCTGGTCCCCGAGCTCCGTGTTTGCCAGGCCCACCCGTGGAGCTGGTGCCGGCGCATCACTGCTTTTACGGCTGACGTTCCCCGCGTACTCTGTGTGGACGTATCCCACTTTGTCCTTCTGTCTGTGCACAGGGTGCCCTCTTACACCCTTGTGGTGGCTGCTCCCTGAGGAGCACAGTGGAGGGAAGCAGGCTGGAAAAGCAGGACGGGGGCGGGCTGGAGTGTGGGTGTGCCCGGCGGAGGCCCCCTCAGACACGCGTGCGCTGCGGGGCCGGAACACTAGCCCCCCTCCATCCCGGGGGTGGCCCAGCCCCTCACGGGCTGTGTCCTTCCACCCAGAAGCAAGTCTCCCAGGGGAGGACATTGTGGACGACAACAAGAGCTGCAACTGCGAGTTTGTGACGGAGGATCTGACCCCGGGCCTCAAAGTCAGCATCAGGGCCGTGTGGTGAGGACCCGGCGGGCGCCCTCGCAGAGTCGTCCAGAGACGCGGGGCCTTGGGGGGCTGGTGTGAGGGCATGCGCTCGGGAGGGATGCCTCGCGGCCGACACCCCTTCAGTCTGGCCCCCGCGGCTCACGAGGCACTTGCCGTCCCAGCCGTCGCCTGCATCCCAGGTGCCAGGTGCCCAAGGCTGCTAGTAGACGGCTGGGAGCTGCCGCGGCACAGGGGTTTCTGGGTGGACACGGGTCCTCTGCGCAGCGGGGCCCAAGTGTGGCTGGGGTACGAGACAGGTGGGTGGCCCAGATGACAGGGCCGAGTCATCCAGCAGACGTTCTCGGAGATGCTGGGCAGGCCAAGGCAGGTGGGCGCTGGGGGGCTGCCTTCGGTGATCTCTGCCCAGGGCTCACAGCCTGCCGACCACCCCTCCAGTGTCATGCGGTTCCTGGTGTCCAAGCGCAAGTTCAAGGAGAGCCTACGGCCCTACGACGTGATGGACGTGATTGAGCAGTACTCGGCTGGCCACCTGGACATGCTATCCCGCATCAAAAACCTGCAGTCCAGGCAAGAGCGCCTCCCCTGCCTGCCTGGCCCCGGGGGCGTGGAGCGGGGTCCTCCGGGCCAAAGCCGGGCGGGGCTAGGGACAGGGGCGCGGCGCAGCTGCACACTCCTGCCAGAGGCGGGGCGGCGACGCGCTGTGGGCGCAGCGGCCGGCCCTGCTAGCTGCCACATCTGGGCCCTTCCTCTCCGGCCCCGCGTGGGCTTTCTCCCATGTCCTGGTGTGGTCTGTTTTTAACCTTTCTGTTGTCTCTCTCTTCTCTCCTGCCCGTGCTGCGATGGGCAAGCGTGTATGTGTTGTGCACACACACGGGCGTGCATATGCACACACGTGAACGCACGTGTCCAGGCCTTGGGTGCATGTGTGTGTACACGTGTGTGTACAAGTGCATGCATGTGCATGTGTGCACGCGGGTGCAACACATGTTTTGGCAAACGTGTGTGGGTGCGCGCATGTGTCTGTGTGTGCTGTGCCATGTGTGTCGTGTGTCCACGCACGTATGTTGCCCACGTGTGCCCGTGTGTGTTGGGGAGGGGAGCTAGTTCTGTTGAGAGGTGAAGGTGCAGGTTTCCGTGGGCCCATCAGGCAGCAGCTAGGCCACGTGGCACCTCTTCCTCCAGAACGGAGGGCTGGTCGTCCCTCCCCAGTGCACAGACGGATTCCCACGGCCGGAGCAGGCGGTGGGGCTGGACATGTGCCTGGTGGGCCGCAGCCGGGCACACGCTGGCGCTGCCATCTCTGGCCCCATGTGAGCACTGGCTTGCTCACCCCAGGAGTCAGCTGTACACACGTGTATACAGACACAGCAAGGACCCAGGACGTGCACACACACAGACCCATGTCCACTCCCACATGCCCACGTGTGCCAGCACGCGTGTGTACACACATAGCCATGCTCTAAGCCTTGTGCTCACATGTGTGTCCTATAGGACCGACACACACACACCGAGTACGTGTGTGCTCGTAGGCACGCACCGTCCACACACAGACGAGCGGGCGCACACACGTGTGTCTGGTGCCTGGGAGGAGGCCCGTGGCTGTCGTGGGTCTCTCCCGGAATGGACCCCGCCTTCCTGCCGGTCAGGCCCCTCCTGGGGTCCCTCCAATGAGGTGGCTGCCGGTTCTCTGGCCCTGAAGCCTAGGCCCTGGCCGTGGGGGTCTGGGTCGTTGGGGCAGTCCTGGGGTCAGCCCAGATCCCAGCCCCACGGCAGGTGGCGTCTCCCTGCCCTGCTCAGGATGCCAGGGGAGGGGCCCCTCTGGGCCTCCGGCTGCTCCCGTGGGGTGAGGCCAGGGCACAGCCCCTCCCTGTCCCCAGGCTCAGGCCGGGAGGCCATCTGCTCAGCGGCCTCCTTGAGCATTGAGTAGACCTGTGTGTTTGCGCGAACACGCGTGCAGTTGTGCACATGTAAATAATGTGCGAGAGCGTGCACGTGTATACGTGAGTAAGTACACGTGTGCCCATGCGTGCAGACTTGAGGGTGTGTACATGTGTGCGAGCGTGCATGTGTCCACGTGTGTGTGCAGGTGTGAGCACACGCGTGCGCATGAGAGGCCACCCTGGGTCTTGACGGCCGGCCCGCCGCCACTCATGATAGCAGTTTTTTTTCACGAGGCTCTTCTGTCCTAGGCCGTCCCCTCTCCCTCCCCTTCTGTCTGGAAAACAGACGAGACAAACAGACCCCCGCAGGAACCAGATGTCTGTCGCTTGCTGGCAGGGCCTTGGTGTCTTTCCCGGGGCCCTTTGGCACTTTGCTGCCAGCTGCCAGCGTCCTTGGACGTGCACCCTTGCCCGGGCAGACGGTGCGCCGCGAGCTCGTGGCCTCACCCAGTGCTCGCTTGACCACATCTGAGGTCACGGGAGCGCAGTGTCCCTGCGTCCCGTTTGTAAGAAAGGTCACGGCTGCTCTCAGCGGGTCATTCATTCTGTCTCTGCAAGTTTCCGGCTGCCTCCCCTTTCATGTTGCTTCACGATGCATTTTCCTGGTGTCTCTTTTCTTGTTTACTCGCCAGGATAGATATGATTGTGGGCCCCCCACCCCCTTCAACTCCCCGGCACAAGAAGTACCCCACCAAAGGACCCACGGCCCCTCCGAGAGAGTCACCCCAGTACTCACCTAGGTCAGGATGCCGAGCCTCCCGCTTGTCTCTGTGGAATGGCCAGCCCCCTTCGCTCCAGCCACATGACGGCAGCACCCGCTCTGCTCGACGGGACGGAGGGGCTGTTTCTCTGTCCCTGACAAAACGACGTCCTCTGCAGGCCCTGGCGGGCTGGGTTGGGGTGCCCTTGAGCTGCTTCTCTTGGCGGGGTCCTGGGGAGGCTGTCTGGGGGGCTCCTTTCCACCGACCCCTGTGTGGCGTCCGCTGGGGGTGGGGGCTCCCTGGGCAGAAGAGGGCGGCAGCCCCCCAAGGATCAGGTGCGTTTAGACGTGGGGCCCTGCCCCAGCACCGCCTCAGACCCCTGCCACCACCTGCCGGTGGGTCGACCTGGGCTGCTGTGTGGACTGAGCACGTCCTGGCGGGAGCCCAGCTCCCGGGGAGTCCCCAGAGCTCTGGGGGCTCTATTTCCGGTTTTCACCGTGGTCAGAGTTATTGAAGAAGACGATCCCAGCCAGTGGGCAGAGTGGGGGGCAGGCAGTGAGGCGGTGAGTTAGCAGAAGCAGGCTCGTTGGTGATGAATTCAGACTTGGGAGCCTTCCTGCTCCCCCAGAGCATGGAGATGATGGCTGCGACCCGCCCCCCAGCAGGTCTGGGAGAGCAGAGCCCAGGGCAAGGATGTGGGGTGAGGGCGGACACGCCCGGCCGAGTAGGCAGAGGGGCCCAGGGGCGTCCCGGAGGCCGGCAGGGATGCTGGCAGCTGGGCCATTGGAGTGACTGGGGGCGCCCGACCCTTGTGTGCCCAGGTTTCTGTGCGTGAGGCCGAGGGTCAGTGTGTGCTGGGCATCTCAGCCTGGCGGCTCTCCCATGAGAAAGGAATTTCCTGGGGAGCAGGCCTGACCCCGGGCAGCCCAGACAGTGTTTGCCGCGTCCCCCGCTCTGCCCGTGTCCCCCAGCCCCAAGGAAGCTGTACCCTGAGACAGAAGCCCACCCTCCTGGGCATTGCTGCAGGGCACAGGGGCTGGGCGTTCAGAGCCACGGGCTGGGAAGGCCCTGCCAGCCCTTGGAGCCCCGCAGGCCTCCCGGACCACTGCAGCCAGATGCCCACAGAGGAGCCAGAAGGACGGGTTAAGCCCGAGGCCCAGGGGAGGGGGTGGCACAGGCTCCACGAAAGACCCACCGGGGGCAGCTCCAGGCTGACCCTGGGCCAAGGCTCCCAGGGGAGAGGCCGGGAGGGCGGCCCGTCATGTGGCAGGGGTGAAGGCGCTGAGCGCCCGTGCCTGGACTGTGTGGACGCCTGGAGCACCAGACAACCCTCCTCCCGCTCTGTCCCCACTGGCGTCTGCTGGGAGCCCGAGGGCCCCACGTCCGCCCTGCCACCGCATGATCGAGCATGACGCCCCGCGGAGCATGAGAGGCTGCCCCGCGGCCTACGCAAATCCTGATCCCCGCCTGCTTTCTGCGACAGCAAGGACAGAGCACCCTGAGCCCCGACAGGCAGTTAGGGCTGTGCTGTGGGTGAGGACGGCAGCCGAGCAGGCTGGCAGCTCCCGTGACGCTGCTTGCGGAGTAGGAGCTGGCGCCCCTCCCCACTCGGGAGCTTGGGTGGCGCACTTTGTGCATGAGGCTCCAGAGAAGCGGCGGGGCTGTGTGGCCTGTGCCTGGGTGGCTGTCCCGCCCAGCTGCACCCTGGCCCTGGTGCATTTGCCCAGCGTCCACGTGGCTGCACTTCTGGGGCTCAGGGTGTCGGGCGCCCACCCTGCCACTCCCAAGGTCCCTTCCGAGCCCCTCAGTGGCCCTTCCCGTTCAGCACAGGGGACAGGGGATGCCGCATGGGTCAAGCAGAAGGCCCCCTCCCTGAAGGAGGCCTCCTTCCCCTCTTGTTGGCATTCGTGACTGATGGCCTCGTTTGGGGTCACCTCAGCTGCGTCCTGCTTCTCCCACATGCGTGCGCACACACAGGCCCACGCACTCTCACACAAGTGCACGCACAGGCATGCACGGTAAGCACACACGTGCGCACGCACGGGCACGCACGGACCCCCTCTCTGGTCGCCGGCGGCTCTGTCTGTCCCCTCCTCTGGTTGTGCGTTGGTGGTTCCCTGTGTTGGTCTGTGTCCCCTCCCCCCGTCCGGCGCACGGCGCGAAGTCCTCACGCCCCCCTGCTTCTGTGGTTCCCGCTGCAGACGTTTAACTCCGTCCCCTCCAGACCCCGGGTGGGCAGGGGCCTCGGCGGCACGTTATCCAGGAGCAGAGCTCGGGGGTGGGGGCGGGGGAGCCGAGGGGTGCTTGGCCCCAACTCCCTTCTCTTTACCCCTTGCTAATGTGCCAGCCCCACTGGAATGGAACGGTCGGGGGACAGGCCCCGAGGGCAGCGGAGGGCAGGACGAGGGCCAGGCGCCCGGGGTCCATCTGTCCTGGTTCCTCGCTGCCCCCCGGCCGGCTCTGGATTCAGCCCGGAGCCTGGATCTGGTGGCTGCGGCCTGGCCCAGGAGGAGAGGGCCACGGGCTCCGCCGCTCCCACCTGAACTCACGCTGGGGACGGGGTCTCTTCCCGGCAGAGTGGACCAAATCGTGGGGCGTGGCCCGGCCATAGCAGACAAAGACCGAGGCAAGGGCCCGGCTGAGGCAGAGCTGCCCGAGGACCCCAGCATGATGGGACGGCTGGGGAAGGTGGAGAAGCAGGTGGGAGAGTCTGGGGGTCCTGGGGTGTCGGCACAGATGCTGCGGGGGAGAGCTCAAGCTTTGGGGGGAGGAAGGGCTGCTGTGTTTGGACCCTGGGCCCCCAGGAGCAACCCCCGGGCCTGGGGCACTTCCCTGACAGGAGCTGAGGAAAGGAATGGCCAGTTCTTACCCTCTGTAGAGTTTGCTCTGAGGGGTGAACCCACAGCGGACACAGGGTGGCCCAGACAAGCAGGAGGGTCCGTGTTTGAAGTCCTGAGGCCACACACACTGACGGGTGGGGTCAGAGGCTGAGCTGCTGTGGGGGGTCTGCCCTCCATTGCCTCTGCACCTCTGTGGGAAACATCCTGGGCCGCCCCCCCTTCTGGGGAGCAGCCCAGTTTCCCCCC
>NW_021703769.1:678346-746877 GCF_005190385.1 Monodon monoceros
CCCCCCCCCCCGGGGAGCAGCCCAGCATGGCCTAGCAGCCCCTCCTGCAGGTCCTGTCCATGGAGAAGAAGCTGGATTTCCTGGTGAACATCTACACGCAGCGCATGGGCGTCCCCCCGACGGAGACCGAGGCCTACTTCGGGGCCAAGGAGCCAGAGCCGGCGCCGCCATACCACAGCCCCGAGGACAGCCGGGACCACGGCGGCAGGAACGGCTGCATCATCAAGCTCATCCGCTCCACCAGCTCCACGGGCCAGAAGAACTTCTCGGCACCCCCAGCCGCGCCCCCTGCCCCGTGCCCGCCCTCCACCTCGTGGCAGCAGCAGTGCCACCCGCGCCAGGGCCACGGCACCTCACCCGTGGGGGACCATGGCTCGCTGGTGCGCATCCCGCCACCACCCGCCCACGAGCGGTCCCTGTCCGCCTACAGTGGGGGCCACCGGGCCAGCACGGAGCTCCTGAGGTCGGAGGACGGCCCGGCCTGCAGGCCCCACGAGGGCGCCCTGCGGGACAGCGACACGTCCATCTCCATCCCGTCCGTAGACCACGAGGAGCTGGAACGCTCCTTCAGCGGCTTCAGCATCTCCCAGTCCAAGGAGAACCTGGACGCCCTCAACAGCTCCTACGCTGCCGCCGCCGCGCCGTGCGCCAAAGTCAGGCCCTACATTGCGGAGGGCGAGTCGGACACGGACTCGGACCTCTGCACCCCGTGCGGGCCCCCGCCGCGCTCTGCCACGGGCGAGGGCCCCTTCGGCGATGTGGGCTGGGCCGGGCCACGGAAGTGAGGCCGCCCGCCGGCCTGCCCGTGACTCCTGGCCTCCCGGGCTCGAGGCGGACCCTCCAGGGCCCTTTGCTTAGAGCAGCGCAGCGCGGGTGCCCGTGTGGGGTGCTGGGCAGGCGCGGCCCTTGCTCTCGCACTGAAGGTCAGCAGAAATTCTTCTACAGCGAGGGGCAGCCCGGCTGGCCGTGCCCACTCTGCAGACTCTGCAGACTGCTGGCCTGGGCGTGACAGAGGCCAGGGTCAAGGCTGAGGATGGGTCCCTGGCGGCTGGGTCGAGGCGTGGGCTGGGAGCGGGGCCGGGTGAGGGTGGCAGCGAGGGGCAGGCCTGTCTTGTGAGGATCAGTGGCCTTGAGGCCTCGGTGGGCGGTGGCTGGCCCCTCGGGCGTGGCTTGTCTCCGCCCCCCCTTCCTGTCCTGCCCCATCTGTCTTGGGTGCCCACCCAGAGCTTCTGGTCAGTGTCGCCCTCCTTCCCGTGGGTTCTGAGTGTCCTGTGATGGGAGTCGGTCCCAAGTCCAGTACCCTGGCTTGCAGGCGGCAGGGTGGCGAGGCTGGGGACCACCCCAGAGCAGAGCAACCCTCAGACCTCCCGAACCTGGCTCTTGAGGGGAGGGGCCCGCTCCACAGGCTCCTGGAAGGGGGCTCTTGGGGGCTCCCTTCCGGATGTGGAAGATGGCGGGTGTGCCCCCGTGTCCTCTCCCCTCTGCCCTGACCGGGTGCTGGTCACCAGGCTGTGGCCAGCACTGCTATATGGACCTGCCTGTGGGGAGAGGTGCTGGGAGGCTGGGGCACTGCCCCACACTGGGCTTGTGCTCTGGGGTCCTGGGCCGGGCTGGTTGTGGTGAGCAGATGTGCACGCTGTCCTCCCTTGGGGACCCTGCCTCGCCTGTCTCCCATCAGCCCCTGACGGGGCCCGGGCTGGACAGTGCCGCAGCCATCGGGGAAATCTTCAGTAGGGCGACCCCCGCCGTCCAGAGGCGAAGGCAGCTCTGTCTCATAGGCGTCTCTCCTGTCCCTGTGGAGCTGACCGTCCCCCACCTGCTCTCCTCCACTGACCGGCCCCTTGGCTGTGACCTCTTGCTGTCTTGGAGTCAGAGATGCCCATCCCCACCCTGTATCCTGGGAAGCAGTGGCCCCCATCATTCCTATCCCGGGCACCTGGGTCTGTGGGGCAGCAGCTTTGAGCTGGGATTCCAGCCCCAGGAGGCGGAGTGGACCCTGTCCTGGGCCCCCAGCTGTCAGTGCACGGGGGCCTCTGGCATTTGGGGTGACAGGACAGCAAGCCTGGGCCCCTAGCGCCCTCTGAGGCAGTGACCTGTGCACCAGGGCTGGGCCCGCTAAGCCCACTGCATAGCGGCTTCCCCCGGAACACACGGTTCAGGGAGAGCCTCGCTGTCTCCTCAGGGTGCTTGTGTCCGTCCTGGTCAGTGAGGGAATCCGCTTGCTCTCTGGGAAGGACTTTGAAAGCAACATCATGTGCCCCTGGCTGTCAGGGTCCTGACGCTCTGAGATCTCTGGGGAGCAGTGTCTGCAGTAGCCTCTGTGCATGGCTCCCGCTCTCGCCAGGACACCCAGGGTCCCACCCGTGTGCACCTCTCTGCTGGGGCTGCTGGCCAGGCGGCTGGAGGGTGGGCTGGGCCTAGTGCAGGAGGATCCAGGCTCGGAGTCGGAAACTGTGGTGTGTGCTCAGGGCCGCAGCACGAGGATACCCCTCTCTTCCAGCCTCCCGGGAGGGGTTGGTCGTGGAACCTTCCATGTGGCCCCACTGGCCCCCTCCGCCCGGCGTGTCTGCTCTGTGCCCCCTCTCTTGTTCTCAAAGGCAGTGTTTCTCCACCTCAGACCCTCAGTGGTGAGAAAAGCCCCTCCCAGTGTGGTACTCGGTGTGGCTGGCGTGAAGGGGCCCCGGCAAGTGGCCGCTCCTCTGCGTGAGGTCTGAGCCCCCCTTCGCCCTCCTGCCGTGGGAGAGGGAGGCCCCAGCTGCAGGCCCCTGGGCCAAGCACGTCCACATCCTGCCCAGCCCAGCCCCTGCTCTCTGGCCCTGGGAGAGTCAGGTTCAGGCCGCCAGCAGCAGGGACCCTCCCCTGTCGGATCTCGGTGGCCGTGGGTGCTCGGCCCTACTGGGAGGGGCCCTTGGCCACTGGAGAGAGTTTTGTGTCCTGTCCCACACGCTCCCTGTGCTGTGGGCCCCTGGTGACGGGAGGTGCCGGCCCAGACATACCTCTTGTCCCCAGAGCTGCTGAGCCAGACGCAGGCACCAAGGCCACTGCTGGGAGGGTCTCCGAGGTTGCAGCAGGAGGGGTTGAGGCTAGACTGTCAGACGTGCTGCACTTAGCAAGGGGGCTGTGATGTCTCCTCTGTGAAATCGCGGCCCCTTGGAAGACAGGAGACCCATGTCTCTGCTTGAGGGACGGTTTGGGGGGGCAGTTTTGGGAGATGATGGAGTAGAGGCTCCTTCTCAGGGGCCCCCAGACCCCGGCCCAAACAGTGCGTGATCCTCCCAGCGTCCATCCACTGCCCTGGGGTCCCCACCTTCAAGAAGTGTAGAAGGAAAGAGGCCGGGCGCTTTGGGAAGTCGGCGTGCTTCTTGGGCGCGCGTGTGACTGCCGAGGACCAGCCCTGCTCCTCAGCAGGTGTGGCGAACGTTTCCCAGGACAAGCATTTTAGTTACTAGAGCACGCGCCGCCCCCCAGCCCCTGACACACGCCTGTGCTGACACTCACGGCTGTGAACGTGCAGCACACACACACGCACACATACCGCACATGCCGGCACACAGAGCCATGCACACGCGTTCTCACCCCCCGCCGCACGTGCACACCCCCACGCACGCACGCTCACACACCCATGGGCGCACGCTCACACCCCCTCACGCACGCACTCACACACCCACGTGTGCACTCACACACACCCACGTGCGCAGACATGCACGCACGCTCACACACCCACGCATGCATGCTCACACACCCACGTGCGCACACCCACGCACGCACGCTCACACACCCATGGGCGCACGCTCACACCCCCTCACGCACGCACTCACACACCCACGTGTGCACTCACACCCACGTGCGCAGACATGCACGCACGCTCACACCCACGTGCGCAGACACACGCACGCACACACCCCCACGCGTGCACGCTCACACACCCCACACGCGCACACACACGTGCGCACACACACCACCCATGTGCGCACACTCACACACCCATGCGTGCACGCGCGCACGCTCACCCCCCCACGCACGCTCACACACCCACGTGCGCAGACACCTCATCTGGCTCTGTGGCTCTGCCTGCTTTAAGCCAGAGGAATTAACGACTCTGGAGTTGCAGACAGTCCTGGGACGTTGATCCCTGGGTTGCGGTTCCAGCTGTCCCAGGCCTCCGGGCAGCACCGGACACGGTCCACTCGAGCCCATCCAGGTCCCCCCCGCCCCCCCCACCCCCTCAGCTGCCCTGGAGGCCGTCCAGGACGTCGGGTCAGCCAGAGACCAAGAGATCCTGGCGTCCACGGGCGTCCAGCTGTGACGCGGGGGCTCTGGCGCCTCCGTCTGCCCTCCTCAGCCATGTGGCCCGGCCCCGGCCCCCTCTCCTTTCTCTGGCCCAACACCCCCTTCTGTCTGCGTGACAGCGTGAGCTGTGGCTGTCCTGGAGGATGGAGGGACCTCAGTCAGGTGGCAGGGGGCTCCCTTCCGGGCCTGCCTGCCCGACCCTTCCCCGTGGGAGACCACAGCGGCCCCACCTTCCTTTGGGGGTACTTGCCTGTGAGTCCGCATCACGAGGGCCCCCCGGTGGGCCTGTAATCGCCACGTGCAGCCCAGAGCAGAGGCACCGGCCAGGCGGCCGCTCACGGCTTTCACAGGTTGGTTGGTTTTAACTTCTCCATTCCCTGGGCTTGTCCCCCGGTGGCCACTGATCTGAGATGTAAACACGGGAGAGACGGGGGAAGCGTCCTGTTTTCTTCTGCTCCCCGCCCCGTGAGGCAGACGCCCCCGTCCATGCTGTTTGTGGACAGAACGAGGCCCTGGGACATCTCTGGATGCTTCCAAAGGCCTGAAGGGTGGAGGCTGTGGGGAGGCCTTTGTAGGAACCTTGTTTGTACTATTTCACACTCACCCCAAATGTAAAGAAGGTGCTGAGCGCTCGTGGAGGCATCTGGCCCGGATTTCCCACTGCGAAGTCAAGATCGGATCTGCCCCCCACGTCAGACCCTTGAATAAACAAGGTGTGAAGAGGGCTGGTTTGGCAGTGAGGACCCACCTGGAGGGTTTGGTGCACCTGCACCCAGGGAGTTCTGCGCAGCAGGAGGGGCTTCGTGACCCCGTAATCCCCAGTGCACACTGGTTCCCGATCAAACACTCCCTCCCTGGCCGGCGCTGTCCTGCGTGGTCCTCAGCTGCCCTCAGCAGTGGTGTGGACAGCCCTGCTCCCTGAGACCCCTGAGCAGACCTCCAGGCCGCCTGCTTGGATACACGGATGTTCGGTGTGGGGCAGGGGGGGCTGGGCTGCCTGCTTGTGGTGCCCAGGGGAGCCTGTGTGGCTGTCCCAGGACAGCTGCCTCCTGCGTTCCCGCCCCCAGGGGCAGGCTCCACTAGGGCCGCTCGCCACGAAGTGCCAAGTGGGAGAGACAACTAGGGAGAGCTTCCTGAAGGAGGCGGTGTGCTGGGATCAGGGGCTCATGCCTGCCTTCTCTCCAAGGGATCTGGGAGAGCTGCTACCCAGGCCCGGACACTGTAGCCCCTGGAACCTGCCCCCCCTGAGTGGGTCCCACAGTTGGCTGGATTCTGCTGTCTTGTAAGGGGTGGGGGCTGGCGGCAGACGCCAGAGGAGGGGATGCTGGGGGGAGGGGAGCTTAGGAAGCCGGTAGAGAGCATGAGAAAGAGATGCCCTCTGGGTCGGAGGAGGAGTTGGGTGGTCTCTTGTCTTGGACACTTGCATGGGTGCCCCCGTCCGACAGAGGTGTGGCTGGATGGCCCTGTCCAGAGACACCCTCGGGATGGGCAGATCAGGTGCCAGGAGAGGAGGGGACCCTCATGGGGGGTTGTCCTCGGTCCTGGGGTTTCCAGGTGGGCGAGTGGACTTTGCCAAATGCCGCACGTGCAGCTCTGACTGGGTTTCATAAAGTTGTTGCCTTAATGCACGTTGATGAAAATTCACCAGGGTCACCCCCTGCCCCCTTGGCATCCTCCAGGCACCGACACAGAACCCCGCTGCCTGTCTCTATTCAGGATCTGCAGGACCATGTCCATAGCAAGCGCAGAGTGGGCGGCGGGCCTCACGGCATCACTCCTGCAGGGGCCCAGCCCACCCGCCCGCCCGGGGGTCCCTGTGCCCCCATCCCACGCCGTCCTCACAGCCATCGCCCGCCCTCTGGCCGCAAGGCGGCTGCAGTCCCCGACCTGCGCTGTTGCTTTGGCTGTCTTTGCACTTCTGTTCACGTTCACGCTCCAAAGAATATGTCATGATGCCTTCAGTACTGATGAGCACCGTCTCACTCAAGTCCCTGCAGCACAGCCGGGCCTCTTCTCCTGGGTGTGTCACACACACCCCTCCCGTGACAGGTGACGTGTGCGCTGTCCGTTTTCTAGGGACAGACGCCCAGGGAAAGAACTCTAGTTTTCTATGGACCAGCCGAGATTCTCACTCCACTCACTGTCAGGTTGACACTTGTGCCGCCAGGAGGGCCCAGTGCGGGTCTGCCCGGGGACTGCAGGTGTGGGATCTGGCGGCAGGGACACATGTGGAAAGTTCTGGAAAGCTCTACCGCCACGGGGACGAGTTCGGATGCCCAGTGGACCTGTGCACTTAGTAAAACACAGTGATTCAACCTGGACAGTGTGTGCTCTCTTTCCTTGCGTCTCGGGGCTGCTGGCCTGTGGCAGGGCTCACGCAGGGTTCTGCCCTCCAGGGTGAGGGCGCTGGGCACTGCCGAGGTCCTGTCGCTGCCTTAATGAAGGACCATAAGCCAGTGGCTTACACAGCAGAAAGCCACGCCCACGAACCTGGGCCTGGGGCCTGAGTCCGTCGAGATCCCCACCTGGCCCTTCTCTCCACCATTGGGGCCCTCAGGAAATGGTGGGTGAGTGCCCGTGTGCGGGGCCCTGTTCTCGGGCGTGGGCTCCGCGCACGTGGGTCTGCATGGTGGGTGGAGACCCAGAACTCTCTGCTGGTGCCCGGCCTGGACTCCGATGTCCTCAGAGCCCCTCCTGCTGGGCGTGGCACCTGCTCGGTCATGCGCCCGTACCTTCTCTCCAGAGGCCATCCCATCTCCCACCCGGAGGGTTGCAACGAGGGCCCGGCTGCAGGTGGGTCTGAGATGCGGCCATGAGCTGAGCCTCTGTGTTTTCAGCTCTGCTGCCCACTGCCTTCTGGAACTTTCCACCCCACTGGACCCTCCCTGGGCCTCCCGGGGGTCAGCTGAGTAGGAAGAATCGCTCAGCAGGCCAGGACCCCGAGAGGCAGTGAGCGGGCCTGGACTGCTGCCCCACAGCCGCTTCCCAGGCAAACTGGCCTGCAGCAGGGCGGGTTACGGGGGGCCTGGCAGGCCCAGGCCACCCACCGGAGGCATCTGGGCTGCAAGGCTTCCAGAAAGTTCTGGGCTGGGGTGTCCTTGGGTGAGAGCTGGGCTCCTGCCTGCAGGCGCGGGGTCGTCTGCTGGGCTCACCTCTGTCCACCTGGAGCACCAACCAGGGTCCTGCCATGTCCTTGCCCGTCTGATAGAGCCAAAGGGCGGAGGCTTCCAGAGATGAGGTGTCATGGCAGACCCGGGAGGCTGAGCTCTCCCTCCCAGAGGTGCTGGCTCAGGGGTGTGATGGGCGCCTGCTGCCACAGGGCCACTTGGGCATGTCTCGTCTGCTCGCCCCTCTCCCATCCTGAAATCTCCCCACCACCCCTGCCATGTCCTGCCCCTTCCACCTGCCTGGGGGCAGGAAGATGATGTCCCCCCTGCCGTGGTGCATTCCCAGATGGCTGATGAGCTCGTGGGGCGCCTCTGAGTGCCAAGGGTGAACGGGGCAGGGGATCCAGCATGTTGAGCGCGGGCCCGGGGGGATCAGAAGGGGCTGTGGTCACGGAGTGACAGGACACATGGTGGAGAGGTGCTGTGGGCAGGGGCGGGCTGTCGGGAGGCTGGCGGGGAATGCCAACCCCCAGGTGTGCTCGGCCGCTGCCCACCTCTAAGCCCCTCCAGGAAGGACGCCCCCTCTGGCCCTTCCTGGGCCCCAGGGCCACCACGTCCAGATGCCACTAGGTGGCAGCACTCACCCGGAGGACGGGGACCTGGAGCCCACCTGGGGCAGCCCTGCAGCTCCCAGGGACCCATCAATTCTGAGGTCGGTGCTCGCTTGGAAAGGCTGCCTGGCGGCTTCTGCTTAACGGACGTCCCCAGGCCTGGCCCTGGACTCTGTGGTGCCCCAGGAAGGGCCTGAGGGGTGAGAGGAGGGCTCCCGCTGTGCGGGCTCCTGTGGAGGGTGGGCTGGCGGGGAAGGGGCTGGGACGCTAGCTGGGCCCTCAGGCCTCAGGCCAGTAGGAGGTGCTCCTCCCTCCAGGCCCCCTCGGCCTGGGTCCCCGCGTCCATCCACTTGCTCAGTGCCTGTGCTCCAGCTCCCTCTACTGCTCTGCAAGCCGCGGGCTCACGCAGCTGGGGTGGCTGCAGCCCCAGGCCCGCCTGGACCCTCAAGCCTGCAGCCCACGGGGTCCCAAGGCCACGAGGGGGATGTTCTCGGAATTGGCCCCGGCTCCGCCCAGGACAGGCCCAAAGGCTTCTCTGGGAGTGGTGCCCTTCATTCATTCACTCATTCATTCATTCGCTAAACAGGTTAGTGTCGGTCCCCAGGAGCAGCGACCAGAAAGAGGCAGACACAGGCCTTGGGCTCATGGAGTCTGAAAGCCAGACTGTGGATACCACCTGTGAAGCCTGACCTTTCATGACAGTTGCTGGAGCACAGGTGTTACGGACAGAAGTGCCACTGTGCGCGTGAGGTCAGAGGTCAGACAGCTCAGTGGGGTGGTCACAGGCTGCCCCCACTGGCTCGTAGGGCACATTTGTCTCAAGGCGGAGCCCAGTCCAACCCCAGGTTAGCAATCCTGATGGGCTCTGGGTGCAGCGGGCCCTGGGGCAAGCCTTGACCCTCGACCCTTCTGGGGTCCCAGCCAATGATGTCCAGTGCTGGGGACCATCGCTGCAAGGAGCTGAAACGCAGGGCGGGAGCTCGGGCACAGGGCTGGCCAGTGTCCAGTGGAAGCCATCTCCTGTTACTGGAACTGCTGCCCGGAGCAAGGTCTCTGTTGTTACCCTCTCCCTTTCCGGAAGCTGATGGAGCAAATCTCCCTGACCTTCTCCTAACACAGCTCAGCTCAGACCCGTGCCAGGAGCGCAAGAGGCAGGCAGGGGCACTGGGCTTGTCTGCAAACTTTACTACATCCGCGAGGCTGGCCCTGCAGGTCAGGGCTCTGGGCTCTGGCGAGACCGGGGAGGGAGGAGGTGGCACTGCCCCGTCCAGCTCTCCACCGGCAGCCCCGCCGTGGAATTCGGAGCTTTCGCAGGCAGGACAGAGGGTTCACTGAGCAGGAACCCAGCCCGAGTCACTGCCTGGTGTTTCAGGAGTCCCCAGACCGCACCTCAAACGCAAGCATGGGGGTTTATGGGGAACCAGCTGTCCACACCCGCCCACCCCGCTGCCGGCCCAGAAACCGCACATTCACGCTTCTCCCGGCAGAGGGCAGGCCTGGAAGCTTCTGTGTGTGTGAGCAGAGGCGTTCCTACCTCACCGAGTCCTGCTTTTCTCCCCTGCGGCCCCTCTGCCTGGCTGGCCTCGCCCCCTCCTGCAGCCCAGCCCCGGGCCCCTCCCTCCATGCTTCTGTACTCTGCTCCCTTTGCCCTGGGCACCGTCCTGCTCTGAAGCCTTCCATGGCTCCCCAGTGCCTGCAGGGAAAAGTCCAAACCCTTCCTCCCCACACTGGGGCCTTCCCCGGGGGGCTCTGTCCGTGCCCACAGCACGCAACGGTCGTGCTTCTCTCCGGGCACGCCCCCACCCCTCCCTCCTCCCATTCTCCGACCCTCTGGTCCTTCCGGGGGCCACCTCTGCTCCTGCTTCCTCCTCGTGGCCTGTGCGCTGCCCTGCACCAGCGCCCCTCCCTCGCGTGGACTTGCATCCCGGGGGTGGCGTTCAGCCCCTCCGTCCCTCCATCTTCCTCCATAGGCCCCTTCTCCTGAGGCCCTCCCGTCTCTCCAGTGCCAGCTCCTTGAGCCTGCAGACCCGAGTCCCTGCAGACCCGCTGGGCTTAGACTCCAGGAAAGTCCCCAGATCCGGGCTCGTCTGGGTCCTCAGGAAACCCTGCCCCGTAGCAGCCGTCATCTGCGTTTATAAGATGCAAAACTATCATTTCTTTTTCAATTTAAGATGAAACGATTTAGCTCAAGCAATTGGCATTTTATTTCTGCACGTGCAGAGGGAGGTCCAGCTGGTGGTGCCGGCACGTGGCTTGTTCTTCTCAGACATGCCTGTCAGTCTTCATGCACAGCCTTGAGACCGGGCCGAGCTGGGAGCAGTGAGCCCAGAGGCAGTTTGGGACCCTCCCCTCCTGCCTGGAGAGACCCTGGGTGGGACCTGCCCGGGGCTGCCACAGGCCAGTGGACGGAGAGGGAGCTGGGTGCAGGACTCATGCTCACTAGAGCCAGAGCCCACGTGGCCAAGAGCAACCATGGAGCACCTACTGAATGCATCCTTTGTTCTCTGCACTGTGGAGAGGCAGGGGAGAAGGCACGGCCACGCCCCTGAGCCCCTCAGAGACCTACTGGACTGGGGGGTGCTGAGGGGACAATGGGCGCTCTGACAGTCCAGTGGCCAGTCTGCACCCAACAGTGGCCCCGATCCAGCCGCCTCTTCCCTTGGCCCCCAGCCCAGGAGCTGGAGAAAACAGCTCAGCCCCATCCGCCCCGCCCACCGGAGCCAGACAGCTAGAGCTGGGACTCCCTCCTTGACATTCAGAGCTGCTAATTTTTCATCACAGGGTGGGTTTGACATTTGCATTGGAATCAGTTTCTGTTAACTTCCTCCCTGTGGCTGGCGCAGAGACTGAATCCTCCTGGCTGCCCGCACCACTGCCTGCTGTCCGCCCCACCCTGGGGGCCCCGGCCACCTAGGCACAGACCTGGTGCTGTGGGGCACCTGGGGCCCCCATCCTCCATCCTGCCTCTGCCCCCACCTTGACCTCAGGACATGGCTGCCCACCCTGCCCCAGGCCACGCTCCAGGGCAGACTCCCCATAAGGGTCCCCGGTGGGCCCTGGTCCTGGTGCTGTCTTCCCTGGCAGAGCCCCATCACACCTGCTCCTCCCAAGTCCCCATCACCTGCCTTAGGTCGGGCGAGGCTCTGTTCTTCCCACCGCAGCGCCCGCACTCGTGGGCATCCCCTCGGCACCCGACCAGCCGAGGTGCACCTTCCCTGCAGCATCCGTGCCTCACGTGCCCCATCCCTGCCCGCTCTCCCAGATTCTGCTGTGCCTGCACCCGGAGAATGGGTGCCCGCCAACCCCGGGCAGGAAGGCTCGCCTGTCTTGTAGACAAGGGCCCAGGGGGATGGGGCCTGTGACCCCCAGCCTTGCCTCTCCCCAGGCTTCTGATGGGGGTTGGGGCAGGGAGGGAGAGGGCTACCTAAGGAGAGAGATGAAGGTGGGCGTGCAGAGTAGGGCTGATGACGGCTTTGCAGGGGGGAGTGGGCCTGACGGAGCCCCCTGTTGAGAGCCCAGTGCCTCCCACCCCAAGGCTGACCTGGGAGCCCGGCCCAGCGCCTGGCCCTCCTCTCCCAGGACAAGTACCCCTGCCGGGAGTTTGTCCTCCATTTGCCGCTTGGCCTGTGTTCAGAGCCCCCTCCCTATTTAGGAGAAGAACCTGAGGCTCAGAGAAGCTGGGCAGCCTGGCCGGAGGTGCCAGGGGAGATGGGGGGACAGGAGGTCCCCACGGGGACACGGCGGAGTGGGCTGAGTGCCTCTGCCCGTGGGCACAGCTCCCCTGAGCTCTCAGAGAGCCACCCTGAGGGTGGGACAGGCTGGCTTCCGGAAGAAGTGGGTCCACGGGGTCTGAGAGGTTGGTTCCCGGCAAGCCTCAGAATTGAGGACAGCAGAGTGAGCCAGCTGGGGGGTGGCGAGGGGCCTCAGACCCCCGGGGTCCCTGCCTGGCCCTCCAGAAACAGGACGGGAGGCAGAAACGCCAGACACCTGTGCCCTCCTTCTGTGAGGGGGCGACTCACCCCCAGGCTGGAGGGAACCCAAGCGGCATCCCCGGGTGCTGCCGATGGGCACCCCAGGCTGTGGCCTCCGTGGGGATGGGGTCCCTGTCGGAGAGGAAGAGGGCCTCCCACCCATCCAGGGACTGGCCGGGATCCCCACCCCGGGTGCTCCCCACCAGGACTCTCGGAGCCCAGGGACCCCCGGCGGCATCCCCGTGGCTCCCGCGGTACTGAAAACGCCAAGAGTGGGGAAGGTGCAGGAGTCATGGGTGTTCACAGGACAAATGAACCAGGTAGGGTGTCTTCTAGTGGTGGCCACAGCACACACCCCACGGGCTCCTCTCTCAGGGGACCCTCACTTCTGGAATCCAGCCAAGGCCACCAGGGACCCACGTGGGGTTGTTCTGGCCGACAGCTAGTGCCAACGCTCCTTGCAGGTGACGCTCCCAGCCCCCGGCCGTGGAAGCCGTGGGAGATAACACATGGGTATCGTTGTTTGCCAGCCAGGCCCAGCGCAGAAGAACTGGGCCGTCCAGGAGCCAGGCTCCACCCCCTCCCCCGCAGGGGGCTACGTGGGCCGAAGTCATGGGCCAGGGTCCACTGGCTGGGCCTCAAGGTGCTTATCTGCCCCCATCAAAGCCCCCACCAGCTTGTCCCAGAGTTGAAGAGATCAGTGGGGAGGGGTCCTGCCCGGGCACAGCTCACCCTGGTCCAGGCGAGTCCCTGGCAAGCGCCCGGCGAGCAGGTGGCCATCCTGCTGCGGTTAGGACAGGGACGCCCCTCGGGCGGAGGGTCTCACCACGGCAGCTCAGCCCACAGGTCGCAAGCGGAGAACCCACCTCCTCAGGAACAGCCTGGTGTCATCCTGCAGGATTGCCGGTGGGTGAGTGTGGCTGAGGGTGGGTGAATGGGGCCGGTGGAGACCCTCTACACCGCCGCCACCTGCCCTCAGCCCGCCCACCTCCCTCTTTCAGAAGGCAAGTGTCCTTGGCAGCTCTCCTCTGCTTAAAGGGGCAGGCCCGCGAAGGTACCTGGTCAGGGCCATGGTGGTCTGCGGAGAACGGGGAGGGGCCCCTTTGTGCTCAGGCGATGGTTTGTAAGCTCTGGGGGCTGGGGCCCTGCAGAAACACCCCCCAGGCCAGCCAGGACGCCAGGTCCCTCTGCTGTGCCTTTCCTGGGAAAGCCCTTCTCCTGTGTCCAGCCTCCCCGAGGTCAGTTCCCATCGTGGGTGGTGCTGGCTAGACAGCAGGACCCCGTGTGGGGCCCCGGCTGCAGTGTGCACGGTGATTCTAGGGATAAGTACACCTTTCAGCCCCAGCTGCCGAAGAGGAAAGGGCGGCTCAGGCCGGTTACCGTTTGCTGAGGGCTGGACTCGAACCTGGGCCCTGGAGACGGTGCTCTCGGCTGTGGCACCAGCGACTCTCCCTTAGTGCCACCCTGGGAGTTTTCTTTAAATCTGCGTCTCCAGGGCTCCACCTCCGGCCCCTGAGTGGTCTGCGGGCTGAGGCCCAGGAACCGGCCTTCCGTCCTGTGCTGGAAACACAGCGGCCTGCAGCGCCCGCCCACCCATCTGTCTGAGCCGGGCCTGGGACGCAGGGACCCCAGGGGAGAGGCAGGTGGGAGAAGTGGAGCCGGATGAGGCCTGGCTGGGGGCAGCCTGGAGGGGAGGCTCCCGGGCTCCCTTCACCCCGAGGCCTGCTCTCCTGGTCACTTCGTGAAGGTGACCGCCATGGCAGTGGGGGCTGCCGGGTGGGCCCACGGCCGGAGGAGGTTGGACGACGGCTGTCTGGCCGCCCTCCTGGGCTGGAAGGGCCCCAAGGTGTGCGTCGTGACCTGGGCGGCCCAGGCCGCCCCCCAACCTAGCCTGAGCCATGGCCAAAGCTGCCCGCTGGGGTCCTGCTGCCACAGACCCCTCGTCCCCAGTCCTCCGCCCTGAACCACACATCAGGCCTCGTCCCGGGGGAGGGTCGGCAGGGACCCCATCCTCTGAGAGGGACGTCAGGAGGCCTTCTGGTAGGTGGCCTTTCATCCAGGACCCGAATGACAAGAAGGAGCTAGGTGTTGGCGGGGGCAAAGGCAGGCGAGCAGGGAAGGGCCCAGCTAGAACCTTCTAGAACCTCGCACTGTACACATGGAGGTGAGAGAGGACCCTGCCAGATCCCTGGGGTCCCCTTGGGCCCGGGAACGGGGGCAACGTGGTCCCAGGTTCCCCTGTCCCTCTGTCCTCGAGATCCTCCTGGATTGAAGCTCCGTCCGAGCGCAGGGGTGATGGGCCTGCCTGTTCCGGTTTCCTGCGGGGCCGCCCACGTCTGGGGAGGTGTTTGCTGGGTCGAACGGGGTGTTTGCAGGGCCATGGCCCCACCTTGGTTCCTGGAGGCCAGTGGGCAGCCTGTTCAAAGGGTCCTGCCATCCGTCCGGCTGTGCAGCCAGCTCTGCGGTGCCTGTGATGCTGATTTTACAGAGATGCGAGCCGTGCTCTGAGTGAGACCCAGCGCTCACCATGGCAGCTTCCAAACTTGCAAACGCTCTGCGGCACCTCCGCAAAGGTGGGGAGTGTCAGGGCGGGCTCCCCAGCACCCCCTTCCCATCCTGTCTGCCGCCAACCCGTGTCCCAGCCCACTGCCCCACAGGGAGCCTGCAGCCGTGGCAGCAGGAAGGGCTCGCAACAGCAGGTTCCACCTGGTGAGGAGACCCCGGCCCCTCGGTGGAGGAAACGGCCCTTCCGGGGGGCCGAGCCAAGGAAGGGACGGTGCCCCCACCACCCCCAGCTTGCCACCACCCCCAGCTCGCCACCACCCCCAGCTCACCACCACCCCCAGCTCGCCACCACCAAATCTGTGTTTCCAGTGCCAAGAGAACGCACTTAAACTCTGCAATGGACGTCTGGGTAATCGTCTCCACCCGGGACTGGGATGAGGTCCAGGGCCTCCCTGAGAACAGGCCAGGGACATGTCAATCGCTTTGGAGAGCGAGCGAGCTGGAGCGGGGTGGGGTGGTGGCTCTGGGACAGCCTGCACAGATACTGGCCGCCCCAGGCTGGGAGTGGTCGAGGCAGCCCCCCATCCCCACCCCATCTCGCTGGGCTGGAAGGAAGAGGAAAAAACCGGGGAGGGGAGCAGGAAGTCGGAGGGATGGGAGCCTGAGAGGGGAGCTCTAGCCTTGCCCAAGTAGCTGAGGCCCCGCGGCTCGGCTGGGCTAGCTCCTGTCTCCTGGTTCTCTGCCGCCAGGAGCTATTTGCAGACGTGTCTTTGTCAACAGGAGCAGAGCCTCAGGCTCCGGGCGCATCTCATCTCCAGGAGGAAGGTGGGTGGGGGCAGCACAAGGCTCTGGGGACCGGGGGTCGGGCTGGGAAGTGGGGGCGTGGAGCTGTGATGCGGGGGTCCTGCGGCTGGGCCCTTTCCTTGGCCAGATGACCTTAGCGTTGTCATCGTGTGAGTGGCAGAATAATAATGCCACCCCAGATGCAGTGACCATCCATCTGGTACAACAAACGTTAGAACATGCCGGAAATAGAAAAGCACCCCCCCCGCAAAGGGGCCCCCTTTCTCCCCCCTCAATCCCCGTCCCTAAAATGATGGGCTCAGAAACCCAAAGGAGTAGCACTCCCCCCCCACCCCCGCCCCCAGGCAGGACCAAGGACAGATACCGGCACGGGATCAATAAGGACAAATCAATAAGCCCCCTCTCCTCCCTCCACGGCACCTCCCCTGGCCTGGATCCCAGCTCCCTGAGGCTGAACGTCCAGCGTTCCCTTCCAGGAAGGGACGGAGGCTGAGAGCCTGAGGGCCCAGCTGGACCTCCCTGTGTCCATGAACCTGGACAGAGCAGGTGGTGCTGGGCTCTGCAGGGTGGACTGTGGCCTGGGGTCCAGCGGGGCCCCCAGAACCTAGTTTGGGGGTATCTCATCCACTCAGGGGTCCCACTGAGGATGGGGTCCACGGTGGGTGCAGGCAGGGAGCAGCGCCTCGGCTTGCTGACGGTTCCTGAGCTGCGGGCCGTGGCGCGTGAGCGGCCTCGGAATCTCAGGGGCCCAGTGCTGGTTGGAGGACACAGAGGACACAGAGGATGCTGAAGACAAGGGCCCCGCCCGCCCGTCCGCTGCCCGCTGTCCGCTGCCCGGGGAATGTGCTGATTGAAAAATCCAGTCACTGGCCGAGGAAGCTTCCGTGCCCTGCAGTCAGCTGCCGGGCCTGGGGACCTGAGCTCCCATTGTGGGCGCCCACCCGCCACCCCCGCCCCCCGATTCGGGCAGGCTGTGCATGTGGGTGGCCTGCCTTTCCTGCTGAGTCCCCTCCTGGGCAGGACGGCTGGGCACAGAGATGGGGGTGGAAGTGGGCAGAGCCGGCCAGGCCCAGGCCACAGAAGGCTGCCTGGGAAGATGGCATGCAGCTTTCACACAAGCTCCCTGTGCAAACTCGCCCAGGAAGCGGCCTGTGGCCTCCAGGGTCGTTGGCCTCCGGGTCTGCAGCTGATCCTGCGCTTTGATTGGAGATGCATGGGCTTCCTCTCCTGACTTCTGTGCTGGGCCTCAGCCAGCAGGCCACAGAGAGGCCCCACCCTGCAGGAGCTGTGCAGCCTTCCCGGGACCCTCCGCCAGGTCTCTGCTGCCGACTCTATTTTCATCGCTGGTGGGGGAGGCCAGCCGCCTTTGCCAGCCTGTGCTTGTGGGAACTCAGGCCCCCAGGAAACTGGCCCAGAAGGTCCAGCGGGGGGGGTCCACCCTGGCCCAAGGGGCCCCAACTGTGTTGCTTCCCAAGGAACCTGGGATGATGACGAAGTGCAGGCGGTCTCAGCTGGCGGGCAGGGGGCCAACCTCAGGGCTGGCATCCGGGACAGACACGCTGACACCCCAGCCTGGTGCCCACTGTAGCAGGGAGCTTCCCTCGGTTAAGAACAGCCTGGGAAACGAGGGACAGAGCCCTGCTTTACAGGTGGGGAGACTGAGTTGACGGGGGGTTGCCCGAGGCCTGTGGCCAGAGGGGCGGGATCAGGCCTGGGTCTGGGTCTCCTGGATCACACACATGGGGCCACCAGGGCACATGCCCAGGGGTGAAGGTGACAATCGGGGGAGGGGCCTTCGCTCTGCCCCAGGTCCACAAGGAACAGACCCCTCACCTGGCCTGGCTGGTCAAGCCCGGGGGCCAGCAGGAGGCATGAACGCGGCCGTTCTCCCCACCCTCGGGGCTGGCGGGGCCAGTTTCTGAGGACCAAGTTCCGATTTCCACCCCCAGGAGGGGCTCCTCCACGCCTTGGAGGTCCCTGGGCAGTGGACAAGACTGGTCTGGGCAGGACGTGCCCGTGGCCTGCCCAGTGCCTCTTCCAGGACGACCTGGCAGCTGCCTGCCTCAAGGGGCTCAGGATCTGGACGGGGTGATGGACACCCTTAACCAGCGATTTGGGGCTAGGCCCAGAGCACACACCCCGCTGTGCTCACAGAGGGCAGGTCCCGGGGGGACCCTGGGGACACACGTGTGGGGTCGCACTAGACATGGTGGGAACCCACACAGGAGCGGCAGCTTGGGGTCCAGGCCTCACGTGCAGGAGGAGCCCCGACATGGCACTCGCACTGGCCCAGGGGAGCCTGGCAGGCTGTGGGGTCTCCCACCCCAGGCAGAGCGCCGTCTGGAACTGCAGGGCCGGGTTCAGGACCCGAGAGAGGACAAGGTGACTCAGAGGCGAAGGAGAAAGAGGAGAACCTTCCAGACTCAGGGCTCCCCTCGGAGGGTCACGAAGCCCCACTGGGCCTGCCCTCAGCCATTCAGTATGGCCCGCCCCCGCCCCCTCCTCTGAGGGATGCTGTGACCCTCTGCCCCACAGGCGGGAGCCCGTGATCCTCCAGGCTGGGACTCATTAGCAGGTGGCCGGCTGGTGGGGACAAAGGGCTTTTCTGTGCCGCGGGCTGTCAGAACGTAATTCTTCAGGAAGAGTTGGACTTGCTGCCTCAGGGGTGACAGGGCCGGCAGGCGTCCAGACACCTGCTGTTCCGGTCCTGGGTTAGGCCGTGGGGCACGAAGCCCTGCATGGGGGTCCTTGGGCATAGGGCCCCTGGGATGCTCTGCAGCCCACAGCAGGGCCCACAGGTGGCAAGGAGAAGGCCCTGGGTCTGCGCCACACCTGGCCTGGCCCGTGGGCCCCGCCTGGCCTCTGAAGGCACTTGAGTTGCATCCGGCTTCCAGCTCTTAGCCGTCGGCACAGGGGCCTCCCTTGAGAGCAAAAGGGCGACTGCCAGGCAGCTCCTGTTTAAGGGTCATTTCAGCGGCAGCAGCAGCCATTCAGCACCAGCCAGATGCGGAGCCAGGTACCAAGTGCCCGGCCGACCCGACCCCTCCACCCTCACGACGGCCCCATGAGCGGGGACTGTTACCATCCCCACTTAACAGCTGGGGAAACGGAGCTTCAGAGAGGTGCCAGCCAGCAGGGGCCGTCAAACCCCCCCCCCCACCCCGCCACGCCTGCTGGCCCAACATAACACTTGGGGGCAGACGCGAGGGCCAGGGGTCCCATTCATCCCCAGCTGCTTCCTCACCCTGAGGAGTGCTTCGCCCTCCTCTGGAGTGTGTTTATAGATAATTAACTACTTAGCAGAGAGGCAGGTGGGGGTGGGGTGGGAGGCAGAGGCACGTGGAGCTGTGAAACTGGAGGCTGGCCAAAGGTGGATCGATACCATCTGAAAAGATGCTGCAAAGTGTCGTAGGACAAAGTCCAGCTCACAGGAATCCCGGCTACGGCAGCGGGGCCCCTGAAGGTGGGGGAGTGGGGCGGAGTCCCTGCCAGATTGGCTCCGAGGAAGAAGGGGCCCTGCAGAGCGCTGGCAGGAAGGGCACCTGTCAGCATGTCTGGCTCTGCACAGCACAATCCTCCACCAGGGCTGTGGGACGTCAGGGACACAGGCAACGAGGAAACTTGCTGGGGCAGCAGGTCCTGATCCTGGCACAGCACAGCTTGGGCTCGTGGCTGAAATCCAGAACCTGGAGGAGGACTGGCCGGTGTCTCGGTCCTCTGTGCTACTGTCCACTCCTCCTTGCAAGGAGAACGTTCAATGATTTCGAGGCCTCTCAGCTGCCCTCTCCCCTCTCTCCCACCCCTGGTCCCAGCGTCGATGTGGCCTCTGGCTGGTCAGCAAGGGCATCTCTCTAAGAGGCCTGATTGGACCCACCTGCGAGTGGGGGAAGATGACGGCACGTCCCCTTTGGAGAAATGTCCCCGATTCTCACATTCTTCCTGCACTTGATGGCTTTCAAAACTTTTGCTGAAAGAAATGGGCAAAGAGAGAGACTCAAATATGGGCTTTCTCCCAGGAGCCCCAGGGAAGGCACTTGGTCACGACTGAGGCTGGAGGGGTGTGTGTGTGGGGGGCGGAGGGGTTGGGGGTGTCGCTGTCCGTGGTGCTGAGAGCTGGGAGGCTTCAGGGGCCTGGGGGACTTGACGGCGAGGCCTCTGGCCCAGGAGGATGGATATGTGTTTCCATGTAGCAGTCAGAGTGACCTGGGGGCTGGACACAGTGCCCCTTCCTCGGGGCCTCACCGTAGTGTGTGCTGGACCAGGGCTCCCACTGAGAGATTCGATCCCAGGTCAGGCCAGGATCTTCCTAACAGCCCCCGAGAGATGGTGCCAGGGCCCACGTGGGGCTCTGGTGGGGCGTGGTCCCCTGTGTGTGTGTGGGGAGGTCCCACTGCAGGACGGGCTGCGGGGGCTGCTTCGAGGGGTGGGCGCGATCTCCGACCTGAGGGAGGGCAGGGTGGCTTGCGAGGCCCCAGGGCGGTGAGGCCAGTAGGTTCACTTCAGATCCAATCCTGATGGATGATGGGGAAAGGATGCGGAAGGAACAGACAGTCTCTGAACCCTCCCCAGATCCCAGCATCCTTACTCCTGCCTGGCCCAACGTGGCCACCATCCCTCCCTCCTGGGTAGCACCTGCCCAGATGCCCAGCACCAGCCCCAAACACCTGGATCCTCTCAGCCTGAGTGTGTGGGGTTCAGCCAGGGTGGGGTTGATGTGTGACGCAACAGGGGCCCCCTCTGGACCCAGCCTCCCTTATGCCCTCTTGCCAGGCACCCACTCACCCACTCATCCATCCACCCACGCGTTCAACACGTTTACCAGCCCTACTACGTGCCGGGCATGTGTGCAAAGCCTGAATCCTCCATGATTGGTGGGGGGTGGGGGCAGGGGAGGGGCCGACAGATGTGACATCAAGGGGGTGAAGGGTACTAGGAAGAGAGGCAAAGCATGGCCACGGGGCAGAAGTGGGGGGCGAGAAGTGGGGGGGCTAGAAGCTTATCCCCACAGTCCATGTGGGAGCACCGGGCTTTTCACGTGGCCCCTCTCAAGGGTGTTTGGGTCTTAAAGGGCCTGCGTGGCTGGGTCCGGGGCTGAGGGAAGCAGGAGGGCGGGCCTGGGAGGGGGTCCATCAGCCACCCCTCCCCTGTGGCTGGACCTGGCTGAAGGGCTGGAGGAGGAAGTCCCCCAGGGGTGCGGGTGTACAGGCAGGACACCTCCTCCTGGCCCGCTGAGCTCACAGCGCTGCCCTTGGGCTCACGTGGGGTCTGCTGCTGACGCCCCCCTTCCCCCCACCCCCCCACCCCCCCGTCGCCTCCCAGGCCTGCCCTCCTGCCTCCCTCAGCCCCGGACCCAACCTAAGACCCACCTTTAATTCCAGTCCCCGTTTATGCCAACAACTGGTTACCATGGCAATGTCCTTGGGACAGGGTGGAGGCTGGAGAGGGCAGCAGAGGGAGAGGGGAAGGCCGTTTCCACAGAGAAGACTTTTCACACTGGCCAGCAGCCTGGCACCGGCCGGGGGGAGCGTGCGGGGAGGGGTCTTCGGGGGCCTGCTCCACACCCTTCCTCCTCTCGGCCCCCACCCGGGATCAGCTCAGAGGGCACCATTCCTGCCACAAAGGCTCCAGGACGCAGGGACACGGAGGCACCTGTTCCCCAAAGTCGTTTTCAGTCGTGTATGAACTGGGGGTTTTCCTTTCCTCTGAAACAGCAGTTTCAGGAGCAGCGGGAGGGAGGGGCCTGGCGGCCTGGAGTAAGCACTAATTCAGCTCCTACGACAGGACTAGATGATGACTAGCTTCCTGCAATGAGTGCTTCCCAGCCGGGCACAGGTGGGGAGGGAGGGCTGTGCAAAGTAATGACTTAGGCCCGATTCGTCTTGCTGCATTAGCAAGTCTGTGGGGAAAGGCAAACAAGGTTGGACAGATGTGTGTGAACGTGTGCATGCGACGCCCCCCTGGGTCCACCGGGGCCCCAAGCACCGTGCTGACCCCAGTCTGGCCTCGAGCGCCAGGAGGGATGGGCCTGCTAGGCTCTCTGGCTGCGCTCACCCGTGGGAATGGCCATTAAGGCCCACCTTCTCAACTGCGTGAGCTGGCCCCGGTGCAGGGAAGGGATGCAGAGCTGACCTGGCTGTGAGCAGCTGCAGGCTCCTGCCGAGAGCCCAGGCCTCTCTCCCTGTTCAGTCTCAGCCACCGGGCGACGCCAGCACCCGGCCCAGGCCAGGATGCCAGGTTGGGTGGGGGCCTGGCCAGATCTTCTGCCCAAGTGCTTGGGCCAAATCAGCTCTTAAAGTCCGAGGCCTCCTGAATCAGGGTTGCCTGGGGATGGCTGTCAGCAGATGGAGATGGGGGCCTCGGCCCAGGCTGAGCAGCCTCTGAGGGTGGGGTGCCAGAGTCTGGAACTTAAGCAGACTCCCAGGTGATTCCCTGTGCATGGCTATGAGTGGATGTCCACAGTCCCCAGGGCTGCATTCCTGGGTGCCCCTTCCTCCAGGAAGCCTTCACAGATTGGGCCAGATCACCCTCTCTCCTCTTGACTTCAGCCTAACATTCTCAGGAGGACCCAGATTTCACAAGTCCCGAGAGATGAGCCTAAAGGCAGAGGCTTGAGGAAGCATGCCCATCCCGAAAGGCGTGCAGACTGCCACAGGGGAATGGGACAAGACAATCTCGCCTTTTGAGCCAGAGAAACCCCGTCCATACCTCACCTTCCTGCGCTGCCAAGTGAGGGAAGCCCTGCTTCCCAGAGGTGCTGAGATGGTTAGAGGAGACTTCAGAGGGGCCTGGAGCGTGGTTGGCCTCTACCACTGGGAGAGGTCGCTGAGCAAGGTACCTTCTGTCCTGGGACAGCACAGAGCAGGGGCAGACAAGGGACCCCGCCGGGAGTCACCAGGGCTCATCCCCCACGCCCACCGTCCCTTCTCTGTGAGGGGGGGCTTCGCAGGTTCTGAGCCTCGTGTGGCCGAGTGCTCTGCTGTGTGTGGGGAGCCGTCCAGGAGAGGCGGGGGTCGGGGTTGGCCCTCCTCACCCCCCTGCGCGCAGTCAACCGTCGGCCGGGCCTGTTCCCCAGCTCCTGGTTCAGTGCAACTCTTCACCTTAGAGAACCTTCTGGTTCCTGGTGCAGAGCTGGCTCGGGGAAGGGGCCTAAGGGTGTGAGAGGAACCCAGGGTTTGCACTGGGGGTGGGGGCTGAGAGGGAGGAAAGGGTAAGAGGGGGCTTGCCGGCAGGAATAGGCCACAAACCAGAGCAGGCTCCCAGCGAGTCTGTGGGCTGGTCCGGGGCGGGCTGTGTGCTGGGGCTGGCAGCCCAGGAGGTCGCCCAGAGGGCAGGGTAGACCCTGGGGAGCTCCAGTCTGTAGGGGCACAGGCCAGCCCTGGGACATGCTATGCCTGAGGCCGGGGAGGCCAGGGTGCAGACCCTGAAGCTGGAGGGCCCGCTTGGAACCCCGGTAGTGACTGCATCACCTTGGCACGCGGGGTAACTCCTCTGTCTGCGCATTTCCTCACTGGGACACACAGGTAACCTAAGAGCCTGCCTCATAGGGATGCTGTGAGAGCCGTGCCTCAGTGGCTTGGGCCAGCATCTAGGAAGCCCATGGACAGGGTGAGGGCGACCGTCACTGTTGACACTGGCCACTGCTCAGGGCCAAGCTTTTGGAAAGCTCTATTTATAGGCACCAGCCTATAGACAGCTCCCGAGAGGGGAGCCCTGGAGGCCTCAGAGCAATTCTGTGAGGTGTGATGAGCTAAACCTGGGACCAGAGTGCGTGAGAGCTGGGGGAGGGGCAGAGGCGATGGGGGAGGGGCAGAGGCGATGGGGGAGGGGGAAGGGAGATGAGAGCGGAGCCAGGGGAGACCAGCTGGGAGGGGCGGGGGTCGGGGGATGCGGAGGGGCGGGGCCTTCGCTGACGGAAGCTGCTGCCTCGGGACCAAGCCTGCTACTTGCCGAGCATCGCCTGTGAGGGGCGGGGACGAGGGGCTCGTGACCCGCATTCAGCCCCCTCAGGGGCGGGGCGCCGACTCAGGAGGAGCGCGGGGGCAGCTCCAGCCCCTCCTTCTCTGCCTCCATCCCGGGACCCGAAGTCTCAGTTTGGAGGCTGGGTTCTCCCCCCACCGCCCCCGCAGAGCCCCCGGCGCACGGCGAACAGGGATGGCTACGGGGCTCGCGTTTCTGCGGAGCGGCGACGAGTGTGTGCGCCGCAGACTGTGGTTCCGCCGCACAAAGCGGCCCCTCCCGGCCCCTCCTCCGAGCACCTGCTGCTCTGCCAGCGGCCACCTCGACCCACCTGAGGGCGGAGCCCCTGCCGGGTCGTCCAGCGCGCTGCCCGGGCATCTCGGTTGCGGCCGACATTGTTCAAGACTAGTCCGGGGGCGCCAAGGGTGTGTTCTCCAGGCACCTGGGCCCGAGGCGCTCCGCGGCCGCCCCTCAGCCGCTGCCCACCGCGCGTGGGATGGGGGCTGCCCTCACGCCGGCGCAGGCCACCCATTCGCAGGCCGCGCAGAGCGGGGGGCGGCGGACCCCGGCCCAGGCCGGACCTGGAGGCAGCAAGAGGAGGATTCGCCCGGGGCGGGGGCGTTAGGGTCCTCTCCGACCCCGAAGGGCGGGCCGCGGGGCCGAGGCTCCCCTGGACGCTTCCCGGTCCGCCAGGGACAGGCCGATGGGGGTGGACTCTGTCCTGAACGCCTGGTTGGGGAAGACCTGTGATTTCCAAACTGCAGAGCGGGGCGGGGGTGATGAAGTTAACCAGACCGTGCGGGGCTCCCCTCCTGGCGCCCGGAGACCCTGGGTGCGCGTCCTCCCTCCAGGCAGGCGTTGGAGGCGCTGGGCTGGGGACGGGGAGGGGGTCAGTGTCTCGTGGTCCGCGAACCAGACCGCGCAGGGATTCCCCAGACGCACGCAGTGACTACCGGGCCCCCACTCGTGGCTCGGGCACGTCCCCAGCCGCAGGAGGTCGAAGGAAACTTTGGCCCTGCGCGGGCAGAGCGCAGCCTCCGCGCCCCCTCTCGGCTCGCGGTCCGTTCCCCCTCCTTCCCCCTCCGATCCTCGCCCTCCTTCCAGCTCCCTCCTCTCTCTCCCCCCCTCCTCCTCGCCGGCTGGAGGCAGGCAGGTCCGGGCGGGGCCGCGCCGCTGAGACCACAGCCCCGCGCTCCCGGCGCGGTAGCCGCTGCCGCGCCCCGCGGGAGAAGCGGCCGAAGCAGGCCCGGCGGACGGAGCTGCCCGCGCGGCGCGGGGGACATGAAGTTGGGCTCGCGCGGAGCTCGGAGCAGGGGCGCGGCGGGGCCGGGAGCCGCCCGCATCTAGAGCCCGCTCGGTGCGCCATGGAGCTCGGGGGCCCGGGGGCGCCGCCGCCGCAGCTGCTGCCGCCGCTGCTGCTGCTGCTGGGGGCCGCCCTCTTGCCTGGTAAGTTTCGGGGCGCTAGAAGGACCCCCTTTCGCCCGGTTCAGGGCGGCCTCGGACCTCCGGAACTAGAGAAAGGGAGGCTCCTGGCTGTGGTCCCAAGCCGCGGGGGTGCGCAACGGGGCAGCCGCGGAGGCTACCCCCACCCCACCCCCCTCCAGACGCAAAAGGCTGTCCTGCGGCGAGGGCTGAGCCAGGCAGGGTTTGGGTGGGTGAGGGGGAATGCTGTTTCAAGAGCTGGACCCAGAAGCTCCAACTTGGATGGAGAGAGGCGCGGTCCATCTCCCCCCTCCCCCACCCCCAGTTATCTATTGTGCCAAATTTCCTTGCAGACTGCATGGTGCCTGCCCACCTCCCCCCTGCACCGGGGTTTAGGGAATCAGAGGGGTGGCCTCTGCCCTTGGCAGGGCCCCACCCAAACCTCTTCTGCTTCCCCAGGCCCACTGGGACAGGGGAAGTTCTAGCCCCCCTGCTCCCCGTTCCCTGGGAAGCCACCTTGCTATTTCAGGGGTGAGTGGAGTGTAATTCTCTGGCCTCCCCAGTGAGGAGTAGGCTACACCTTACTGTCAGAGGGACCAGGCTGGGGCTCTGGGTTGGGAGTGAAGGGTCCTGGGGGTCTAGGACTGATCCCAGGGGTGCTTGTGAATGCCCTCCTAATGTCCATCCGTGACTCACAGGTGAGCAGGACCGAGCTGAGAGGAGCAGAGCGGCAGGGGTCTCCTGTCCCCCTCCTCAAACCCCCGCCCCCCCATGCAGTGGTCCCAGCGAAGTCGCCCAGGAGTGGCAGGGAAGCCCTCAGACCACAGAGTGGCTGATGGGCAAGGCTGAATGAGGGGTCCCCTCCCCAGGCTCACTCCAGACCTGATCATCGAGGGCAGGCTGTGTGTCCGTCCAAGAACACAGGGTGCCAGGTTCATTGTCGGGGTTTGCACTTAAAGTACCCCTTACACGTCAAAGCACGTTTTTTTCTTGGGTGATTGCTTGCGGATGCCACAGCCAAAGGAAACAGGCTCTCGGTAGCTGGACCCTCACTCTCCTTTCTCCATCTCCCTTCCTGGGTCTGCCCCCACTGCCCTCTGCCCCCTCCTGTCCTGTGGTTACCCCCACCTTGTACTTTGAGACAAGGTTCTCAGGACTCTGCTAGTGGCTAGAGATACAGTCCCTCCCTCCCACAGTCACAGCCTGACGGGGACGCTTCCAAATCAGCACTTATCATACCAGTTATCTACTTTCATGGTGAGGGGCACCATGCTAGGAAGGCTTCCCCGAGGAAGTTACAGACCCCCTTACAGACCCAGGGGGTAGGGGAGAAACTGCGGCTGGAAGTAGGGCAGCACGTGCAAAGGTCCTGAGGTAGGAGGGACGTGCTGTGGGAAGCTGGAAGAGAGCCCAGGTGCTGAGCACGGCCTGGCAGGAGGCCCAAGGGGGCATCCTGGACGGCCACCATCCCCTGCCCCTGAGCCGCGCACCTGCTGGTCCCCGCAGTGAGCAGCCACGTGGAGACCCGGGCTCACGCGGAGGAGCGGCTGCTGAAGAAGCTCTTCTCTGGCTACAACAAGTGGTCCCGGCCCGTGGCCAACATCTCGGATGTAGTTCTTGTCCACTTTGGCCTGTCTATCGCGCAGCTCATTGACGTGGTAGGTGATGAGGGGGTGGGGTGGGGGGCAGTGACCTGAAGGGAGCACCCGTGTCTGGGAGGGGCTGGCCTGGAGGTGGCCCCGGGGCTGGCGGGGGCAGGGGGGCTGGATGAGCTGGGAGGGCCGCATCGGAGCTGCACATGGACTGTGTGTGCCCCAGCCCCGCCTTAGCCCAGAACACACGCCTAAGCGAGCCGGGAGGCAAGGCAGGTTCTGTGCGACACCCCCAAGCCCTGCGTTTTCCATGTAGAAAAGCTCAAAGGGCCAGATTTGCAGCAGGGGGTCCAGGCTGTCATCTTCAGAGGCAGAGAGCAGGAAGTACCTCTGTGGGGCCAGTGGCAGAGTTTAGGGCTTTTGTGTAAGTCGTGCTACTGCGTGGGGTGAGGTGAGGCCGTGCGGCACCCTGGCAGCACCTGGACCTCCACCTGGTTCGGATGTGTTTCCCTTCCTGGTTGGGGACCAAGGCAGCTGCTGGGAGGAGGGGGTCCAGCCTCCGAGTAGCCACGGCTCTGGAGGGGCCGGGGCGTCCATTTGGGGTGGGAGCCCGTCCTGTGGCTGGGTGGTAGCTGCACAGCCTGGGGCAGGGTCCCAAGGGCCTTGGAGGGTGGGCTCTGGCCTGGCAGGGAGGGGGCCTCTGGGAGCCTGGTTTGCTGGCCACGAGGAGGTCCAAGGCCGGCTGGGTTTGGGCTGGGGTCTCCAGCCAGCTCTGGTTCCACAGAGGGAGCTGTACAGCTGCAGGAGGCTGTAGATCTCTCCAAATGCCCACCCTACGCCCCTGCCGGGACCCCAACCCCAAGTGGGCTCCGTGAGCGGGGAGCCACCAGTTTTGGAGTCTGGAGGCCCTGGTTCCTGGCTCATGCCAGGTGTGTTGGGTGACCCTCAGGGCCCTGGTTTTCTCACCTGTGAAATGGGATGAGTGTGACAGCTCCATCTGGGGCTGAGCTGGCAACACCCAAGGGGCTCTGGGAGGTGGGAGGGGCGGTAGCCACATTCACGTGGACAGAAAGGGCCGTGCTTGGACCCCATCAGTAGAGAGACCCAGTCAGTCCCCCTGCCCTGGCCTGTGCCCTCAGGCCTCCTGGAACCAGACCTTAAATGCTTCCCGTAAAGTACTCCTGGCTGGGGCGCAGTCAGAAGACAACTCAGGAGGGCAGGGGTCCCGACCCACTGCATTTGCAAATGCTGTTCCCAGTGGTGGCTGTGGCTTCATGATCTGGGTCGGCTGCACCGTGGCCTGGCCCCCTACCTGAGCTCCTGGGGCTGTCTCATCCACCCCCCTGCCACGTCGCAGCATCCGCCCCGCATCACCGCTTTTCCCCGGTTTGCCCAGGAGAGACAGCCTGTAGCACACCAGCTCCGAGACACCAGCGAGGGACCCACCCGAGGCCCCGTGGCAGCGCCAGGCAGGACAGGAGCTGCTCCCAGCTCTGCTGTCCGCAGCCACGCTGGCCAAGGGCACTCTGGCACACGCGTGTGTGCTGACAAGACGTCCTTGCCCAGGACTCTGCTGTCCGCAGCCACGCTGGCCAAGGGCACTCCTGCACACACGTGTGTGCTGACAAGATGTCCTTGCCCATCCTGGGTGCTGGTCGTTTGTGGAAGGGGCCGCCTCCCTGCCCCACTGTCTGTGGGGCTCGGGTGTTTGCTGCAGGTCTGTGCCCCGGTGCAGAGTGCTTGTGTGTGTGAGTTCATGCCTGCAGAGGAGGCTGGGGAATTCCTGGGCGCTTCTGGGCCCGGGCTGACGTTGCAGGCGCCGGAATGTACAGAGGGCACCTCAAACGGGTGCCTGGGGGGACAGCTGCGCTGGGGGGGCGGCTGGCACGAAGGGGAGGAGGCCAGGCCCAGCCACCTAGAAGCTTGTTCTGAGCCTGGGGGTGGGGGCTGGTGCAGAGCCTGGCAGGCTGTGCCCAGGGGGGAAGGGCAGGGACGTGGTGATGGGGGCCGCACCGCAGGGCTGCACTGCCAAGGTCGAGGTCGTTGGACGTGGTGTCCGGGCCCCACTCAAGTCCCACTTATCGTCAGTGTCCTCTGGCAGCCTGTCCCAGGTGGCCCCGAGAGAGAGCAGGACCAAGGGCAGTGCCTGGGCCGCAGGAGATGTCCCCTCCTGTGAGCTGGCTGATGGGGGCTTGTCCCCTGGGGGAAGCAGGAGGGGAGGCTCCCAGGGACACCAGCCCACACCCCCGGCCCTGGGCGCTTTGCTTGCTTGACCACCCCTGGTTTCTTTGGCCTCAGCAGTTGTCCCAACGGCCTGTGTGTCCCTGGTCTGGGGCAGATGGGGGCAAAGCTTGGGCCATCAGCAAGTGGGGGGAGGCTGGTTCAGGCGCTGCTCCCCACACCCTGTGTCCCGTGTCCAGTCCCTCTTCCCCCAGGGAAAGAGCCCCTGCCTCTCTGGTCCCCATGGGCTCCCTGCTCCCTGAGGGGACCCCCCATCAGCCGCTGAGTGCCCTGCCCCAAACTTCGGGCAAGGAGCCAGCCCCCAAGCCCAGCTGCCCTCTGAGTGGGCTGGGTGTGGCCATAGTCCCTGGAGGCTGGTTCAGAGTGGGGTGTGAGGACCCCTACGTCCCTGCACGGAGCCTGGCGGTCTTCTCCAGAGGCCTCCAGCCTCTGCTGGGCCTGACTGCCCGTCTGTGAACCCGGGAGGGCTGTGAAGTTGGGGGAGGTGCAGAGGCCAGAAGGAAGCTCACAGTGTGTGTGGTCCGGCCCTTCTCACCTGGACAGGTGCCCACTCAGTGACCTGGAGAGGGGCCTGCTGGGTCTCCTGCTCCCACCTCACCTGTTTTAGCCCCTCACCTTCAGGTCCTGAGGCTCAGGCCCTGGGGGGGCAGTTTGGCCAGTGAGTGTGTTGCCCTGGTGCAGCAGGAGGGGCAGATGCCAGCTCACCTGGAGCCCATCCGCAGGGCAGCTGCCCCGCCAGCCGGGACGGAGCAATGCAGGTGGGCAGGCCCAGCACGGCTGCCTGGGAAGGGGCGCCATCTCCCTTCCCCTCAGACCCTTTGGTCGCTGGAGGCGGGGACGGGCCCGGCCACCAGTGAAGTCAGTTGAATGTTATCCTCACTTTCCTTCTGGCCCTGAGTCCCCTCCGGGCCCGCCATCCTGGGCTTGGTTGCCTCCAGGGACAAGGCGCTCACTCCCTCCTGAGGTCCCCCACTCGCCACGTTCAGCCCTGGCCCGTCCTTTTGGGTAAAGAGACTCGGCCAGAGAGACGTGTCCTGAACCCGAGGGCATCACAACCTGCCTTCTTCTCGTTTGTGTCCTAGGATGAGAAGAACCAGATGATGACGACGAATGTGTGGGTGAAGCAGGTGAGTGGGAGGGAGCCCCCCCGCCCCCCCGCCCCTCCCTCCCCCGCCCCTCCCCCTCACCGCCCCCCCCACCCCGCTTCCCCCAGGAGTGGCATGACTATAAGCTGCGCTGGGACCCCGCTGACTACGAGAACGTGACCTCCATCCGCATACCCTCTGAGCTCATCTGGCGGCCGGACATCGTCCTGTACAACAAGTGAGCCCGGGGTTCCTAGCCGGCAGGGTGGCAGGTGCCCGGGTCCAGCCGTGCTCCGGCCAGCAGCTCTTCCAAGGCCGGTGTGAGCAAGAGGCAGGCGGCTTGTGTGGGCTGAGGGCGGGCTCGGAAGCAGGAGATGTGAGTAAAGGAGGATGCTGAGGCCTGGGGTGTGGGGGGCGGGCCCATGAGCGGGCAAAGTGGCAAGGAGACGGGGTCCTGGGGGCAGCAGTGGCGCCTGGGGGCTCCGTCCCTGCCCAGGCTGGGGCAGGGGCCTCGGTCACTCACGGGCCGGGAAGAGGTCTGAGCTCCTCCCAGGATGACTGCAGGCCCTGCAGCTGCTCCCCCTCAGGCTGGAGTCCTTTCCAGAGTCAGTCCCTGTCCGGGGAAAGTGGGCCCTGCACACGCAGCGGACCGCGCCTGGGAACAAAGGCTGGGAGGTGTAGGGGAGGAAGCCCCAGACTGGCCTGCCCATGCCGGCTCACTGCCCGCGCCCCCGCCCTCCTCCTGCCCCTCTGTCTGTTCTCGCAGTCTCCCCAGACCCCGCCAACCACACTCAAGCAAACAAAGCCTCTGTGTGGGCCACGTGTCCCTGGCTCTGAAATCTGACCTCTTGGAGGATGTTTCTGTGCTGGGGGCCGGGGTGTTAGGGGCACGACTGTGGCAGACAGTGGGCTCCAGAGGGCTGGCGTCCTTGAACTTGTCCTTTCCTGGGATCCTCGAGGTGTCCCCGACCTCGGGGCAGCCTGGTGCCCTCCCGCGTCCCCGTGTCCCTGCTGTGTCATTGCCAGGCCAGCTCACCCTGAGCTGAATCCACACGGGCAGATGCAGACTCGGGCCTGGGTGGCGGTAGTTCCACAGCACTTACAGCTACAGCCAATGGAAGCATTTGGTCCCCTCTGGTCCCAGCCGTCTGCCCAGAGCCCCTGCCCTCCCCACAAGACCTCACTGCTTCCGCACAAAAGCCCTCCTGGGCCCCCAGGCTTGGGCCTGACCTACAAAATGCTGCTGTCTGATTAAGAACGACTGGGCTTCTCTTCCAGCTTAAGTGATTCCAATAATGGCCGTGGGAGAGTGGCCACACGTGGAGGAGATGGGTTTCGGGGCTGCATTAAGGGGGGGCCGCTCGGGGAATGGAAGGCGGGGCGGGCTCTCCGCTCTCCCTCTGCAAGCTGCCTGGTCTGATCCTGCGCCCTGGAGTTCTCCAGCCGCCCGGGCCCCCCGGGTCCACGCTCAGTTCCCCCAGCCCCCTGCCCCGCTGGGACCTGGCACGGAATACACCTGCTTGGCTCTTTGATCCAGAACATAGGTACCAGGGTCAGAACTCTGGCACCCAGGGGAGCATGGTCAGGACTGCTCTGGGAGCCATAGAGAGTGGGCCCGCCACCCAAGCCCCCTCCTTTTCTGGCCTCCTTACCAAGACCCCTGGGAGGTAGCGGGATGGACCTCCTTCTAGCTTCTCTTGGGAATGGAGATCGGCACCGAGGCCCTCTCTGGGTGGGGCTGGGCGTGGGTGAGGACAGACCCCAGAGCTGGTGGCTGATGCTGGCCGGATGGCCACTGAGGAGTCCTGTTTCCAGGGGCAGCGGGTAGCTGACGGCCAGGGCCGTGTGCGCTTGAGTGAGGCCGAGTGGTCAGCACAGGCTGCTGGGCGAGGGGAAGGGTCGGGGGGTGCTTTTTTGATAGCTTTGGGTCACCCCTTCAAGGCTGGAGGGCGTGCCACCCACTGGGGGCTTCCCTGCGTCGGCCTGTCAGGCAGAGGGTCTCACGTGGATAGGCGTCTACGGCCTGGAGCAGGGACGGGACCAGCCGGCTCGGGCTCCCCTCCTCCCACGTGCGCTGTCATGCGGTCCCGCTGTCCACACCCCTGGGCTTGCTGGGGGCACAGGAACCAGCTGTGGGGGTAGGGGCGGGACTTCGTGCAGCGGTGACAGGTAGTGACAGCGTGCCCTGGGGAAAGCTGCTCCTTCCTGGGGCTGCGCTAGGCGCCGGGTCCCACGTGCAGAGCCCTAGGCTCTCTGAGGACCTGGCCGGGGCCGATGTGCCCTCAGCACACGAGTGTGAAGACATGGGCTTGGTGACTAGCGTCCGGTGGCCCTCAGTGCTGGGGCCAGCTGTCTGGGGGGTGCCCTGGGGGGAGGAGGCGAGGTCTCCCATCAGCGTTTCAGAGCCGAAGCGGCAGGGCTGCTGGAGGGGCTGGGGGAACGGCTGCCGCCTCAACCGGCCTGTGGGCACCACGTACGGTCGGCGTGGGCAGCTCAGGCCTGTGGGCACCACGCACGGTCGGCGTGGGCAGCACAGGCCTTGTGGGGAAACAGGCCGACAGAGGGGCCTCCGAGGCCCAGGTGGCACCCACTCAGGACCCAGACTGGGGACCGGATGCTTCCAGCTGCAGAGAAGAGAGTGGCTGACTCTGGAGGCAAGAAGGGTTCTTCAGGGGGGCCGTGAGCAGGTGTCCCTGTGTCCCCACAGCTGGCTGCCTCACCTCTCGCGGTGTCAGTGTGCCCCCCATCCCACCATGGGTGTCTTTGGTGGAGAAAACTGAGGTGGACGTCACTGTCTGGGAGGTACAGGACCAGGGCTGCAGGCTGGGCACTCTGCCCGCGAGGAGAAGGGCTGGGACAGCAGCCCCTCGCTCGTTGCCTGTACCGGTCTGTGGACAGGGCACCCCAAGGCCGAGGGAGAGGCAGGAGGGCTGAGGGCCTGGGATGTGATGCTGGGGTCCACATCCTGCCCGGGGTGGGCCCAGACTGGTCTTTGCCTCGTTGGGCCTTGGAGTCCTCACCTGTGCAGGAAGTGGGGTCCTGCCTCTAAGTTTGGGGGGGTGGGGTCAATGGGGAGAAAACACCAGTCTGGAGCATGAGAAGGTGGCCGGACAGGTCCGACTTCTGCACAGCTCTGGGGTGACCACAGGGGACGAGCTGCTCTGCGTGCTACCCAGGGGCCACTTGTGTGCCTGGGGCCCCTGATGTGGCGTGGACGGCCTTTCCGGCCCCCAAATAATCACGGTCATCAAGCTTGGGGGTCAGGCGCGGTGTGGGCCGCTGAGACGGTCTCCACGGAGCATCGCCCCCAGGGTAGGGGCGGTGACAGCGAGGCGGGCAGGGGAGCAACGAGCCCAGGGCCGCCCCGTCCTGGGCGAGGCCACTGCGAAGTGGGGGCGCGTATGGCGGGCGGGGGGAAGACAGCTTCCGGGCCGCGGGTGCCGGGCAACTCACCCACCCCCTCTGTCTCCCACCCAGTGCGGACGGGGACTTTGCCGTCACCCACCTGACCAAGGCCCACCTCTTTCACGACGGGCGGGTGCAGTGGACACCCCCGGCCATCTACAAGAGCTCCTGCAGCATCGACGTCACCTTCTTCCCCTTCGACCAGCAGAACTGCACCATGAAGTTCGGGTCCTGGACCTACGACAAGGCCAAGATTGACCTGGTGAGCATGCACAGCCACGTGGACCAGCTGGGCTTCTGGGAGAGCGGCGAGTGGGTCATCGTGGACGCCGTGGGCACCTACAACACGCGCAAGTACGAGTGCTGCGCGGAGGTGTACCCGGATATCACGTATGCCTTCGTCATCCGGCGCCTGCCGCTCTTCTACACCGTCAACCTCATCGCGCCCTGCCTGCTCGTCTCCTGCCTCGCGGTGCTCGTCTTCTACCTGCCGTCCGAGTGCGGCGAGAAGGTCACGCTGTGCGTCTCCGTGCTGCTCTCGCTCACCGTCTTCCTGCTGCTCATCACCGAGATCACCCCATCCACCTCGCTGGTCATCCCGTTGATCGGCGAGTACCTGCTCTTCACCATGACCTTCGTCACGCTCTCCATCACCATCACCGTCTTCGTGCTCAACGTGCACCACCGCTCCCCGCGCACGCACACCATGCCCTCCTGGGTCCGCCGCATCTTCCTGGACGTCGTGCCGCGTCTGCTCTTCATGAAGCGGCCGTCCGCGGTCAAGGACAACTGCCGGCGGCTCGTCGGGTCCGTGCACGAGGCGGCCGGAGCCCCGCGCTTCTGGCCGGAGCCCCGGGGGGAGCCCGAGCTCAGGAGTAGGGGCCCCGCCCCGTCCCCGACCCCATCCTGTGGCCCGGACCGGCCGGCCTGCACGTCGCCCTCGGACCAGGCCTCTGCTCTGCGGCCCTCAGAGGCCGAGAAGGCCGGCCCATGCCCCTCGCCCGGGCCCTGCCGCCCACCCACTGGCACCCGGGCCCCAGGGCTCGCCAAGGCCCGGTCCCTGAGCGTCCAGCACGTGTCCGGCCCCAGTGAAGTGGCAGAGGGCGGCGTGAGGTGCCGGTCCCAGAGCATCCAGTACTGCGTGCCCCGAGAGGAGGCCGCCTCCCCAGCCGGCCGCCCGGCGGACGGCTCCCCTGCCTCGCTGGCCACGGCCCCCTCGGCCGAGCTTCCGCCCCCAGACCAGGCCTCCCCCTGCAAATGTAAGTGCAGGACGGAGGCGGAGGCACCAAGTGCCGCGCTCAAGGCCCCCGGCACCGGCGCGCCACCCCAGCCCCTGTCGCCAGCTCTGGCGCGGGCGGTTGAGGGAGTCCAGTACATTGCAGACCACCTGAAGGCGGAAGACATGGACTTCTCGGTAAGTCCCCGCCACGGCCGTGCCGGACGGGCCCCGCTGCCCTGTCCACTCTGAAGGAGGGGGTGGCCGGTGAAAGACCCAGAAACCAGGTCCCAGAGCCGGCTGCTCAGCTTGGAGGCCCCCCACCCCCACCCCGCCGTCTGCTCCCTCTGCCCCAAGCCTCCGAGACCAGTGGGGGTCCCTGCGGTGACTGAGTGGCTGGCAGAGAGCAGAGTGCATCTCGGGCACCCCCTTGGGGCTTCAGGGCGCAGGGAGCCTGCAGGCGGGGGTGGGGCTGCCAGCACCATCTGTACCTGGTGAGCGCCTCCCCCGATCTTGAGCGCCCCCCACCCCGCCAGGGGCTCCCGGAGAAGGACTAGTGGGGGGGTCTGGGCCCTGGGGTTGGGGTGAGAGGGGCTGAGAGGAGACAGGAGGGGGCTGAGTGGCCTCAGCGGCCAGGCGGGGTGAAAGGAGAATTCAGGCCTGGGACACAGCCCTGCCTCTCTGGTCGGCGTCCCTGTGCCCAGCTGGGGAGAGGGCGCCCGGGGTCTGGGTGGGCAGGGAGGGTGCTCAGACATGGCTGAGACTCAGGGCCCCGTGGAGTTGGTGGGGGGTGGCAGTGGGGCTGCTCCCCGAGGCTCAGGCTCCACTGGCCACGTCGTGGGTGCCTGTGAGGGTGGGTCCAGGCTGGTGGCTGAGCCCCAGTTCAGGGCATGGGCAGAGACAGGCGGGTAGGGGGAGGGCACTGGTCAGTCAGCCTGGTCATTACCGGTTGCTCAACCTGGGCATCGGTTATGCTAGGTTGACCTCGCCCCGCATTAGCTTCTTCTTGCCCGTGACATGGACCCTGGGTGCGGGCGTGACACTGCTGTCCCCTCCCTGGACCTGGGGGCGGGTGTGACACTGCCATTCCCTCCAGGAACCTCCTGGTCCCTTTGCTTCCTTGGGAATGGCCCGTGATCGTTTCCCAGACATGCGTGATCCCTGGGGACCGTCTGTCCCGTGGCTGAGCCCCGCCTCCAGCAGTGAGCCGGTCTCCCTGTACCGGCTGGTCATCCCCCTGAATCCCAAGGGGCTGTGAGGCCACCTGGGGGTTTCTGGAAGGTTCCATCTTGCAGCCAGCTCTTGAGACGAGAGGACCTCTGGCTCTGGTGAGGGCTTGAGGGCCTGCTGAGCAGAGACTGACGCCTTTGAAGTGTCACCAGGATCTCGGAGGCCCAGCGGTCCTCAGCGCAGGGCCGGCCCCTCGTCCCCAGACCCCTCCACCAGCATCGCGGGCCTGGCTGTGGCGACCTGTTTCTGGTTCTGGGTGTTATCCCCGGGCTCTGGGGAGCAAAGCGACTTCACAGGAACCAGCCTGGGATCCGGGCTGGGGCAGCTTTGTCTGCGAGCCTTTCATCCTGGGAGGAGGGGCGGTTTGAAAGGCAGCGCAGAGGCCGCGCGCCGCGGGGCTGCTTCCTGGAACAGAGGGTCCTGGTGCTCCCTCGCTTATAGTGACCCCATTTGCTCTGGTTTCCTGAGAATAAACTTTGGCTTAAAACTATCAGGACGCCTCTGATTACTTTAAAAATCAGAGCACGAAACAGCAGTGAGAAGTCTTCTTTCCCTCGACGGCCCCCAAACGGGGTGTGACGAGCCTGCCCTTGCCCAGGCCCATCAGACCCACTGGCGCCTGGCTGGCCTGAGCCTGGGGGCCGCATCCTTTCTGGTCACTCAAGGGCTGACAGCTGCCCACCCAGGACCCGCCTGTGGCCTCCCTGAGCCTTTGCCCTGGGGTCACACCAGGTGGAGGCCGGGGCCTGCTCGCCCAGCGTGGACGTGTAACCACGGCCCATCCTGCACCGCCCTGGGCCTCAGGGTCCCACCTGCAGACGGGACGGTGCAGTCACCTTCCTCGTCGAGTCCAAGGGAGCAACCGCAGGTGATGCACTCAGCGTGTGCACCCACTTCAAACCCGGGGTCCCCCGCTTGCCCTTGCATGGAGCCCTCTGCCCCGGCAGCTGCACGGCTCAGAGGCAACACAGGGCTGTGCCCTCCTTCACGTGTGACCCTCACCCTCAAGCGGCTTTAGGGACAGAGCCGAGAGAGCCCCTGACCCATGAGGGGCTCGAGCCACATGGGCAGCCGGCCGTGAGTGCCACCCCCGGGGCAGGGGGCGGGAGTGAAGGGCAGTTGGGACTCAGCTGTCACTCCTGGGACGCCGTCCACCGTGGAGCCTGCCCTGGGCTTTTTGTTGGAGGCCAGGCCCCGTTGCTCAGGCTGCTCCTGGCTCTTGCCCTGCACAGCCAAGGGGCTGTGGGTGCCCCCTCCCTGTGCCTCACTTGCCCACCTGCAAATGGGGGTGTACTGGCTGGTCCCCACGGTGCCGCCAGCTTTAGCAAACCCAGAGCACGTTGCACTGTGACACAGTGCGGACCCTGGCATTCCTCCAGAGGCATCACGACCTTCTTGGAGCTCAGGCAGGTGAAGTCAGGTGGGGCCACCATGCTGGGCCCTGTCCCCTGCAGCAGCTCTGCGGTCCAGCCCCCGTAGAGGGCACTGACCCCACAGCCCACTGCTTCTGAGCCCGGACTTGAGCTGGACAAGCCGTTTCTCTGTGGCCCCTTTCCACCCCTCACCCCAGTACAGGTGTGCCTGTGACCTTGGAGGCCAGGATAGGGACAGAGCTTCTAGAAGGTTCGCGCTGCGGTGAGGCCTGAGGGTGCGGCCAGGAGTGACCATGTGTGTCTGTCCGCAGGTGAAGGAGGACTGGAAGTGCGTGGCCATGGTCATCGACCGCATCTTCCTCTGGGTGTTCGTTCTCGTCTGCCTGCTGGGGACGGTGGGCCTCTTCCTGCCGCCTTGGCTGGCCGGCATGATCTAGGGGACTCCCTGCACTCGATGCGGTCATGCCACTCACCAGATTGCCCCCCATCATCTGTCTGCTGTGAGACGGCCTTGGAAGCTGCCTCCTGGGGACCTGCCCGGGAGGCTGGTAAACGCCTGTCTGTCTACAGGGCGGTGTATCCGGAGCATGGTGACATGATGGCCTCCCGCCAGGACGCACGTCTGACCGCTCTCGGCAAATGTCGCAGCAGCCCTGACTGTCCCAGGGCCACGCCCCGTGGCCACGCTCAGCCCCTCTCAGCCCCCAAAGCCCCTCGTCCCTGTGGGATCCCCGAGGCCCAGGCACTGAGCCAGGCCTGGCTGCCTCTCCCACCCGGGCCTGGGGCACCCGTGGGTCCTCAGACCTGCTCTCTCTGACCCCAGAGGCGAGTCAGCAAACATTCGAACCTCATTTGCCAGGGGAGGGTCCAAGCAGGGATTTTATTTTGGTCTGTTCTGGGTAAATTAACGAAAACCCAGATTTTGTGCCTGAGGGGCCTTGGGGATGGAGTGATGAGACGTGGTCCTGCTCGGAGGAGAATCCAGTGGCAGGTCCCCCTCGGGTGAGGGATCCTCAGCCCCAGGGAGTCCAGATGTCTGCCTTCCAGGGGTGCCGGGGGTCTCGGGCCAGCACTTCGCAGGGGCCTGTGATGCCCCCAGACCCCCGTGGGCCCTGGTACTTTGTGAGGGACCCAGAGCCACGTTCAGGACTGGGCTCCCCGACACCTCCCGTGGGTTCCCCTCTGCTCACAGCCCGGAGACCCCTCTGGGGCATAGACACAGGTAGGACTTCCCTGACACAGTAGCCATGGTGACCTGGGGGGACCCGACGACAGCTCATCTGGCCGACTTGGAGACCCTCTGGAGTGTGGTCCCCCCTGAGAAACATCGAGGGGGTGGAGGGAACCCTCCACAGGCCTCCCCCCAGCCCAGGAGCCCTACATCACACCATGCGGGGGCTGCCCTGCCTGAGGTGGTGGGGGGAGGTGCGCGGGCAATGGCCCTGGGGGCCCAGTGTCCCCCCACCCCAAGGCTAAGCACTGGGCGGCACCAACAGTGTCCCTGGAGACTCTGGGAAAACACCAGCCCTGGGGGTGGTGTCGGGGTGGGCGAATGCTGCCCCCCATCTTCTGATTCTTCCAAAGCTTCAGGCTCCAGGTGCCAAGGCGGGTCCTGGACAATGTGGCCCCTCCCCCAGGAGTGGCACCTGGGTGGGGGGCCCCCCAGGCTGAAAGAATCGCTCCCCCTTTATGGTCAAGCTCCCACCTCCCCAGACCCCATGCATGGGGGGTGTGGCTGGCAGGTTGGAGCCGGCCCCCTTGGAGCCCTGGGTCTCCCCACTCCCCAGGCTGTGCCTGGGTCCTGCACAAGGTGCTGGGGAGGATGGAGTGAATAATTTAGTGAAGTTCAGAGATGCTGCTGTAGAGGTGCAGCTGGAGGGCAACGCCAGGTCGGAGGAGGCTGGAGCCTGCAGCCCCCCCACCCCGCCGCCTGTGAGGCTCAGGACGGCCCCCTGGACATCCAGGCCCCCATCTGCCCATCTCAGATAGGCACCTGCCTCCTGGGGCCATTGGGGCACCAATCCCAGGATGCTGGGGGAGAGCCCGGGTGGGCGTTCCCCAGGACCCAGGACCCGGCAGCGGAGCGGGGGAGGGCCAGGCCCCCCGAGGACGCAGCCAGGACACAGATCTCAGATGTCAACGCCTCAATCCTCCTTACATAAGCGGATCCAGCGCCAGATACGGGGCAGCTGTGGGGAGCCCTGGGGGTGCCCAGCTGCAGATGCTCTTTTCTGGGTCGGGAGACAGCAGGAGCCCCAGGGATGGGGATGCTTCCCCTTTCTGGTTTCCGCTTTTTCTGTTTTTTGAGACCCAAACACAAGTCAGAAAATCCGCACACAGAATACATCGCCCACATTCCCACCAAATTAACCATGACCGCTACTTTGAGGTGTTTGCCTCCAGGGTTTCTGTTTTGTTTGTTTTGATTGACATGAAATTTACCTATGACAAAATGCCTGGTCTTAAGCCCTCAGATCAGTGAGTTTTACTAGATTCGACCCCAAGGCCCCCATCCCCAGAGCCCCCTCCAGCCCCTTCCAGCCTGTGCCCCGGTGGCAGTGATGGCTCTGAATTCCTCACCAGAGGTGTTCTCTGACCTTGATGTGCGTGGAACCCCCCGTTCTCAGCCTTTCTGTCCTGGTCTTCCACCAGGTGTGGTGCGGTCAACGCCCGCCATGGCCGTGTCTCCATCCGCCATGGCCGTGTCTCCGTAAACAGTTTTGTCGTTAGTTGCTGAGTCGTGTTCTTCTGTCCAAATAAACTAAAGCAAGTCTGTGTCTCCATCACCTGTGCTGGCCTCTGTCCGGTCATTCTGACTCAAGCCGCTGTGTGCAGGTCCCGCTGGGTGTCCTCCTTCTTTTAGTGTTGACTGTGTTTCATTTTCTGTGTCTTGTGATGTTTTGACACCTTGGGGGCCTCACACACCCGGGAGAGGGTTGTTTCAGCACCATTTGTTGAAACACTGACCCTTCTACATTAAAATGCCTAAAAACAGTTTCCTCGTATATTTTCCATGCTTTTTAATGGTTTTTGGTCCAGTATGGGTTACTCCATCACGGCTAGAAGTAGAAAGCTGTAATCTTTTGAAGGGTTAAACTCCCCGCTATTTGTTGTTATTTCTGCCACACTGGGATATGGTTAGGCCGTCTCTCTGATTTTTCTGTTTGCATGTGTTCTGTCCCCCTACATACAAGAAAACTTGATCTAGTTGGCTAATCTTGAAGGTTATATGTTCAGTGGTTTCCCTCCTGGTGGCTGCTCCTAACTTAAAGAGTGTTGGTATTTTTCAAGAGCCTAACAAGATGACATGAAAACTGTCTCCATCATGCCTCCCACCCCCAAAGAAAGCAAGCACCTCGGCTGCCCTCAGGGATTCTGGAACAGCCTGGAATCTAGTCTAGGTTGCCACCGATGTGATAGTCTGGGGAGGGCTTGACGATTCTGTGAACGGCGAATGTCACTAGGGTTTTTACTTACCTGGGATTTTCCGTGTATCGGGCCTAAGTGCTGGTTACTTTCCCTTTCTGCAGAAAACGTCACCAGCCAGATTTCGAAGAGGATGCCCTGTGACGTGTGACCTGCCTTCTCAGACTTTGTGGGCCTCAGAATGTATTTTCACCCTGTTCGTTTCAGTAGTAATTCTGCTGGGCATAAAATTCGAGCCTTTCCCCTTCAACACTCTGAGGTCATTTCCCCCACCTTTCGATGTAGGGCGACTCTTGTCTTTTTGTAGAAAAGCGTTTAAAGAATTTCCCCACCATCTTTGTTTTTTTGCATCAGTGAATCTAAGGGTATGTTTTAAAAGTCGGTCCCACTTCGCCCTCTGAGACTTTCCATTTGAGATTTTAAATCCTTCTCTAATTCTCAAATCTTTAAAAAAGTACTTATTTCAACATTCTGCTCCCTCCATTGACTTCCTGTTTCTTCTGGGAGCCCCTCATGAGGATGCAACGCTTTTTCCATTTTTATCCTCCCCTGAGCCCCTGGGTGGCTTCTCTCCCCCGAATCCCACGGCCTGTCTGAAGTTGGGCCCGTAATTACTGAGCCTGCCTCACCGACTTTATTTCTCCTTTTGTTTCCCATGCCACGTTTCTTCGCACCTGTTCATTTCAGCTCCATGTTATTACTACCCGTCCTTCCCTCTTTGAAGATACTGTAATTTTAAATTAATGGACGAAAGGGGACCCGCATTCTCCTTCAACTCCCGAGACCTGCTCGGCGGTCGTGCGGCTCACATGTCACGTTTCCCGTTAACTCATCTCCCAAACCCGGGAGCAGCGCTGCGCGTGTGAATGTGCGGGAGCACGTGTGCCCACAGGGGGAGATGCACACACGCGTGTGTGTGTGTGCGCGTGTGCGCACACGGGGCTGGAGGGGGAAATTGGGGAGGGACGTTTACTGTCCTGTGAGGGCTTCATGTCAGCCCTTGAGGCAGCTCAAACCATAAAGGGCCAGAGGCGATGCTACTGGACAGGGTGGTTGGCAGAGGCCAGTGCCCACTCCTGCGCATCTTACCCTTCCTGCGGGGGCGTCGCCTGCCTCCTGAGCAGGTGTTCCCCGGCTCTAGAGCCTTCTCCTCTGCCGCTTGCCAGCCGCATCCTGACAGGTGGTCTCTGGCAGCTTCCACCCCCTCCTGCTGCTGCCCCCGGCCCTCCCCGCCCGGCCTTGGAGACACGAGGGACTCAGTCCTGTGACGAGCCCAGTCTGTTTCACTGCCGCTCTGAGATGGCAGCACCCACACTCTGCCCCCGTGAACCCCACTCTCGCCAACCCACCCAGCCCCTCCCCCCACCACCTGGCTGCTCTTGGGCCCCTGGACCCCACCTCGCCCAGGGCTCAGCCCCCGCCCACCCCTTCCAAGCCATCACCTCCCCAGTCTGGCCACCTCCATGCCAGTGGGCATCCCCCCCACCTGGTCACCTGCATTCTCACCTACAGGTCGTTCGCACAGATGCCAGGTCACGGCAGCCCCTGCTCAGAACGCGGGGCTTCCAGTCGCTCTGAGGACAAAACCCAAACCCCTCCCCGCAGCCCCTGCCCTGCTCCCCGCTCCCCGGGCTGACCCCTCCCTGGCCTGTGCTCAGCTCGCTCTGTCCTCCTGCCATTTCTGGGTCAGGCGCAGCCAGGCCCGGCCCCAGGCTGCCCGGAACGTTCCACGGTCTCCTCCTCCCACTCTGTCTTGTCTCTGCCCCAGTGTCACCTCGGAGCCTTCACGGGCCCCACACCCGGTTCGTCCTGGTGTTCAGGGAACTGCTTGGCCCCAGGGCCCACGGCTGGCTGGCGAGCCTCCCAGGTGGATGGGGAGCGGGGGGGGGGAACGGGCACTGCACAGACGGTGGCATCCAGGCTGGTCATGGAGGGGGAGGCGTGCCGGGCAGTGACGAGGTGAGGGGCCAGCGGGTTGGGGTCCCATGAGGCCTGAGCACATGGGGGCTGAGCCAGACTTTACGACTCTAGAGGGGGGGCGCTACTAGGGAGGCAGGGAGCCCCTGGCTAGGCCCGGGGCAGCCACGCCGGTGTTCTCCAAGCCCCCCCCACCCTGCGGACCCAGAGTGCAGCCGGGGCCGAGACCCCCAAGCGGGGCCTGAGCTCTGGAGGGGCCGGCCGGGGCCACCGGGGCACTGGAGTCTGGGGGCTGCAGTGGCCCCACAGGAAGCGGGGGCAAGCCCCAGGGTTACAGGGAGACTATGGTGGGGGGGTCCTTGAGGCCGAGGATGGATGGCGGCTCCTCTCCGAGAGACGGGGGTGGGGAATCTGGGACTCCACCTGACGGGGCGGACGTGGGGGCCCCGCCAATGAGCAGCACCCTCCTTGACAAGTACACGTGGTTTATCTGAACAGGAAGTGCACAGAGGAACGGTTCCCGGGCCCGGCCTCTGCCTCCCCTCCTTCCGCCTCCAGACCCTCTTCTCCAGCTGCGCTCAGTGTCTGGGATCCGGTGGCGGGACGTTCGGGCTCACTCGGGGCAGCAGGGGGACCGTCCTGGCAGGAGGAAAGGGTGGTCAGGTCTGGGGGAGGCGGCGGACAGCTGACAGCCATCAGAAAGCAACGCCCGGCCTGCGCGGCTGCGTGGACCAGGCCCCCTGGTCCCGGCTGGACCGTGAGCCCTCTGCACAGACCCGCCCCTCAGGACGCTGCCCCCTGGGCCCCTGCCCCGGCCAGCCAGCCTGGCTGGGTGTCCACTGCGGTGCTGACCCCCCTCAGGGCCTCCCTGGGTTCCCACTGGGCCAGCTTCCGTCTCCCGCACCCACCTCAGTCCTGCCGGCTCCCCCGAGGCCCCCACACGCCCCACTGCGCCCACCCCAGTTGCTTCTCTGGCACCTGCACGACTTTCCCGCTGCTCCCACCCCCTCACCGCTCCCCGCTGCGGCCCAGGGCTGCCTGTCCGACTGAGGGCTCCAGGCCCAGCGGAGGGGAAGGAGGGATGTGCCGGACCAAGGGGTGCAGGCGGCAGTGCTTTCCCTTCTTGAGGGGCCTATGCTGACCTGGGGAAGGTGGGTCCTGGGGGCAGCGGGTCCAGCCTTCAGGCTGAGGCTGAAAGCTTAGGGTCGGGGGTCCCTGACCTCAAACAGGCATTGATCATTGTCTCAGAGGCCGGGGTTTAGTGTGCGGTGGGGACGGGGGAGGGGGCTGGGGTGGGCATCATGACAGCGCCTGCCAGCTTTGGACGGCAGGTACAAACGGGGGGCACACACGGCAAAGACAATGTCTGGGGGACTGTGGTGGGTGCAGTCGGGGGGGGTTCCCTTCTCCGCCCATCCCCGTCCACCCGCTGCCCTCGGCGCAGAACTGTCCTCCCAGCCGCCACATCCCACGCCCCCCCGTCTCCTTCCTCCCCATCGAGGCCACAAGCTCCGTCTCCCCTCATCAACTTCTCCGTCCATCTCAGCATCAGCATCTGGGCCGTGAACGGCGCCACAGCCGCAGTCAGATGGGCGGACTCTTTACGACAAGGTCACTGGACCAAGCCTCCCGCTGCGGCAGCCAAGGAGAGGGGGACGGATCAGGGACGGGAGGCAGGGGACCAGAGGCTGGGGAAGAGGCCCTAAGCTCAGGCTTGCTGGGAGGTTGGGGAAGGGGCTGTTTCGAGGGCCCCAGGCAGCCAGGCAGCCCCAGTTCTGTGTGGGTTCAGGGGGCCTGTCTCCCCACCCGTCGTCACCTGGGGGAGGAGGGCCACACAGAGCCACCAGCCCCAGGACTGGGGGAGACCCTTCCCCACGGGGGCCAATACCTCTGTCCTCTGGGCGGGGGCCACCGTGCCCCCCTTCTCCAGGGAGCCGGGCCTCTCACGCGCAGTGCCGAAGGCCCTGGGGGCCTCCAAGATGGGCATGGGGGGCCGGGTGCTCTCGTGGGTGCAGGCGTGGAGCTTCAGCAGGTGCGCTGCAGGGGAGGACGGTCAGAGGGGGCGGGGCAGGGAGACCTTCCCTCGCTCCCTGCCTTGGTCCGAGGCACGTGGCCCAGGAGAACGGCCGCAAGGCTGGGTTCGCTAACGACCGGGCGCTGGGCGTCCCTTCCCTCCTGGGTGAAGGCAGAGGCTCTGGGGTCCTCACGGGAGGCTGGGTCACTCACTCTGGATGGCGGACTCGCAGGCCTGGCCCACGAGCTGGTAGATGGTGGCCAAGGACTGTGGCTCACCCTGGAAGGGAGGACGGGCCACGTGGCCAGCGGATCGAGCTGCCCGAGTCAGTGCCTCCCTGTGCTTCCCCAGGGACGGCCCAGACCCCAGACTCCCCACACTCACCTTCTCTCCTCGCTCCCCCTTGGGCCCCGGCAGCCCCTGAGTGGGAAGAAAAGGAGAAGCATCTGGACCCCGTGGCCGCCCACCCACCGTGCCCCCCAACCGAAGGCTTCGTGCGGGACTCATCCCAGGAGTCCCCAGAGGACAGAGGACCCACCTCTCCCGCTGCGAGAGGGAGCTTCCCTGCCCCCCGGGCCCCACCCAGCCTGCAGGCCCAGGTCTGCCCCTCCCCGGCCCCTAAGGCCCACGTCCTCTCACCTGCCCCCCACCTTGTCTGTGTTGGGCCGGGCAGGGGGCAGCCTGGGCTCTCTCCCCTGCGAGCTTTGTGCCGGCCTCGCTCTACAAACGTGCCGGTCGCAGGACACCCCGAGCGGTCAGCGGGGACAAGTCTGCACACATGTGACCCCCCCCCTTGCTGTCGGGCGGGTGGGCTGGGTAGGGAGGGGCTTACCGTGGGCCCCACAGCCCCCGGGGGTCCTCGCTCCCCGCTGCTGCCTCTGGCCCCCGCCGTGCCCTGGAAGCCCTGCAAAGGCGGGGGTTCCGGTTTGGCTGCAGCTCCGGTGCGGGGGCCCCTCCCTTCGGTCCCGCCTGCTCTGGACCAAGAGCAAAGCTAAGACAAGCTATAAGGGGACCCCTTAGCTTGTCCCCAGCCTCCTGCAGGCTGTGCCTCCTACCCACCCCGCGCCCAGGCAGCCCCCCCGCACGCCCTGCCCGTTGTCGCTAGTTCTGCACTAATACGTCCCCGCCCGCGTCCCAGTAGTCCGGGTGTGACCGCAGGACGGGCCCCCCGCGGGGGCTTCTTGCAGGAGGGGCAGTTCGGCCTTCCAGGAACCCAGCGAGGCCGACCCCCGGGAGATCCTGGCCAGGCCTGGGCTGCCGGCCCCGGACCCCCAACTCAGAGTAGCTCCCAGCCCCTGAGCTCCGCTCTGACCTCCAGGAACACCAGGCTGGGAGGGAAGGCGCTTCCAAGTGAACGGCCCGTGCCCCCAGCCCTCCAGCAGGGCGGCCTGGGCCGCCGAGGTGAGGGTTTCTGGAGGCAGAGAGGGAGAAGGGGGGCCCGACCACGTCCCGCAGCCAGGCCCACCCGGGAGCCCAGGCACCTTCCTGCCGTGTGGAGTGGCGGCGTTTCCTACCAACCTGCCCGGTGCGGGGAGCGGGGAGGGGGGCGGGGGGGCGCGGCTGCTGCGCTCCTGGGATAAGGACTCTCATGAGCCCAGTGCCGCCGCTGACAAGGCCCCAGCCTGGGGCCGAGGGGCCTCCCCGGTCACTGTTCAGCATAGCCCCAAGAAACCTGGGGAGGGCCGGTGGGGTGAGTGGTGTTGGGGGCTCACGGAGGAGGCGATACGCACCCTAGGGCCAGGGGGTCCGGGCAGGCCAGCAGTCCCCTCCAGGCCTCTCATTCCCTGAGGGCAAAGGAAGGGGTGGGCGGGGCAGAGGCAGGTGCTCCTCCCACAGTGACCCCCAAAACCCACCACTGTCGGGGGTACGTGCTTGTGCCGGGCTGAGGCTGGTCCATCCCAGGGCCTGCCCCCGCCCCGGGCAGTGACCACTCATGCCCCAGTCTGTGTGGGCTGACACTCCCCTCCCACCAGCCAGGCCCCGGCGGGGGCAGGATAGCGGGGGAGGTGGGTGTGGGGCAGAGAAGGAAGCCCCACCACAGTCTCCATCTCCAGACCCTCCCGGCCAGGCTCGTCTCCCACCTTTGGTCCCTGGACGCCAACCTTCCCAGGGGTGCCCTGGAGGCCGGGGTGGCCCTGGAATAGAGCAGAGGCAGCCAGCCAGGCTGGGCCGAGGTCCGACCCGGAGGGGGAGGCCCTGTCCCCAGACCTCCATCCCGAGCACACAGCACTGGTGCTCCGAGTGTGGTCTGACCCACTACCTGCAAGCCGGGGCGTCCATGGTCCCCCTTCTCTCCTTTGACCCCTGGTGGACCCTGGATGGGGAAGATGGATGGGTGGGAGGGTGAGGGGAGAGGGGCAGGGGGATGGGAGGGAGGGCGAGGGTAGAGGGGCTGGGGGTGGGTGCTGGGGGGTAGGCAACACCTACCACAGGTCCCTGGATGGTTTGGCCCTGGGTGCCTGGTGACCCCTGCTGACCTCCAGGACCCTCGGGTCCCATCTGTCCAGGTGGCCCGGGCTCTCCCTAGAGACACGGGGGTGTGTGGTGGGGCTGAGAAGACGTGTGGCCCGTCCTGCTGCCCCTCCTTCGATCCCGCCCTCCTGCCGGCCCATGGTCTCCAGACCCAGGCCCGTCACAGGCATCTTCACCCTCGCAGAGCACTCTGGGAGGGAGGGGTCCTGCTATGACCCCACTGTATAGCCAGGAGCTGGGCCGACTCTGGACGGGCCAGCACAGAGCCCTGATCCCCAGACACCAGAACATTCTACCAAACCTCTAAGGGACAGATGACACTAACGCCATTTAAACTGCTTGATTTGCAGTTTAAAAACAAAAAGACTGCTTTCAAATAATCATGTGAGTCATGCATATCAATGCACCAAACTCTAAAGCAAACCACAGGCATTCCCATTTGTGAATATCAATGCGAAACTCCTAAATAAAACCTGAGTGCACAGAAGCCTGCAGCCCATTAAATGGGCCGCGAGCGCTCGGTGACCAAGCCGGCTTTTAACGGGAGCAGGCGCGGTTCAGAACGTGGGAGAGATTAAATCATTCACCAAACTAATAGCTTCAAGAAGAAAAATGATTTGTTTGCGTCCACAGCAGCTGACGAGGCACTAAATCTTATATAACGCCCACTCTTGATTTTTAGAATCTCCTAATAAAATAAGGGTAGGATTTGGCTATCACGTGGCAAAATGTATCTGTCTCAGCTCCCAGGCCAGCCCCACACTCAACCGGCAAACATGAGGACGTCTTCTATCACCGCGGTTCTCTGACAAACTCTGGAGTGTCACCACACCAGACAAATAAACGAGAAAAATAAAAAGAAAAATAAACGAGTGTAATAAAAATCGGAGTCAGTGAAGTGATTTTTCACAGGTGATGTAAATTTAAACCAGGAAATTCCAAGAAAACCATCTGAAAATAAAAAACTATTGCAAATAAGCTAACTGAGTAATAAATGGGGCACAAAAATCGTACACAGAGAGGACAGAGGATTTGGGGAAGCTGAAGGCGGAGCTGGACACCAGGATCCGCGTCTGAGGCAGCCGTTTGGACTCTGGAGTCCGTGGAAACTCGTGATGTGATTAGGCTGCATTTGAAGTTGGCGGGGGCTGTGGTTACCCAACACTGGGTGGACGGACAGGGCAGTGGTCTGGGGAGGCAGGAGGAAGCACGTTGTGTGTCGGAAGGTGCTAGAAGCACCAGAAGGGACCGGGAGCGGGTGGGCCCTCTCAGACTGAGGAAAGCCTTGAAACACGGTGCGGAAGTCAGGAGCCGTAGAGACAGACCCATGCGGTCCACTAGACAAAGGCGATCCTAAAATCTGCCTGGAGACACGTACGGTAGGCCAGGTCAAAAGACAACAACAGGGTAAACTAGTCACAGCTCAGGGCACAGGTGTTTCCATTAAACCTAGAGCCCCATGAGTGAAGAAGAAGAGGTAACCCAGCGGAGCGGGGGCTGGAGGCCACGCGTCCAACAAGAAAACACCAGCAACTTTCAAAGCCGGTGGAGCCACTGGGGAGAGAAACACACTTGAGGGCAGAGGACACACGTCCTGGCCAGACGCCCAAGACTGCCCGTCACGCGGTCCCTAGGCTGGGGCCCTGCAGGGAGGGCACCGTAGCCCGGTTGGGGGGCCCCGCTCCCGCCTGGGGTTGGGCTGCGGGGGGCTCAGTCCTGCACCCCCCCGCCAGGACGCCTCACAACTCACCCTGGGCGCTGGGAAGCCCTGCTCTCCTGGGGCTCCGTCCCTCCCAGGGTGGCCCTGCAGAAACACAAGCGAGGCTGAGGCCGGGCTGCACGCTGGCCTCCCCAGCAGCCCTGGACTCCAGTCCCCACCTCTAGGGGGAGAAGAAGAAGGGGCTCCGGGGGCCAGGCCATCCTGGCCCACCCTGCCCTCCCACAGCCACTGGTTACCACGTTCATGGGCTCAGGCGGGTCTGGGTTCCAGCCCTGGCCCCTCCCTGGTGAGGTCTGTGGACCACCAGCTAGAACGGGTCCTGGAGCCTCAGGGTGGCCAGAGGGTCTGGACCTGCCCCACAGCGGGGCCCAGGACTGGAACCGCCTCCTTGGGGGCCTGGGGAAAGGCCCCTCAGGGCTACCCTACAGCCCAGAGCGCCCAGGACAGAGGCTGCCTGTGTGGCTGCGACTTGTGGCCAGGGACAAGCGCGGTGCTGCAGACTGCTGGGCCCAGACCCCCACCCCAGTGGGGGAGTTTGATTTCGACACCAGAGAGGGGCCTGCTCGGGAGAGGGTGGCCATCGGGAGGAAGGGGCTTGCAGGAGGGGACTCGTGGGCCATGGGGTGGAAGAGGCGGGCAGGACACTCATGAAGTCTATCCCATCTGGGTGGTGGGCCTAGGGACGGCTGCTGGGGCATGCGGGGGCCACCCTCATCACCGCTGGCATCAAGATATGCCAGGAGTCCCTGGTCACCCCAGGGAGGAGCTGCTGGACTCACAGGAGGTCCTTGGGGGCCCGGGGGCCCAGGGGTCTGCGAGGAACATGCACAGGCAGAAGGGAAGGCAGGGCAGGTCTCTCCATCCTTCTGGGAGAAAGGAGACCCCCACCATTAAATGGACCCTTTCCTCAGTTCTTGTTCGACCCTAGAGCTCAGGGTATCCACGGACACCAGGGTCCAGGGAGCCTCCAAACCCACCCCTGGGAGGCTGGGGGGGAGGGGGAGGACCTGGTCCTGGGTGCCCACCCCCCAAGCTGCCTGACACAAGCCCCCTGACACAAGGGAGTCCCTTGCAGGCCACCAGCATGGCCAAGCCCGGTGTGGGCACCCAGGGGAGTCGGTAAGGACCCCTGCCCACAACTGTGCCCACAGAAAAGGGCAGTGGCCCTGAGTATGTGGAAGCAGCCACCCCTGGGGCTGGGAGCTTCCAGGCCTGCTCCAGCCTGCCTTGCCTCAGGGCCTCCAGGACACATATCCAGTCGCCCTGAGCTCCGGCTCTAGCCCCGGGGGCCGCCTCCTCCAGGAAGGCTGTCTGGATTTCTCCTGGAGCGGCAATGACCTGGATGGCCAGTCTACCCCCAGAATCTTTTGCCCTCAGTGGGCACTTGCCCGCCTACTGAAGCCGGGAGCTCGCAGCACCTGTCCTCCTCTGCCCAGGAGTCACTGCACACAATCTGTAGCATCTGGAGCTGGAACTGCAGGTTGGGGGGAGGGGCAGGGTCGGCCAGGTGCAGCTGGGTCAGGGGGCGGGAGGGGGTCCGCCAGCCCCGGGTTGTCTGGCTCACCGAGGCTGAGCTGCTCCGGGGGCCCCGGGCCTTGGCCAGTCTCCCCAGTGTGACGAAGCCGGTGGTGGGCAGGCTGCCGGCCTCCCCAGTGGGCTTCTCAGCCACCTTCCGGCAGTCCACGTAGAGCCTGACCTTGGAGCGGCCCACGGCTATATGCACCTGGGAGACACCAGGAGGTCTCCTGCGGCCCCGGGCCAAGAAGGGCTCCCTTCCACGCCCACAGGCCAGGGCCAGAGCGGGGAGGGGCAGGTGACCATCCCCTGGGGCTTGGGGTCAGGATCCTGACTCCACCGCAAGTCTCGTGAGACCCCCCTCGCGGGGCCTCAGTTTCCCTCCTGTGAAATGGACCAAATGACATCCCGCACAGCCCCTCCCAGGGACTTGTGGGACGCACGAGAAAGGGCTGGATGCTCTTTGACCCAAATTAAGGTAAGGACGTCCAGGGTGGAGGGGACCACAGGAGCAGAGGGGGAGCCACGGTGACGGGGGTGGGCAGCCTGTGTCCTGCAGAGCCCCGTGGGGGGTCTGCCCCAGAACTTGGGAGCCAGGAGGGTCTTAGGCAGGGAGGCACACGCGCTGGTCCTTCCAGGACCTTCCAGGACCTTGTGGAAGCTCCCAAAGAATATCCTCCTCACGTCGGGCAGGTCGAAGGTGGCCTCCTGCAGGGTGGCGCTGGGGTCACTGCGGAAGTAGGTCAGCGACTTTCTGCTGGCTGGGGGGCGGGGCAGGGAGCACGTGAGACCCCCAGGCGAAAGGCGGGAGGACGCACCGGAGTGGGGCCGCGATGGGCGTGCAAAGCCTCAGAGGCCGTGCTGCACCAGTGGCCCCTGCCTTCGAGGAGTGACCGGGGCCCACCGCTCCCCTCCAACTGACCGTCCAGCAGGACCCCCAGGACAGGCCGGAAGTCTTCGGCCGCCACCTGCCACAGCGCGAAGACGTCGCGGGGCGTCTCGGGGAGCAGGCGCAGGAGGAAGACGACTGTGTGTTCCGTGGGGAGGGTGGCCAGGTGGATGTCGCTGTGGGCACACAGCAGGGGTGACCGCAGGCCTGAGAGGAGGCCGGACCCCCGGGACCACAAAGTGGGGTCCTCGGGGCCAGGCTGGGCCTCTCCTGCCTCGGCTTCCCCGTGAGTAACGCGGGGAGTGTGAGGGGCAGGACTCCCAGCCTGGGCCTGTCAGGTTTCAACGGGAATAGCTCCCCCAAGGCCCAGAAGGGACCACGGCCAGTGTCCACGATGATCGTTCTTCAGGGTCTCTGCGTGGGTGGGGAGGGTGCAGGTCGAGGGCTCCCAGCAAAGTCTCTGAGCCTGTCTCCTGGGCCAGGAACCCACGAGCCCAGAGACAGCTCTGCCCTTGGGAGCTGCTCAGACTGGGTGGGCAGCTGGGGTCTGTGCTGGTGCCGTGCCCACCCTGGTGCTCAGCGGTGGGCAGGGGCAGGGAACAGGGTCTTGAGTCACCCAATAAAATCGCTCCTAATGGCCTGCAGCCTCCCTATTTGCCCTTCCTTTGCTCTTGGGATAACCAAGGGCCTGGAAGACACAGCCCAGCCTCACGGCTGCAATTCTTTAAGCAAAGCGACCCCAGGGCCTTGGCACATGCTGCTCCTTTTCCTGAGTGCCCTCCCCTCTCCCATTCTCTCCTACCCTCTGCCACCTCCTGCGGAGACTTCCTGACCCAGGGAGGAGCCCCTTCCACTCTTAGCAGCCCCAGGGTTGCATTTTGTATTTCTCAAATTTCTATTATAAAGCACGTGATTTACCTTTGCAATGTAAAACATTTTAACTTAAGAAAAATTATGCTGTGCGTGTGGAATTTCCAATGAGTGATTAAAGACACCTCCATATACGAAGTGGGGCGACTATTAGACCTCGGAGGTCATCACAAGCCTTGATCGTGGTGAGTCACAAAGCAGTGGTTTCTTACAGACCCCGGATATTTGCAGAATCAAATTAAAGCACAAAGGAGGCAGTTCTCAGGGAGACAAATTTGGTGGCCCCCGCCCAGAAGTCTGCAAGTTTGGTCGATCCCTGGGCCACATGGGGAGAAGGAGCCCCCCCAACCGTGGCCTCATTCCGCCCACAAGAGATTTACTAATCTGTGGAACTCGGATTCCAGGAGCCCACGTCCCCCCGGGAGTCTCCCTGGCTGGCTCTGGGGTACAGCCGCTGGGCCTGGGGGACGCCCCCCCCCACAACCCCCGCAGGGTGCCCTCCTGCTCCCAGGCCCACGCCTCCCCGACCTGGCCCGGCGGGTCAGCTGAGCATCCTTGAAGAGCGTGAAGGTCCTGTTGGGGCCAAAGGCCGAGGGCTCCATGGCCATGCCACGGATGGAGGCGTATTCCTTCTCCACCAGCCCGAAGGCTGCCATCAGGTCAAAGCCTGGGGAGGGGTGGGGCGTGAGGGACAAGCAGAGATGGGAGGGGAGGTGGGGGGCAGGAGGCAGAGAAGAAAGCCAGGTGTCAGGTGAGAGGAGGCAGCAGAGGCAGCGAGGGAGACGCAGGCCTTCGGGGGCCTGCTCCTCCCCCTCTCCCTCCATCCTGACCTGGGGAAGGACACACAAGCAGCGCCGTCCTGCCCCTTCTGTTGCCCGCAGCCCTCGCCTCCCGGCGGCCCTCAGTGCCCGGACCCCCGCCCATCCCACCCCCATCCCCACTCGCCGGCCCTGCAGCTGGGGCTGAGCAGCTTGCTGGACATCCCGCGGGAGACCCCGTCCCAAGCTGGGCCCCCGCCTGAAGCCCGACCCCACCGCCCCAACCTGGCAGATCTCCCTGACCAGGGGGGCCCACGTGTCAGCCTTCCCTCTGGCTGTCTCAGACCCACAGCAGTAAAGATGCGATGCCAGGGACCCTGGCTCAGCCCCTCGCCCGCCCCGTTCCTGGTCAGCAGAGGCTCACGGAGGCCACACAGGACCCGGGCCTCCAGCATTGCCTGACCCCAGTCCCAGGCCACACCCCCGACAAGTACCCAGAGCAGGGGCGGCTAGGGGCTGGTGGGAAGCAGCCGCCACACAGGGTGGGGGGACCTACCTGGGAGGGAGCCATCCGGGTGGAGGGCCGGGCAGGCTGCTGAGAGGTGACAGAGGTCAGGGTCAGTGGGGAGGGGCCCCTTGTGGCCGGACACCATGCCCTGTGGTCCCCATACCTCAGGGACGGGGATGGGACAGGGACAGTGTCCTGCTGCCTCAGGTTCCACCCCCAGGAAGACAGCATCCGGCTGGGTGCTGCCACTGGGGGCTGCACCCAAGAGGAGATGCGCCCCAGGCGGCAGGGCCAGGGAGATGCCTGGGTGTGAGGACGTGCCCGGGGCACCGCCATCCCGGGACCCAGCTCTGCAGGCCTGCCCCACTGCCAAGCTCTACGTGGGCACTCAGGATCGCTCACAGGCGAGTGCGTGCAGAAACTAGGACCCTCAGGGCGGGAAGCGGCTCCCCCCTCAAAATATAGGAAGGGTGCTGAGCCTCAGGTAGTGAGGCCCTCGTCCCCAGAGGTATTCAAGCCAAAACCAGGCAACCCCACGGAGGGGACACACAGGGAAGCTGGGGCAGTTGGCTAACTGGCCTCTGAGGGCCTTCTACTCCGAGCGTCTGATTGCCCAAGAAAAGCAGCAAAACAAAACAAAAGACTCCTCTCAGCCGGGTCCTGGCCTGCAGGTGGTGGGACCCCCAGGGACAACCGATACCCCGAGGGTGGGGCCAGCCCGGCATGGGCCCTGGGCTCCGCTGCAGCCGCCCCGTCTGTGGTCTGCGTCCGGCTTCCTGCTCCTGCAGGCTGGACGTCTGCCCTGCGCCTCCCAGACGCAGATGCAGGAGAACACCGGCCGCTCCCCAGCCTTGGGCACCTGCAGGCCGGGCCACAGCCGCGATCCCCTCCGCGTCAGCCTGCATGCGTTCAGCTGGACTGCAGTGGCCTTAACCCTTGGGGTCCCGGTTGGCATTCTACACTGAGGAAGGTCTTGCGTGAAGACCGGCTCTCCTTCCGCTAAGGTCTGCAGTGCAGGGTGCCTCCGGGAGTGACAGGGCCCACACATCCTGGCTCCCGGGGACCTGCCAGGGTCCTGGGTCCTGCTGGGGTCTGCTGGGGCCTGGGGGTCTTAGTGCCCACTCACCCGTCCGGCCCGTGGCAGACACTGCCACACTCTTCCCTGCTCCGTAGACGGCTGAGACTAGGACCCGGTACTTGGTGGCCGCCAGCAGTTCAGGGAGAGTCACATGGCTTCTGGGTCCTGGAATGGAGATCTGGGGGTGGGGGGGGGAGATGGTCACCTGAGCGTCTTTGCTCATTTGGGCATCTCAGCTCCCTGTGGGTCCTGCCATGGAAGAGTGGCCCCCTTAACACTCAGGGTGGGACGTTGTCTCCCCCAAGGCCCAGGACCCAGGGGCCCACGAGGGACGATGGCTTCCCGGCTCCAGGGAGACCCACCGACTTCTCGGGTCCCGAGCCTGAGGCCAGTGCATAGGAGAGCTGGTAGTGGAGGACATGGCCACTCGGGGGCGTCCAGCTGACCCGCAGGCTGTCGGGAGACTCTGAGGCCAGGGCCAGGTTGGAGGGTGGGCTCCAGCTGACTGCGGGGGAGCAAGGGGCGGGGGGGCCTCAGATGGCAGCACGTCCCCCGCTCTGCACCACGTCCGCCACCCTCCCACTCCACGGCCCCGCCACGCTGCCCAGTGGCCTCGGCCAAGACAGGGTCACCAGGCCAGCTCCAGGACCGTCTTGGGCACTGTGTCACTCCAGGTGACTTGGACCCTCGGCCATCCCAGGGATGCCTGCCTGGACGGCTCAGGACCCAAGTGGTCCAGCTGCAGGGTCAGGGACTCGGGGGACTGCCTGTCGGGGGCCCACAGATCGAGGGGTCTGGGGCAGAGCAGGGGTCACCTACGGGGGGTGTAGCGGAGGGACACGGGGTCACTGCGGGCCCCATCCCTGTAGTAGGCCAGGATGGTGATCTCATACTCCGAGTGCCTCCCCAGGCCGGGCAGAACGGCCGTGCCCAGGTTCCCCGGGACGGAGATCTGTGGAGAGGAGGGACCGCGTGTCCAGCCATGGAGTTGTGTCCACACGTTGGGGCCCGGCCGGGGCCACATGCAGGCCAATGTCCCCAGGGTGCAGCATGGGGGTCTGAACCCCGGGAGCTGGGGTGGGGAAGGTCTTCTCCCCCCACACCTTATGGGCCTTCCCCTCTCCCAGGGGCGTCCATGTGATCTGGTAGACAAGCACGCCGGACGCCGCTGCGGCCGCCCACTCCAGCTGGACTTCGTCCCCAGGCAGCTCTATCACCGACAGCTGGCTCGGGCTGGGGACTTTCCCTGGAAGAGGGAGACTGAGGCTGGGGTGGCAGAGGGGCCCCCAGTCTTCACGCACAGTGCCCGCAGGGCCCACTGTCACACCTGCCAAGGTACCCGCCCTCACCTGGCTTGGTGCTGCACAGAGCAGACACCGAGCAGCTATGTTGATCTTAACTGTCCAGGGGCGCAGAGGGAAGCAGCCTGGGGACACTCACGTGTGGTCAGGCGGCCAGTCAGTGTGGAGGAGCTGCCCCCAGGGTAGAGGCAGGTGACGCGGACCGTGTAGACGGTGGAGGACGAGAGGGGGCCCAGAGTGACCAAGGTGGCGCTCCCAGGAGCCTCCATCTGCAGGCAGGTGGGGGTGGGGACATGGGCAGCTGCGGAGGGGGCAGCGCCCACCAGAGGGAGACCCAGGCCTGCCCCGTGACCACCCCCAGACTGGGGAGACGGGGACGGGGCGTAGGATCCACGGCACCGGGGTGGGGTCTTGCCCACCAGCCCGCCCAACAAGCCGGTGTTTTCGCCTCTCGTGAGGCCACGCACCCCCCGCCCACATGCACGAGCGCTCTCGTGTGCGGTTCTTTGTTCCACGTCTGCCGCCCCCAGGGGCCCACAAGGGCCCAGGTGGTGTCAGGTGCCCTCCACTTCCCCTGTACCGGCTGAGGCTGTGCCTGGGGAGACCTGGCCACACCCACCGACCCTGAATGCAGGGTGCCCAGTGGGGGAGGCGGAGGGCACTGGGTCCCCATGGACAACTCATGCCCCTGGACAGCCCAGGACATCGGCCCCGGGCAGGGGCTGGCCTCACCTGTCCCGAGTGGCCGCCCTTGCTCGAGATGTAGCTGACCCTGAACAGGCGCACAGGCCTCGCGGTGCCCTCCCAGGACACTCGGGCCGAGTCATGGCTCACGTCCGAGAAGCTCAGGTGTCTGGGGGGGGGCCAGGGCGGCTGCAGGGCACACCAAGGCCTCAGGGACCGCCCCACACGTACGGGGGAATGGCGGGCGATGGCCAGGTCTGATGGGGCTACCGGATGGGGTCGGGGTCCCCCACCCGTGGAAGGTTGCGGGGAGCCAGAGTGGGCAGCAGTCTGCAGGCGGGGCACTCACGGGTCCTGGCGCGGGTGCTCTGGGCCTCGCTGGTCTCTGCCCCTCGCAGGCTCCGCACCCACACCTCGTAGTCCCTGCCTGGGGCCAGCCCATCCAGCAGCGCCTCGGGCTGCCCCACCCGCACCTGCGGGAGGCCCACGCTGGCCCCTGCCTGCGCGCCCCCGCCCGCCGGCCCAGACTGGTTCCCCCGCCTCCCCTCCCCCTCTGCCCCGCACCTCTCTCCCCTCCTCCTTGCCCTTGGGGGAGGTGGGCGAGCACTGCACCAGGTACTGGGTGGCCCCTGCCGAGGGCTGCCAGGTGAGGTGGATGGCTCTGGGCATCACTGCGGCCAGGGTCAGCGCCTGGGGTGGGGGCAGGGGCACTGGGGGAGACGGGGGCGGGCGTGGAGGGGCTTTAGAAACTCAGCACAGGCAGAATTCAGCCCCATAAACCAGCGGGACAAAGGGTCTCAGGCAGTGCAGGCCAGGTGTGTCTTGATGGACACACAGAGGGGGGAAGACCAACGCAGGTGGGGGGGCACAGACAACTGAAGTCCCTGTCCCGGCTCCCCCTGGGCAACCCTGGTTTCACTTAAGGCCACATGCTGTGTGGTCCCATTTATATGGAGGGTCCAGGAACGGCAAACCCCAGAGACAGAAAGCAGATCGGGGTGGGCAGGGGCCGTGGGGAAGGGGAGGACTGGGGGTGACTGCTAAGGTGTGGGTGCGCGATGCTGGGACAAACGGAAACCTCCGACTTGTACACTGTAGATGGGAGGGTCGTAGGGTGTATCTCAATAAAGCTGCCGGGGGGGCGGCTCACGCAGGCCCTGGCGGCCTGCGGGCTGGACGGGGCGGGAGCCCCACCAAGAGCGCAGGCAGCAGCAGTACTGGGTCCCAGCCACGACCGGGCTGATGACACAAACGACATCACTGTGCTCAGAAGAGGACACAGGGTCAGAGAGGCCCAGTGACTTGGCCTCGGTCACAGGCTGGGGGTGTGCCCCACCTGGGTTAAGACTGCTCCAGTGCCAGGCTCCGAGGGGAGGCTGCAGGCGAGTCCCCCCTCGCCCACCTGTGGTCACCGGGCCCTGCAGGCCCTCACCGACGCCGGCCTTGTAGACGGGGAGCACGGAGACCAGATACTCCGTGCTGGAGGTCAGGTTGTGCAGCTCTGCCGACGAGGCGGGCGCCTCCACCACCACCTGGAACGGAAGCCGCGACAGAGTGGGCGGGGTGGGGGCGGGGCGTGGGCTGGGGAGGGCTGGGTTAGCCCTCGCTCCCTGCGTGGCTGCGTCCCTGGCCAGGTCTGGGCCATCTGCGGGGGCAAGGGGCTGCGGTTTGGTAGCCCCCCGCCCCTGCCACTCTTCTTCCTCCACGTGTGGGCCCGACTCCAGCCCTGCCTGCGTGAGGGGGGGCCCTTTCACCTCCCTGGGGGCGCCGCCCTTAGAAGGCCGCAACACGATCAGGTACTTGAGGGGTGGCCGCGGGGCTGGGGTCCAGGACAGGTGGATGCTGGAGGAGGTCACCTGGGTCAGGACCAGGCCGGTGGGAGCGGAAGGGGGGTCCAGGGCCGGAGCGGCTGCGGCCGGTGTAACTGTGGGATGGGAGGGGGCAGCTGGCGACAGTGGCTCTGCCTGCGCCCCTGGGGGCCACTTCCCGGAAGGGCAATGCTCCCCCAGGTATCCTCAGAGCCCTGAGAACCGCGTGGGCGGGGCCTGGTGGGGCTGCGGCCGAGCATGGGCGACCCTGCCCTCGTGCCACCCCTGCTCGCTCACCTGGGCCGCTGCGCAGGCGCCTGCCCTGCACCTTCTGGCAGACGAGGCGGCTGAGCTGGCCGGCCAGCGAGCCGAGCGGGGGAAGTCCTGCACGCTGTGCACGGTGATGTCCGGAGGCTGGGACGCCAGGAGCCTCAGCTCAGCATCATTGGCGTCCGTCACGCCTGCCGCGGGGTGGGGGCGGGCTGTCCGTTGTGGGCCAGGACCACTGGGCCCCTGCGAGGCACCCAGCCGGCAGAAGCTCCTTCCCACGCCACAGACCCAAGACTCCACAGGCCCCAGAACGGGGTCACCCGGCCGGGCCCCCGCGAGAGACGGGCTGGTGTGAAGGTGGGGCTAGACACCCGAAGGCCCCTCTCAGGCTGTGCCATGCCTGCCTGGCTCTCTGTGGGGTTTGGGGCCAGGAGGGAGGCCAGTGTGCTTTCCTCGGCGTCCTGCACGCCCTGGGGCTGGGGTCAGGCACCGAGGACGGTCTCTGCTTCCAGGAATCCCTGCCCCCAAGTCTGGAGTTTCCTTCCCAAGGAACAGAGTCAATGAATGGCCAGTCAAGGGAGCAGAGCAAGGCCTCCGGGCCACGCACAGGGCCCGTGCAGACAGGAGGGGGCACGGAGACGTCTACAGACACTTCATTAGAGAGCGGCCTTGCCGCCCACGCCGACTCACGTGGCTGCCTCGGAGCAGGGACTTGTCCTCCCCATTCGCAGACAGCGGGCTGGGGCTCAGAGGCCACAAGACCTGCAGCCCGGGGGGCGGTGGGGGGGGCGTGGGAGCCACCTGCTGTGAAAACTCCCCGTGAGAGCCCGGGCTCTGCTCACCCACGGCAAAGACGTCGACGCCCAGATCCTTGAGCATGTGGCCAGCAGTGCAGGCATCGTCCTGGGACTTGCCGTCCGTCACCAGAATCACCAGCTTGGCCGCCTCCGGACGGAGACCCGCCACGGGCTTCAGGTTCTGTTCCAGCACGTGGGTCAGGGCCAGGCCTTGGGTGCAGTGAGAAGAAAGTGCTGGCAGCTCCAAGCACCCTCCCTGCCCGCTCGCGATGGCTCCACCAGCCGCTGGCCCCCTGCTTTGCCCACCAGGCCGGTCCTGGCCCCTTCAGGCTGCGGGGGCCCGGAGGGCAGCGATGCCCCCTCTCCTTCCCTCAAAGGCACCCAGAGACTCAGGGGCCGGCGCCCCACACCCTGCTGCCTTCTCAAGAGCAGTGAGGCCCCAGGACGGGAAACAGGGAGGGGACCTGCGGTGGGGGGAGGGGTCTGCCAGGGAGAGACCCCCTGAGGGGGGCTGCTGCTGGCAGGGCCCCCCCAAGCGACTGGTGGGCCCTCCCAGGGGCCTCTACCGACCAGAGGAGTCTCCTGGTTTCGGCAGGGCTGCCCAGCACACCACGTTCACCATGGATGAACGAGGCGGACTTGTCCTTTGCAAAGGCGTGAATACACAGCTCTCAGGCGTGGTTCAGAACACACGTTTCCAAATCTGGGAAGGTGCGAGGGCAGCCGACCTCAGGACAAGACCTGAATAGACCCCGAGGGTGGGGCTGGGGCCAGGCAGACCTGTGAACGTGTTTCCCCCTCTGTACTGGAGGCCACGCACGGCGGCCAGCACCTCCTCCTTGGTGCCAAAGGCATTCAGGTCCCACTCGGTCTGGGGGTCCCCGCTGTACTGAGTCAGGCTGGGAGGGGTGGGCACACAGCAGGCGGGCAGGACACACACAGCCTCGCCTGGGTCACCAGGGAGGCACATCTGCAAAGCCTCGTTTTCCACACAATGTCCCCCCAGGAGCCAGCTGTCCCTCCAGTGCAGGTCGGGACCCCACCCCTGCCTGTCCAGGTGGGAACTTAGCCTTAGTTCCCAGAGGCTGCGTGTCTCCTTCCCCAATTCTCACTCCCTTTTCCAAGCAACGCCTGTGCTGGGGGCTGGCAGGAATTGTGAGGACCACCCCGGGTGGGGTGCAGGGCAGGGCTGGGACCTACCTACTTGGACTTTGTCTGGCCCGATTTCAAAGGGCTCAATGATGCTGGCCAGGAAGTCTTTGACCTGCTGGAAGTGACTGTGACCAATACTCCAGGATCCAGCCACCAGGAAGATCATGACCACGGGTGTGGGGGACGTGCAGCGGAACTGGGGTCCGGCTGGGGAAGGAGGGGAGGGAGGCGAGGTGCTGGGCGAGACCCGCTGCTGCTGCAGGACCCTGATCCGCCCCGGAGGCGGGCTGCAGCCCCAGCATCTCCTTCCCTGGGGCAAGTAGAGGGTAAGGAGCCACAGGACTCTGGCCTCAAGTGAGGTGGGCAGCTGGGTGCTGGGGGACAGGCACTAGGGTCTCCCCAGACTTAGAAAACCGCACTTGAACTCAGCCCATCATCCCAGGCCCTCCGAGCCCCCCCAGAGAGGGTTCACAGGACATCCAGCCGCTCTGGCACCTCTGCCCTCCATCAGCCTTGGCGGTGCTGGTCACTGTGCGATTGTCTATGGCAGGGGTAGGGGGGTTCCACCTTCCTCATCCGGCTGACACGACACCCGGGCCCAGCGGGCAGAGACTGCCCAACGGGGTGCCAACCGGGGTCGCTGCGTCAGCACCACGGACAGCTCCAGGCAGCTGCCCATCCTGCCAGCTCTGGGCTGAGGCCTCACCGTTTGGTGAGGGGGCTTGTCCAAAGGACCCAAGAGCTCTTTGGAGACAAAGCCACACCCCTTGATCTGGGGCTCCCTGAGTTTTGCAGACAGTGCCCCCAGGCCAAGCCCCAGAGCCAGGGCCAGACCCCACCTGAGGCTCCCGGGCAGGGTAGGTGTGGTGAGACGCCCCCCCAGTGGGGGAGGCAGGCCCTGGCCTCAAGTCCACTGGGAGACAGCAGGCGGCCCGGACCCCAGGACCCCACGTGAGGCTAAGGAAGGAGGTACTTTCTTCCATTCCAAGTCTGATGGGAGAAACAAAATCAGAGACATCTCAGGTCTGATGGGGGAGGCACAGCCCTGCCTGCAGGGCCTCGAGGGAAGTGCGGCGCTGTGGTCCCATCCCGCTAGCCTGCGGAGGCTGGCACCCTGGCCGTCTTACCTGGCTTCTCTCTCCCTCCAGCCGAGGCCCTGGCGTGGCTGTGCCCTTCCAGGTCTGGGGTGCGCTGGGCAGGGGCCTCACCCTCAGGGCCCCTGGGTGGGGGCTGTTCCTCACCAGGTACTCCTGGGGGGGGGGCACAGCTGTGTCACCTCTCCCCAGCCACACTCAGGCTGGGGGACTCCTGAGAGGGGTCAGGGTGGTGGGACCAGGCACTGGGGCCCCAAGGACGCCCCGAGCAGATGACCTGCCCCGGTGGGTTTAGTGAACCGAGGAGCGCGGCAGCCAAGCCTGAGTGAAGCTGGGGAGTGTGAGGTCAGATGGAGGAAGCACGTCCTGGCCACATGGAGAGGATCCGCGGGAAGCTCAGGACTGCTCCTCGTCCCAGGCACTTACCGTCCCCCGGCTTGGACCCACCAGGCGTGGGCAGGTCTTGGCTTGGGGCCAAGGCCACTGGGGGATCGAGGTCTGGGCTCCCCTCGTGGGAGGGGCTGGGCTGCAGGGCTGCCCCCAGTGGTCTCCGGCTGCTCCTGCTCGCAGAGCTACTCTTCAAATCTTTGACTGCAGAGAGATGCGAGGGGCTGTCAGGACCACCAGGGAGGGAAGAGAGGCCTGGGGCTGCACACAACCCTCCCCGCGAGGGTTCGTCCAGGCTCCCTGGGGCTCCCAGTCGAGGGGCTGCCAGGGCTCAGCTCCAGCCTCCTCTGCACACATGCACCCCCGGAGGGACTTACTCACAAACTCCCTCCGAGCCAGCAGGACATTCCCTGAGCCTGTGAGCTCGAAGATCTGCAAGGTGTACCCTTTGGAGGGGCTGAGGCCCCCCACCGTGGCCTTGGGGGTCTTGGTAGTCAGCATCACCTCCTGCTCCAGGTCCCCTGGGTGGGGGTGGGGAGACCTGTCGAGCCCGCCCAGGTGGATGCTGTGTGCGCGCATGTGTGCACCTGTGCGTGCAGGTGTGCTGCGCCCACTCTGTCCTGCGTGTGCCTGCAGGTATGTCAGGGAGTGGCAAAATCCTCCAGGCGCCTCCTCTTCCCCCTCCCCCCAGCTCCTCCCCTTGGGGCGGGGGAGGGGAAAAGGGGAGAGGTCTTTGTTGCCCTCTCCAGGACCTCCTGGGTAACAAATGGAGAAAGAATGTATCTCTGCGACAGCAAAATAATATGCCTTTACAAAGCTTCCCCAGAAGGACTTATCCTCCCCAGAGGGAGGACCCATAAACCCTCCAGATGCCCAGCACAACAGCCCTGGGGACAGCGTGAAGGTGTGAAGACGGGGGCTGCACACAGAGAAAGGCCCCACCTGCCCGTGTGCAGGGGGCTGGACGGCACACAACAGCGAATCTGCAAACATGTCCCACTGTGACTCTGTGAGTCTGACTAAAAAAAGAAACTATTCCAAAGGGGACACTGCCACGCTCTCTGGGGAGGCAGTCATGGAACCGACTGGAGAGACTGCAGTCAGAGGTCAGGAAGCACCTAGCGGTTCTCGGGTCTCAGGTGCTAGGAAGGGGATAACAGAGGAAGGACCTGCATGCCCGCCCCATAGTCCATTGTCTTGCGGGGCGGACGGCCCCCAGCCTGGGTCCAGCCCCACGTGGGGAGGCGGGACAGGCCGGGAGGGCGAGGGTGTTGGTGCTTCATATGACTCGAGCTGTGTAATTTTCACAAAACCATTCCCCCATTTTGTAGGTGGGAAAACCGAGTCACACAGTTACTCAATGGTAGAACCAGGATTTAAACCCAGGTCTGTTGGGTTCCTGGGCCCGCCTGGACAGGGGAGGGATGTACACGCAGGCCCTTTGAGGAAGTGAGTCCTTGGCATGTGCCCCCCCGCCGCCATTCTTTGGGTTGAGACACTGAAGAGCTCCACCCAGGAGCAAGGGTTAATGAGGATAGACTGGCTCTTGAAAGGACTGAAGCCCAACTTCAAATAATCTTAACTTCTAAAACGGAGTGAAGATGACCCAAAACTGCTAGTTCACATCACTGTCTGTCAGAAACAAACGTAAATTGTTTCTGAAGGAAGGCAATGTTATCAAAGGCCATAAATTATTTCTATAAGTTGTCACAATGTCTGGTATGCAGTAAAAAATAACCGGATATGCGAAGGAGCAAGGCAATGTGATTGAATGTTAAGAGAGACATTAGACAACAGAAAGAGAGCCACAGATTTCCCAGATAATGGAGTCATGAGACTTTAAAATAACTATGCTAAGTAGTTTGAAATTTTAAAAGACGAGCCTATGAATTCAGATATCGAACCATAAAAAAAGGAATTCTTGAATGCAAAAACCAAACGGAAATTTCCAAATGGAAATTCTAGAATGGAAAAACACAGGGACTTCCCTGGTGGCGCAGTGGTTAAGAATCCATCTGCCAACACAGAGGACACGGGTTCGAGTCCTGGTCTGGGAAGATGCCACATGCCACAGAGCAACTAAGCCTGTGTGCCACAACTACTGAGTCTGCACTCTAGAGCCCATGAGCCACAACTACTGAGCCCGCGTGCCACAACTACTGAAGCCCGTGCACCTAGAGCCCGTGCTCTGCAACAAGAGAAGACCGCAATGAGAAGCCCACGCACCACAACGAAGAGTAGCCCCCGCTGGCCGCAACTAGAGAAAGCCCGTGCGCAGCAATGAAGACCTAACGCAGCCAAGAATAAGTAAATAAATAAATTTAATTAAAAAAAGAAAGAGAAAAACACAAAACATGATGTTAGAAATTCAAAGAATGACCTAACAGCTTGTTACACACGAAGAGATAAATGGTGGAAGATCAGTCAGAATAAAAAACACGAAGTTAAGCATGGAGAGATAAAGGGATTGAAAATATAGAAGAAAGAGTAAAAGGCATAGATACAGAGAGAGAAAGGGGCACAAGCAATGTTTGAGGAGATACAGCTAAAGAACTGTAAAACAGTAGACACCGATTTGAGAAGTCCTGTGAATCTGAAGCAGGAGAAAAGAGACCCACACCCACAAACATCAGATTAAATGTGCTGAGAATCCAAACAGAGGAAAAAGTCTCAAAAGCAGCCAGGGAAAAAGAAAAAGACGTTACGACAGCAACTGAGTTGATAACTGAATTCTCAAGAAAAACAACAGGAACCAAGAGACGTTCAAAGGAGTCTTCAAAGTGCTGAAGGAAAGTTCCAACTTGAAATTCTATACCCAGCAATAATATCCCTCAAGAATGAAGGCGGAATAAAGACATTTTCAGACAAACAAACAAAACCCCCCAAAACACAAGAATGTGTAACCAGCAGACCCTTACTAAAGGAAACATTTTCAGGCAGGAGAAAAATAACCCCAGACATGCTGGAAGGGAAAGAGAACAACAAAAGGGTAAACACGTGAGCTGGTCCAAATTCACGTCGAATTTATACACTACGCAAATGAAAATGTTTTATGAGATTTAATATGGATATAGATTAACATGCATGAAAAGGGGATAAATGTGGTTGTGCTGCTCCTGTGTGGGAAAAGGTAACGTAGCCTTCATGGATACTACACGTTGATAAGTTAAGGATGGCACGGTGGTCTCTGGGTGATCACTGCAGGAGTAAAGGGATACGTAACTACTGAGCAGAAGAGGACATGGGATGATAAACAGCACTCAATCGTCCCCCACCTACCCATCAATCTTAACTTCACACACAAAAAAGAGACACTAGACGCTGTGGGCCTCCAGCTGTGGTGCAGCAGGAGTGACACAGAACCACTTATAAAGGGTTGTTGTCAACAAAAGATAATCAAACCTGAATCTGACCAAACCTCTGGGACCTGTCAATCTTCAGGACAGACGGGGGTAGGGGAGCAAAAAAAGTGGCACCACGGGGATGCCATCAGCAGAACAAAGAATGTTGGAAGTTCTGGCGGACAAACGATCTTCTTTCTTCAACAAATAAGTGTCAAGGAAAAGGAGGAGAGCTGTTGTAGCTGGAACATTACCGGAGACGCGGGAAAACAGCACAGTGTGAGGACTCTGTTGGGATCTCAGTGCAAAGAAGTCAATTGCAAAAGATGTTTATCAGGCAAGCTGGAAGATTTTTAACACAACAAAGTATTTCTTGATGGTTCTGAAATATTTTTACTTTTTAGGCATGCCAATGGTACCAGAGTTATTTTTTTGGTCCTTCCTTTTAGAGAAACATACTGAAATATTTATAGACAAAATTATATAGTGTCTGAGACTTGCTTTAAGATAATACACTATAAGGAAGGGGTTGGAGAGACAGACATGGAATGATAGTGGCCGTACGTTGATAACTGTTGAAGCTAAATTCTGGGAACATGAGGCTTCATTACATCACGCTCTCGTCTTTTGCATGTGTTTAAAATTCTCCATAAAAATTCAGTGCCACAAAAAGACAAGAAAGGAGAGGAAAAAATTATAGTGTAACAAAATGAAAACAAGTAGGAAGATAGCAGATTTAAACCCAAATATATCAGTAACTTCATTAAATGTAGGTGGAAAAATATTTCAATTAGAAGACAAAGATTGTAACATAAAAACAATACAAATTCTATGCTTCTCAGAAGATGCATCTAAAATGAAAGGCTAAAGAAAAATTGAGTAAATGAATGGGAAAAGGTTTTCAGTGCAAACGCTTCCTGGCGGACCAACACTGATCTCACAAAAAAGAGATTATGAGAAAAGACTGCAACCGCAGAGGTAATGAGAATAGTTCATAATGGAAAAGGTTCAATCTACTAGGAAGATATGATAATTCTGAATTTGTATGCACCTAATATCAGAGCCTCAACGTATAAAACAAAGATTAGTGAGAAACCACAGAAAGATGTATCTATAGTCACGATGGGGGATTTAAAATACTTCTCTCAGTAACTAATGGGATAAGTAGACGCACACGAAATCAGCAAAGATAAAAAAGATGTGAAAAATAAGGTGAATAAATTTGGCTTAGTTGAGATAGTAGAAAACCACAGGCGCATCAACAAGGGGGTTCTGCTTGGGAGCAGAGGGGGTGGAGACCGGGAGGGGCCTCTCCTCACCCAGGGAGTGAGCTCCAGTTTGCCTTTGCATCGTGCATGTACCCATTCTGCAATCACACACCCACGATTGTGGGCTCGTCTGCGTGTCAAACCTCAACTTTTGAAAGGCTGTTGACACTCGCAGCCCTCACCCCGTCTGGAGGTTTGTGCCGGGTTGCCAGGCGCCTCTGCCGCCTGCCCTCTTGTGGGACGCGCTCTGATACCGTGAGTCTGCCCTGGCGCTGGGCACTGGCAGAGCCCTAAGAGCTCTAAGCTTGAGGAGGATCCTTGTTTCTTCCAAGTGAGCGAGCGCCTTCTGCGTGCGCCAGGCGCGGGGATACGGCGGTGGGGACTCCAGGGGCCCCGCTCTCCTGCCACAGCTTCCCCGTGTTAGCGGGGCAGTGGGGGAGGAGGGAGGCAGAGTCGCGAGGAGCCGGGCCCAGTGACCGCCATGCTGACCGTGGTCACCGTCAGTGCGCGCAGAGGGGAGGCGCGGGCCCCTACCTGCCCTGGGCTTCACCTGCACCAGGTAGCCGAGGCTGCTCCCCTCCGACTCCCTCCACTTCATCTGCAGCCGGTCCTCAGGCAGCACCACCAGCCTCAGGCGGCCGCTTGCTGCGAAGGCAGGACGGGGGTCAGGGCTGCCCCCTGGCAACCGCCCCAACCAGCTGTGGGGGCCCCGAGGCAGCTGGGGCCCCATCAGGGGTCAGAGGGGGCCAGTCCCACCTGGGGGAACTCTAGAAGAGGCCCCACCCAGGGCTGAAAGAGGACCGGGACCGCCTGGCAGCACCCGGGAGGGCAGACTTCTGTCCAGGGAGGCCCCCGCCCCCGTGCACTGAGGCCAGCCTCCCGGAGCGACCGTAACTGCCCCACCGGAGACGCGGGCACTGAGCCAGCACGGCAGCTGCCAGCCCGCCCGGATGTCCCCGCCGAGTCCCCGCAGCTGCAGACCCCAAGGTCACCACTAGGTTCACACAGCCCATGAGGGTGGGGTGCCCTGGGGAGGGCCTGGCCATCCTGGGAGGAGGACGGGGTAGCGGAGGCCTCAGCCCTCAGGCACAGCCTGACCCCCGAGCTTCCGGGAGCTCCTTGGCGGAGGCAACTAGTTTTGGAAAGTGGGGACAGAGATGGGCTTCTTCTGGTGGCCCCCCTCAGAGCTGGGGCACAGGGGAAGGGCAGGGCCGGGGGGAGCCCACGGCAGACACAATGATCGCTTAAGAGCAGGGAACAGCTGAGCCGGGCTGCCGGGTGGGCCCCGCTGATCCCTGGAGCCTGGGCTGAAAGGCAGGAACGCCTCAGGAGCGGGGGCCTTGAAAAGCCACTTGTGAACAGGAAGCCCAGCTCATGAAGAGCCTCTGTCTCCCTGCGCCCCTGGCATGTTGGGGGCCATCCCCAGCTGCCTTCTGAGTCTGCACGTCAGGGCCTTGGTGGGGCGCCTGGGAGACAGCACCCACCCAGGGGCACCCCCCACGGGGCCACCCTCGGGGAAGGGCAGCGTGGATGTGGGGCCCCGCCCCACCCTAGCCCTCCCCTGTCTACCCAGAGCCTGCAGGGACCTCGTGCTGTCTGGACTCAAGTGTCTGCAGGGGTCCCTTAGTGACTTGGCCCCTTCAGGGTGATCCTGTCAGAGCGCCAGGGACAGAGGGCCCCGACCACCTGCGTGCAAAAGTATAACCACGAAGATGCACCACCAGTAAGAAGGCGGTTACCAGAGCCGGGGCTCCGGGCTGGGTGGCTGCACGATGCACCCCTGCCGCCCCCCATGAGGCCAGGCCTCGGCAGTCTCCTGCCCCTTCATCACCCGTGGGAGCCGGGTGCACGCCAGGGATGTGGCCGGCGGGGGTGGAGGGGGCTCACTGGGTAACCGGAGCCTCGGACGGCCCCTGGGACGTGGACACCACCTCCCAGTGTCAGTCTACACAGCCCTCCCCCATGGGTTTGGGGTGTTACAAAGGATACTGCGACCAGCGTTACCCCGAAAGGGACACACTGTGAACGTCCAGTAGGGAGCAGAAGCGTCCCCTCGCTGGATGGGGTGTAGCCGCCCAAGGTGCTACCCGCAGGGGGCAGGGGGCTGATGTGATGTGCGCCTTAAAGGAGCTTAAATGAGCAGGGACCTGCTGGAGGCAGCATCTTGGGTTCTCCTGGGGGGTGGGGGTATCACTTTTTACTCTAGATTCTGCTGTTTGAAAATTTCACATTGAAAAGGCATCTGGGGAATGATGGAAAAAATATTAATATAAGAAGGAATTAAATGCACACCCAGTGTGTTAATAACTGTTAAAAAAAAAAACCCCAAACAACAACAACCGGAAAACAAAAAGAGCCCAAAGAAATAGAAAGACCGCAAGGCCAAATGGTCAAGCCACAGCTGAGGGCGACACTGTGGGCAGAGCTGTCCCCTCTTCCCGTCTCTGCCCCCTG
>NW_021703769.1:746887-823893 GCF_005190385.1 Monodon monoceros
CAGAGCTGTCCCCTCTTCCCGTCTCTGCCCCCTGCGCATCTGTCCCCCCAGAACAGCAGCTGCTGGGGGCTCAGGGCCAGAGGGAGGCTGGTCCCTCGGGGGACCTGTGCCCTGGGCAGGTACGGCCTGGGGTGGGGGGCAGGCAAGGGCCACAGGAAGCCCACACCCGTGTCCTCACCTTGTCCCTGGCCGAGTCCTAGGGTGACACCCAGCCACAGCCAGAGGCCGACCCCGAGGCGGGGGCACACACGGATGCTCATGGTGTGTGGCCTGCGAGAGGAGGAGAGGCCACTCAGCCATCTGTCCGTCTGTCCCCTCCTGACCTCGAAGCCAGAGCTTCTTTGTCTGTGCCTGTGTAGGCCTGGGGCCGAGCCCATACCCGGAGGCCTCCAGCCACTGGCCCTCCTGTCCCCAGGGGCCAGCGTCCCACAGGCCTGGGGGAGCTTCCTGGATCAGGAGGTCAGCTGCCCTCCGTCTGCCCACCGCACGCTCTGCATCCCGCCCTCGGGACCTTCTCCACAGGCCAGCTAGGCCAGCTCGGGGCCTGGCCACTGCCCTGGTCACTCACTTGTCATTATACCAGCCTGGGGTGGCCACTGTCAGGGCCAAGGGGTCTGGGGAGGAAACCAAGGCCAGGTGGGGGGCGGCCCTGCCCACAGCCCTGAGCGGCATCAGAGCTGGGACCGGGACCCCTGCTGGCCCCAGGAGGGGCGTGTCCTGGCTGAGGACCGGCCACCCAGGACAACCAGCCCCCTGGCTCCAGAGCTGGCCTCTCAGTGAGGTGGGGGGAGCCCCAAAGGTGGGGTTGGGTCCTGGGGGGCTGCCTCTGGGCCTCTGCTGACAGAGCAGAGGGGAACGTAGTGCAGGATCTCAGGCCTCCGGCCAGCCCCGGCCCAAACACACCCAGGGCAGTGGAGCTCAAGGGGGTCCTCGGGGCTGCAGATGGGCTAGAGGATGGCGCACAGGCTATCCGGGCACCCCGGGCCCCAAGCCAGGGCCCTCCCCTCCCCACAGAATTCGAGGCTGTGAACAGGACCCCTCCGCAGCGCCTTCCTTCCTCCACCCCTGTGACCCTGGGGGGCCAGACGCCCTCCCCGGCCCAACACTGTGCATCCGGTCCTGCTGAGCCCACCCCCACTCTGTCTGGAAGGGCAAGGTCATCCTCAGATCACAGACCTGGGTGCATCCCCTGGTGGCCCCTCCCTGTCCACCTGGCCCTGTGGCGAGTCACCAACCTGCTCCAGTCCCAGAGCAGCGTCCCTCCGTCCCGCGCACTCCCGTCTAACCTGGTCCTGCTGCATCCACAGGGCGGCTGGGGCTTATGAGGCCCCTTTCCTCCGACGTCACTGCCCCAGCCCACCCCCCGCCCACCCTGCGGCTTGCCCCCCTCCCCTGGCCCCCCTCCTCAGCTCTCCACTCTTCCCATCTGCTGCCCAGGACGGCTCTCCAAGCGTGGGGGACACGGGTCCCAGTGTAAAGGACCCCATCGCACTGCAGGGTGGGATCCAAGGCACCAAGGGGCCAAACACCTTTATCCCTCACTCCATATGGTCTGTTCCAAAGAGGCCCACGAGGCAGGCACCTCAGGGACCAAGGTCATCACGTGTGGTCCTGGGTGCCAAGCTGTGGGTGATGGGCATGGGGATCCCTGGCAGCCTGGAGTAGCCCCCGGACCCCAGGGTCACGCCAGCCTCACAACCTCCCCACTTGTCCGGCATCGCGCCCCAAGACACGTGACCCCAAACCCAAGCCACTCATGGGTCCCTCTCCAGTGCCCCGCCCCCAAGCCTCCTCCTCCGCACCTGCCCCTTCTCTACAACCCTCCGCGGTCGGTGAGGGCCAGCCTCGCCAGCCCCGCCCCCAGCCCTCCCTACGCACCCCGAAGGCCCCACCCCGACCGACTAGGTTCCCCGCAGGCTGGGCCCGGTAACCAGGGCTTCCGGGGGGGGGGGAGGCACCCAGCCTGGGCCCCAAGCACCCAACCCCTGCTGGACCCCAGGACTCACCCCCCGGAACCACCCTACCCCCACCTGGGCCGGCCCGGCCCCCACCCCCACCCCCTGCTCTGGGCTCAGCTTCCGGAGGCAGAAGCGCTCCGGGAGAGGCGGGCGCAGCGCAGGCCAGTTGACATTTGCTGGAGGCTGGGAGAGGCCAAAGGTCGGGGGCTGGATGCTGCTGGAGAGGCGGGGCCCTTCCCAACGCCCCTGGAGCTTCCTGTCCCCCTCTCCGACCCCCAGCCACTGGGCAGGCGCTGCAGGATCCAGCCAGCTCCCGGCCTTGACCCAGGACCCTCAGAGCCCCTCCTGGCCTCCAGTCCTGCCCTGCGGTTGGTGCTCCTGCAGCTAGGAGGGGCCTGAGGACCCGAGGCGAAGGTAGTTCTGAGACCTGCCGTGGCCTGGGAGCCAGGCGCCCATGCCTGCGGCCCCATGGCTGGACGCCGGACGCCGCAGTGCCGGTGGATGCCCTGCACTGGGTGCTGGCGCTTGGTGCAGGGGCGTGTGGGTGGGGGGAGAGGCAGGCCCTGCAGTCCCAAGTGGAGGCCGGCAGAGGGCGCCTGGCCGGGTGGCCACAGACACACAAACACTGGCATACACGTGTCTGTCCACGTCCACGGCTCACAGGCGCTCGGAACATGCGTGTGCACACTCACGCAGCCCACCAAGGTGCCGCTCTCCACGCTCACAAGCCAGCGGGTCCTGAGCGCTCTTGGCTAGACTCCAGGCAGCCCCCCACCCATGTGCCCACCCAGGAGTCCCTGCACCTGGCACGTGCTCCACGCCCGAGGACCGAGGCCGCGCAGCCCACCTAGCAGCGTCAGGGCTCAGCCAGGGCACAAGCTGCCCACGGTCACAGATCAGAAAGGCAGGACAGAGCCAGGCTGCCCCTGCTGGGCAAGTCCCGTCGGCCTTCTGGAAGCGGCACGGCCGTCACGGCCCTCACTCTGGCGTGCAGGTGGGGACCCCGAGCAACGGCCCCACTTCCCCCAGCCCCAGCAGTGGGGAGGTGGCCCCAGGAGTCCCAGCCCTGACCGCTCGAGAAGCCGGCCCTCAGTGCTGAGCAGAGCCTCCCCAGCCCCTTGGGGAGGAGGTGCAGAGGGCAGGACCCCCACTGCCCAGAAAGCCCCCCAGATGGTGCCCAAGAAGCCCTACTCCCCATCTTCCTGCCAGGACCGGCTCAGGGCGTGGAGTCCCAGGAGAGCCACCAGCATCTGGCGTGCCGCAGGCCTGGGCCCGCTGGGCAGGGCCATCTGGCTGGGAGCAATGGTTGGACTGGGTAGCGCAGGTCACCTGCGAAAACTCTGGAAAAGGAAGCTAACTAAGCTGGGCAAGGGCTGCCTTTAGGTGTCTGCTGGTCAGTCGTGGTGTCTTGGCCAGGAGGTCTGGGGCAAACAGGTGACAGAGGCTGGCCAGGCCTCAGCTGGTGGATTGGCCTGGCCTCCTGGAGCCGGAATCTGGGGAGGACAGCACGCAGCGGCCAGGGGGCCGAGGGCAGGTTCACGGCTGACGGGTATGTTGTCCGGAGAGGCAGAGGCCCCGTGTGTTCAGCACGACCGGGGCTCAGCTGAGAACAGGACCCAGGACCGCCCTACACGGCGCCCTGGCTGCCTAACCCGCCTCCCCACTCAGACCCGACTGCCTTCACCCCGGGGCCCCCCTGCCCACAGCGCTGCTCTGGGACAGGACAGCACAGAGCCACCCGGAAGACACAGCTCCAGCCCGGAGCCTCCAGTCGGCCCCACGTGGCGGCCACAGGTGCCCTCGGTCAGGCAGTTTCAGGATGACGCAGGCTGGCTGACCGCCGGCTGGCAGCCCCAAGTCTACCCAGGGCCAGGGGAGCGCCGGACTGTCCTTACAGAACTGCCCTCTCCCCCAAACGAGGGTGCCGCGCAGATGCCCCCGCGTGTGGCAAGGGAGCTGGATCGGATGCTCAGGCCCTCACTGCCAACCCAGCCAGGAGGAGAGGGCCTGGCACTGTCCTGGCCCAGCGAACAGAACTGCAGAACGGCAGGGGCGCCCGTCCTTTGCCCGTGAGGGGTCTCAGGCCACCCACCTAGTGTCCTGACGTGATGCCTGAGAGCAGAGCACATCTCAGACCAGTGCGCCTCAGGGCCATGCGTATCAGCGCGGGGGGCTCCCGGGCAGAGGGCGACTTACTCCAGCTGAACACGGCCTCCAGGGCAGGGCCTCCTGGACCAGAATCGACAGGAACGAAGTGCCCCCGAAGCCTTCAGGGCCGGGGCAGGATCCCGGAGTCCCGATCCCAACAGGCTGGGGTTCCAGCGTGGAAACAAGAGTGTCAGGACAGACTGCACCCCCTTGTCCGGCCCGGTGCTGACCTGAGGGCCGCCTGCAGTGCAGCCCACCAGCCCTGGTGAGGACCCACGCCTCACACCTGGCCCTCCTGAGTGCCTCTTGGACCCGGGCTGGCAGACCATGTTTGGCCCTGGCTCTCGGGCTGACCTGGGTCTGAGCGTGGCAGACTACTGGTTCAGTGACTGAGACCCGCGGGTCAGCTAAAGGCACCGGTGCTGGCCACTGGGCGTCTTCCTTGGGGAGAAGTGTGGGTGGCCGTGCTGCAGACCTGCCACGTGAGCCACTGCAATCTGGCTGTCCACACGGGGACGGCCCTTCCCGCGGGGCAGGGAGCAGGGACGTTGCACACAAATCACACAGGAGGCCTGGGGGAAGCCTGGCTGAACGGCCTGAGGGCCGGCAAAAACAAGTGCGGGGACAGAGGACCGAGCACGGCGTCGTGTCACGTGGTCGTCAGCGCCGGACCGTAAGAACGGGGTGGCCGGCACACAGCCATCAAAGTCGAGTGGGCTTGGGCGACAGTGAGATCCAAATCACAGTGCAAGGAGGCTGGAAGAGGGGCCGCGAGGAAGGCCGGGGTGCCAGGGCACCGCTGCACGACCCCCCCGAGCTAATGACGGGCTCTAGGGTGACGGCAAGGCCAGGCAGGCGGTGCTCGGGCCGGGCGGACGTAGGCCAGCACTGGTGCAGAGACGGACTGGGGAGCGAAGGGCAGGGGGCAGGTGGCGACTCTCAAACGCTAGGCAGTTTCTTCCAGAGGAAGCGAGAACAAGAGCGACCGAGAAGTGAAAGTGGCTTCAAGGAGACAGGCCTGTCACGGTCACTGGGCAGCCGCGTGCGCCGCTGGGGAGGGCGTTTATTACCGAGCGCACTGGGGGTGGTGGCTGGGTGTGGGTGGCCCCCGCAGCAGCAGGGAGCACTTCCTGCGACAGCGCCCGGCCCGGGGCCCCAGGAGAGCCGGGACAGGGAGGCACACGCCCCTGGGGTCCCGGCCGAGGCTGTCCTCCCACGCGGCCGGCACTTCCTGGGTGGAAAGGAGCAAGGCGGCGGTGCGGCCGCTGCGCCCTACCAGTCCTGGTTGTCCCAGCCGTCGTCCACGGCGGCCGGCGGTGCCGCCTCCTTGACAGCCCTGGCCCTGGCCCTGGCCTCCACCCCAGCCCCCCAGGCCTCCCCACCACCAATGTCGCCACCCCCGTTGCTGGACGCAGACGCGGGGCCCGAGCCCCACACGTCCCAGCCATCCGAGCTCCTCTTGTCGGCTGAGGGGTCTGCACACGTCCAGCTGTTGCCGCTTGGGGACCTGTGGGCCCCAGCAGGGTCACTGCTCCCGAAGGCCTCCCAGAAGTTCCGGTCGGTGGTGCCGTGGGAGCTGTCCCCGCTGCTGTTCTGACAGCTCCGGCCCTCCGGGGCTCTGGGACAGAGAGTGGTCTCTGAGCGGCTCCCAGAACCAGGAGGTCCAGAAGGTTGCCGTTGTGGCCCTGAGCCGCCTGGTATTCCCCAGGCTCCTCCCCAGAGAACGGGGGTCAAGGCCGAGTCCAAGCCCCCAGCCAGAGCCCCACCCCCAACCAGGGCACTCAGCCAGTGCCACTCAGGGTCCCAGAGCCACTGTTCTCGATCTAGGGCAGAGGAAACCCAGCCTCAGGGCGGCTCCGCCACAGAGCTGAGGCCGTGGAACCTGTGGGAGGGACTCAGGCCTCCTGCCACCAGAGCCCACTCTCCACCAGTCCCACCCAAACGCAGGATGTTTTGAAGGAAAACGTAAAGCGCTGGTTTCCTGCAACGATTAAGGGGGAAAAAAACCCAGACCCTTCTCTGCACTGTGGAGTCCCTCAGTCCCTCAAACCACAGTCACACCGCTGAGCACAGCGGACAGCACGCAGAGGGGGAAGCGCTGAGGCATCCCGTCCGCGAGCATGGGAAACACGCCCAGGCCTCGGGCAGACGGACAGGACAGCACGCGCCACGGCCGGAGTGGCCGCTGCTCCGGGCCTGGCCTGAGACCATCCATCCCCCCACCAGATCCCCAGGGTCCCACCTGGGGTCAGAGAAGGAGAAGGCTGCCCAGTCTGGGCTCGCAGCAGAAAGGCCCGGGCGGGAGCCCTGAATGCTCCGGAGTCCTGGGAGGGGGGTCAGAGCCCAGCCGCACCCCCTCTCCCTCAGCCTGTCCCACAGAGGCGAGGCTGAGACTCTCCCTCCCCAGCCCTGGACGGTGGCAGCTCCCACGAGGTCGAAGGCAGGGCTTCACAGCGAGAGGTCAGGGGGCCGACATGCCTCTCTGCACCCCCAGGACTCCAGGGGTTTCTGCACTGTGAGCCCTGAGCCCCTGGGGGAGACACACCTGCCTCCCAGAGACCCCAGGGGAGAATGCCACACGGAAGGGGGCCCACTTCAGGAAGGGGGGCCAGTATACCTGTCCAACGGGTCCTCCGCTCTCCCAGAAAAAAAGGTGGTGACATCCCTCCAGCCCCTGCTACCGACTCCCTGGACCTGGAAGGAGACGTAGGCGCTCAGCCTGGGCTCTGACGCCAAGTGCAGAGTTGAGACCTGGGTGAAGTTTAGGAACACGGCGACACCACGGGGCTCGGGCGGTTCGCCCCGGCGCTGGGGACGGTGGGATGCCCGCTGTGTGGACGCAGAGGCTGTGGCCCCAGGAGCTCAGCGGAGAAGCTCCTGGGTGGGAAGCAGGACAAACGCCAACCCGCCCCTCCCCGCCCCCAGCGGCGCTAAGGCAGAGAAGGCGGCCGCCCCCAGCGCACTCACCAGGGGAGGTCGGCAGCAGCAAGACAAGGGCAGAAAGAAGAGAAGCAACAGGTTAGTGGCTGTGACGGGTGCCCGTCAAGCCGTTTCCATATTCCTCAGGCTGTCGGCACCGGAGCGTCTACCTGACCCTCCTCACGTCCTACAGGCCCCTCGGGCCAAGAAGCCATACGGGGCATGAAGCGCCCGGCCCTTGCTGCTCGCGGTTCCGGGCTCCTTGGAATATGGAGACGCTTTCAGCCGAGCCCGTCTGTCAGGCGGGGCTTCCCTACCTTGGCCGCCAACTCAGAGAACCCACTGGAAACATCATCAAAAATCTTTCCCTCCTTCACCTGGTGGATCGAAACAGCATCGTCATAGCCGAGGCAGATGCCCTGCTGCCCATTACTGACAAAGGACAACGCCCACCGACACCTGTCAGGGGACCTGTCTCCACGCCGCGTCGCCCCCTCCCCAGAAGTGAGGGCGAGGAGCAAGCCGACCACCCCGCAGCCCGGGCTGGTCTCGCTCGGACCCTCCCCCGGTGGTCTCCCGAGCACAGGCTGGCGCTGGCCGCAAACCGCACGCCCCCCTCCCCCGGGAGCTTCTCTCGCCGCCTTGGCCTCCTCCGGGGTGAGGGGCCGGGCACACACACAGCCACGCGGGAGCAGAGTACAAGGCCAGGCCTTGCTGGGCTGGGGGACGAGAGCCATAGGCACAACGCACGCGTGAGGACACGGGGAGTGAGCACGGGAGTCTGAAGCCCGAACAGCGCCTCCCAGCACCACTGCCCCCCGAATGAGGCCCACGGGAGACGCACGCAGCCGAGTACCGGAGTCCCCGCGTTACCTTCTCCTGGGCAGGTTTGAGGACACTCTCGTTCAGACTGTGGCCCAACTCTGATGCCTGTTGGAAGGACAGATGCGATGAGAAAAAGCCGTGTACGTGGCAGCACGTTCACCCCAGGACTGCGAGCCCTGCCCGCGGAGGGGAGGCTGCAGACGGCGAGCAGCCCGCCAGCACCCGATGCTCCATGCTGTCGCGGAGGCTGGAGACCGCTGCCCCTGGCCTACGCACTCTGGGAAGGGGCTCGGACAGCAGCCAGCTCTTGGAAGCCCACCCCATCCGGTGGCCACCGTCAGGCTCTTCCCGTCGGAGCCCACAGGATCCATCCCAGGAGAACAGCCCCTGGCATCCCCCCGACACAAACGGGTGGATCCCAAGCCCCACCTGCCCTCCAGGGGCCCTGCGGGAGTTCGGACAGAAGGGGATGGAGCTGGGGAGCGAGCCCAGGCCAGCAGCTCAGGTGGGGGGCAGGCAGGACAGAGGGGAGGCAACCACGGAGCGGGGCCCTCGCCACTGGCATAGGACTCCCCAGCACCGCTGCAGCAGCAGCCTCAGGTTCCGGATCCCGCGCCTCCTGCCCGAGACGTGGACGCCCGAGCACCGTGGATGGGCCACGCGGGAGCCCGTCGGGCTGGGGAGCAGCTCTGAGCGTGAAGACAGGGAGCACCAACATGCAGCCGCGGCGCAGACACCTCAGAGCGGGGCACGCGCCAGACACGCGGCGGGGGGGGGGCGTGCACGAGCATGGACGCGGCCTTACCAGCTCTGGCTGCTGCTTGGAACCCCAGAACTTCACCCAGACAGCATGGGGAGACGGGGGGTGGGAGAGAGAGCGAGGCGGTGGGAGCGGTGTTTGGCAACAACCAGGACATGGTCCCGTGGGCGCCGCACGCTCTCTAGACCTGGCACCTCCCACCTGGGAGCTTTCCAGCATGGTAGGAGTGAGCAGTTAGGGAGTCGAGATGGGGGCTCAAAGAGATCAGCCCTTGGGCCGTGAGGGGGCCCGCGTGGCCCCAGAGGCTCCTTGGACGGCCTGGCACCACGCCGGGACCACCGGGGCTGCCAGCCAAGGTGTGAGAAAAACACGAACACCAGGGCCCGAGATGCCGCCCACGAGAAGGGAGGGCGCTAACCAGGGACAGAGGCACGCTGCTGCCACAGGATGCAGACCCCGGTCCCCTGGGGGGCGCTGGGCCTCCCGTGTGCGGTTGCCCAGACATGGCACAGAGCCTCCTTCCCCACGAGGCCAAGGGCACAGGGGCCTATGGCTGCCCGCCTACCAGGGAAGGGGCAGGATCTAAGCCTCCTCCACCTGCTAACCCGCAGGCGCCCAAAGTGACACGTGGACATGTGAGCCTGGGAGGCGAACGCACGCACGGGCCTGTCAGTGCCCGAGTTGCCCGCGGAAGCGCCCTTCCCCTGAGCGCGAGGCACGAAGCGTGCGACCAGCCTAGAACCCTTGAGAGCACGAATGCAGAGGCTTCCTTTGTTACCTTTTGACTTGCCTGGGATCCAAACTTTGTCGCCTGAAAGGAAACACAGAGAGAGGGCTTTCTGGTCAGCTGCCTGACGCTGGCCACCAGGGCTGCACGTCCTTGGGGCCCAGACACCCGTGCTGGTCTCCTGACGGCTGCGAGGCACTGGTGCTCACCCCACAGCAGCTCTAAGGGGCCCTGCAAAGCTGCCCACCACACCAGCTTCCCCTGGAGGAAGGCCGTCAGGGGAGGGGCAGCCAGGATGAGGGAGCAGGGCTGACGCCGACCTCCCTGCTCTGGAATGCAGGGCGCACAGGCCGCCCACGGGCCCACAGGTGGGGCAGGTCCCTCTCCAGCGAGCTCTCCCCCTCGCTGCCGAGCGCGGTCTGGTCACACCTCTCACCTCTGCCCAGCACCCCGGCCGCTCTCATAAGCAAAGAGGGAAAGGCCTGGATCCCCACCGCAGCCCCGCAAAGCCCCGGAGAGAATCAGCAGAGGCCACGTGGCAGGCTCCTCCCCAGGCTCTGGCCCTCAGAAACTCCCGTCCTGGCCTCTCCAGGGCCCGTGTGCTCTGGGTCAGCCTGCCAGGCGGCCTCCCGTCCCTGCTCCGGGCGTTCCTGTCCCTGCCACGGCACGGTCTCCTCACCAGGCCCGTACCCTCGCACACGCCTCTGGCCTGGCCCCTCCTGCCTGGCCTCCACCCAGTCACTGCCAGGAGCCGAGCACGTGCCCACGGCCCAGCTGCCTGTCCTGACAAAACCCCCAAATCCTGCGTTGCCTCAAGCCCAGGAGCAGGCGAGGGCAAGAGGAAACTCAGGCTGTCTATACCCTGGAGACCCAGCAGCAGAAACTCCAGGCTTTGCTTGGGCCGGGGGAGGGGGAGGCAGGGAAGCCTGGGTCACCCTGACGCCCCGCCGGCACCCGCCTTCTGGAGCCAGCCCAGCCCCTGCAGGCAGCTCCGCTCTGCCCGGTACACCACCAACCGTCACAACAAAGAACGTCCGTGGGGCCTGGAGGATTCGCCAGGGCGAGAGGCTGCTCACCGAAACCCCCTCAGGGCAGATGGACGTGCGGCCTGAGCCCCGTCAGGACCCCCTGGCCTCCCAGAGCCACCTGGCCTGCGTGGCCGCATGACGGGACAGGCTACTTACACCCTCCTTCGCTGCTGAGGCAAACCTGCTTGCTCCAGTGGCAAAACTGCTCCAGCCCTGAAAGGAAGTGACACAGAAGCCACATGGTGGCTCCACACGTGGCCACCAAGGGGAGTGCTCCTCAGACACGCGCCGGCCGCCTCGCACCCACGTTCTGTGGGAAGGACACAGCCAGGGCCCCAGAAGCAGCTCCTGGCCCGGCTCCCTGGAGACATGCCTTCCCCCGAAGCGCCCCGCTGCCCCTCCAGACAGACCACGGGGCGCTGGGGGCACTGAAAGCTGACCTCCTTCCTCTAAGTCCAAGGTTGTTTCCCCTAAGCCTCCAAGATAGATGAAAGCAATTTGGAAATAGAAACTCTTCATTTAAATCCCAACTCGGCCTGTTCCATCTGAGGAGACGCGGAGGGACCCTCGCGAGGAACTGAGAAGACAAGTGCGTGCGGCCTCTTCCCCATGGCGGGGCGGGGTGACACGGAGACACACACACTACAGCCTGGGAGGCGCTTCTGGAGAACAGGCTCCTGCACGGCGTGCCAGGCCGACGGCCCCTTTCTTCCCTGGGGCAGCCCTGGCCCAGAACCCACATGCTTGGGAGGCTCTGCCAGGAGCGGGCGGCCAGGCGGGCTCCACTCAGAGGAAACGAGCCTTGCTAAATCTGAGGGACGTGTTTTGTAGCCAAAGTAAACGAACGACAAAACACGCGTGGGATTAAACACCATAAGCGGCGCTTTAAGAAGAGACGTCAGTGAAGGAAAGGGAGGGGGGTCTCTGTGAGACGGGCCAGCGCGGGATCCCAGGACGGCCAGGCGCCGGGAGGCCCCTGGGGAGCGGGGGACAGCCAGGATGGGCGTCCTCACCGAGTACAGGGACGACATGGCGCTGTTGAGGAAGTCGTCTTCCCTCTTCGGAGGCGGTACCGTGTTCCCAAACCCCACGTAGCGGTTCTCCTGGGCCCTGGCGGGGACACAAGCAACAGCCCTGCTGCTCCCGACAGCTGGGGGTGCGGACGTGCCCAGACCCGGGACGGGCACCCCGGAGGACGTGCGGCTCCCACACCCCAGTGTGGGGTCAGGCTCTCCTCTGTTGGTGGGACGAGGCCCTCCTGCTGCGCCTGCCAGAGGACCTGGCGAGACCCAAAGCGACAGCCGGTCACTGCAGGGAGTGGGACAGGCTCGACCACAGGTCAGGCAGGTTCCAGGAAGGAAGCACGTCCTTTCTGCTCCCAAGCATTCTGAGCCGCGGTTTTCTCTCCACTCAAGCTCCCCACCCGAACCTGGGCTGCCAGGCAGCACCCCGGGAGGCCTGCCGATTCTGCACCCCCTGCATATGTGGGCAGCAGCCTCCCCCGACCCTCGCAGGGGCCAAATTCCCGGGGGCCCCAGGTCTGCCTGGGCCTCCCCCAGCTCCCCCAAGCCCTCCGGAGGCCTTACCCTTGATAGGAGCCAAGGTCATCGTTCAGCCAGTCTTCAAAAGCCTTGTCCGCGGAGGCGGTGGAGTTCTGCAGCTGGCCAGAGGCTCTGCAATGGAGGGTCAGAGGTCAGAGAGGCCGACATGGGGTGGGCACACGCCCACAGGATCACGGGGGTCTCTGGGAGGTGCCGTCACGCCCACCTGCTCACACCTGGCTCCTCCAAAGCTTGGAGCAGAGGGCGGCTCAGGCTTAGGCTCAGCGGCTGAAGCCGGCAAGAAGCAGGGGGAGGTGCTGCAGCCCAGGGTGGGGGGCACAGCAGCTCCACGCCTGCCCATGCCTGCAGGGAGGCCGCAGGGGTCGAGGCCAAAGCAAGCGCTCGGCAGGAATCTGGAGCCCTTCCGACCGGAATCTCGCCACACAAGGGGGAGGCGGAGGGGAGGGCCGCTGGGCACCCCTGGCGTCAACAGGGAGCTCTCTCTGAGACCAGTCACCCCGGAACACCAGCCTCCAACCCACGAGAGGACACAGGATGCCCGCCAGGGGGATGGGTCACCCTGGGGACGTGGGCAGCCCTCAGGCAGGACAGGAGACATAAACAGCAGCCAGACTGGGTCCTACAGAGATGCCGTGTGCTGTGGGCACAGATCTGAGGAATGGGGAATGGTGCTTCTACTTCAGACGTACCTTTACCGGTTGAATTTCTACTAAAAGTTTGAATTGTAACTTAAAAAGTTGTTTTTCCCACTGACTTTCAGAAACAGCTCACAACTGGAGCTGTTACCACAACAGCACAGGGACCCTGAGCCACAGTTAAGGTCAGAGCCGGGCAAACCCAGCCCAGAGCCCGGCCCACAGGCCAGACGAGTAGCTACCGGTGGGCAGAGGACGGCAGCGTCTTGGGCTGAGGTGGGGTCCAGTTCTGGGCGGGCGATGACTCCAGAGACCATTCTCTGCCTTCGGCCAGAGTGGCCACCTGCAGAGGGAGCCAGGGCGTCAGGCAGCATGGATGCCGCCTGCCCCGCACACAGCCCCTCGGGCTCAGCTGCCACGGGCCAGGGCTCTGCGGGTGCCGACACTGAGACTGGCTCTCACCATGGGCAGAGTGAGCAAGCTCTTGGTCGGTGTGGCGCCCGGGCCCCCTCTGCACCCCCTGAATGGATGCAGCGCTCCCCAGAGGCTGCGAGGAGGGCTCAGCCCTCCTAATCACAGGCCACCTGCTTCTCCTTGGGTGGGGCGAGCTGGGGCCACACGTCCTGTCTGTGTGTGGACTGCACATGGCCTCCGTGTCGTGTCAGAACCCACAGGAGATCTCAGCCCCTGGAACCACTCCAGCAGCCGATGGCTGGAGCAGCCTGCACACGGCCGGGCGGCCTGTGCTCACCTTGTCCCTGAAGAGGGCGGCGGCCTTGCTGTTGTACTTCTCCTGCAGGGACCAGCAGGGGTCATAGACCTCTTGACACTCCAGGAACTCCCGGAATTTAGCGTTCCCGCCGGCCTTCATCTTCTCCAGCTCCACGTCCTTCCACTTGTCCATAGTGACGGACCGGACAAAGCTACACACCAGAGGGCCGACCTCGCCACCAGTACCAGCATCCAAGAGCCCACCCCAAACAGTCTGGAATTAGACACGTGCACCTCCTGTGCCAGAGCGCCGGAGCGGGTAGGAGCTGGCCTGGGGGTGGCCCTCACCTTCCCGTCACCCGCCAGGCGGCAGCCCAGGAGCAGAGGGCACTGACCTGAGGTGCACCCCGAGCCCGCGGTGCTTCCCCGAGCACTCCAGGCAGATCCAGATGCCGTAGGTCACGCTCACCCACTGAGGGTTGAAGGCGCCGCACTCAAAACACACCTGCGAAGAGCGTCCCGGCGACTCACCCGGGGCGGGGCGGGGCCCGGGGACCCAATGGGGGGCCCCCAGAGGGGGCAGAGGGAGGCTGGCTGGGAGGCCAACGGTGACAGGGAGGGAGGACTCTGAGGCCACGAGCAACTCTGAGAGGACCCCAAAACCTAAGCCAAGTGTCAAGGAAAAGCGGACACTTACGTTGTTTTCATCTTGCACCCTAATTTCCTTAAGAACTTTCCTAGTTCTCGGGCTGGCCATGGCGCTGTGAAAGAGAAAAACAAACTTTTCAACTTCCAAATAGGTCACTTCACAAGAAGATCAACCTTTGGTGCAAACACACTACAAAGTATGACTTCAAGAAATTCCGTGAAGCTGCTTGGAAGCTACAGGGGAACAGGGCTACTTACTGCAGGAACCTGCTCTCCACGTGCTAAGGAAAGCCGAGATCAGTCTGGACGCTCCCGGGCCAACCACAGCGTGATTATTAGGGGCGATGCGCAATTACCGGAGGCTGCTCATCATGTACCATCAAGACCACACGATTTATAAAAACACCCGTCTTCTGGTGAAGTTCACAGCAAGGGGTGGTCTTCACAAAACGTGCTCAGACTGGCTGTTAAATCTCATTTCCCCTTTTCAGGGCGACACATCAGACTTGGGCTGACAGTATCCGAAGCCAGGGAGCCCCACATTCTCGGCCCCCGCAGCCCCTCTACCTTCTACCAGTGCAGGGAGGCTCCTGGCCTGGGGCGGAAGCAGTGGCCCCGACTGACACAGGAAGAAGCTGGCCTCCCAGGGACCATCTGAAGGATGGAAGTGACAGACAGCATGGCCACAGCAGGGCAAGGACAGGGGCCTATGGACCAGCAGACCTGCCACCGCATCTCGGGGGGACACTGCCGGGGAACAGCAGCCACACAGCCTGAGCCGAAGAGAAAACCCATTTACTTCTTTATAGACCTCCTAGCTTTGGCAAAGTTCAAGCTCAAGTGGTGGCCCGGTAAGTTTCAGGCGGGGGATGGGGAGGGAGCCCAGGGTGGTGTCGGCAGTAAAGTAACCCCATGGATGCCCAGCCTGAGTCTCAGGCTGGCCCTTCCCTCGTGACCAGGACCTGCAGGCTGTCCCTCCAGCTCCCCCGGCAGCATGCGTCCTCTCAGGACACACAGGCCGCTTAAGGGACAGAGCCACACACCTGGGCTGCTGGCGGTGTCTCCAGCCTCCGACCCTGCACCCCACCATCTGTGAGGGACTGCTCCAACCAGCTTCCCTGCCAATGCTTTAGCGTGAAAGTCCCATGAGCAGCAGTCACCTTCGGTTACTCCCCAAGGGGACCCTGCCTCTCCCCACACCCAGGCCTCCTGAATCCTGAGCCCCAGGATGCCTAACGCCCACAACGCCCACTTCTGAGGTTAGGAGACAAATGTCTGCTTTCTGTAACTGAGGGAAACAAAGCCAAGGGCTCGCCGGAGGCGCCTTTCTGCTCTGTATTTCTCTGTGCTGTGCATCACGGTCTCAAAGGCAAACACCTGAACCCACAATCCTGCCCAGCACCCAGCACCCGGCCCGATCCATCCAGGCGGGATCCTGTCCTCACGCTGAGCTCGTCACCCACAGGGCGAAGGCAGAAATGGGTGGCCCCTGGGAGCTCTTTCCAGAGAACTGTGCCTGCCCAGAGGCTCCCGTTCTGGCCAACAGGACCCAGGCAAACAAAAGTCAGAACTCGGGTGAGCCTGCCCTGAATTTCCAACTGCGTAAAAGAAGGCAGAGAGAGTGTCTGCAAAAGTACAGCAAAGGAAATACGTGAAAACTAAATGACTTGGCTCGGATTTAAAAGGAACTTTTTTTGGACGTGAGAATCCTTTACTTCTGTGAAATGCTAACTTTAATACCTAAAAAACAAACACTTCCTAACTTTCAAAACTATAGTTTGTCTTGAAACATAATCTAAGAACTCCTGCATTAATGCTTGAAACCAAACCCAGCTCTGTGCAAGTGAACGTGGCCTCAGTAAACGGTGAACCAAATAACACTTCTCAGTTTACAGGAAAAAGCCACTTGTCAGCCGGCAGAACGCTGTTCCTTACGCTGGGACTTCCTCAATGCCTGAGATGAAAAGGGATGACTTAGGGACACCGCTTGGGGCTGTTACACAGGCGACAGGCAGAAATCCTGCTCATCTTCCCCAGAAACCACCTGAGGCCCCCGAAGCACCTACACCGAAGAACAACTGTTTCTCACTTAAAACACCATCACTTCTGAACTTCTGCAGCGTATGGTCCCAGGAAGGGATGCCAAAGCCAACTTAAACGCTAATTATCCCCCGGGCCATTATCACAGCCCCACCTGGCACAGAAACAGAGGATGGCAGAACCCTCAGGCCTGCACTAAACGACACAATTAACTCTCACGTGGGTGGTCAGCGACGAAGCTGTTGAACAGGGCAGACGAGCACAGTTCTACCTAAACGCACGGGCACTGACAGAGAAGTCCAAAGTCCCTTCTTGGTTTCCTCTCCCTCCCCCAAGACGATCACCCACGGCCACCAAGGGTGAGGCTGCCATTTCCGATTAGACCGGCCTCTCCAACACCGAGGGGGAGGACGCTTCCCTCTTAGGAGTGGAAGCCCCTTCAAAGCTCAGACCCGGCCCGACGGGACCCTGTGTCCAAACCAGCTCCTGGTGCCGAAGGAAGGGACGGGGCAGGGCCGGCTCGCCCCACGGAGGGGGTGTTGGTGGGCAGCGGCCCGTGACAGCCTCAGAGGAAAGAAGGCTGAGGGCCGGGGGCGAGCTGCGGGGGCGTGTGGGTCCAGGCGGGGGCGGCCAGAGGAGGGGGGACGGCCGGGGGCCCGTGGACTAGCCCCGGGGTGGCCGGGGGAGGGCGGGGTGGGCGCTTCCAGGTCCTGCGGACAGCGGCCTCGGAGCGGGTGGGGGTCTGGGCGGAGGCGGCCGCCGGCAGGGGCAGTGGACCAGCCCGAGGGGAGCCGGGGCCTCGGGGCTTCGGCCGCGCGCTTACCGGGCAGAGGGCTCGATCCTGCGCGCCGGGTCGGGCCGGGTCAGGCCAGGGTCAGGGCCGGGGTCCTGGCCGGGGTCGGCCGCGCCGCGAACCGCACCGAGGACGACCGCCGACCACCCACCCCACCGCCACCAGCTTCCGGCTACGTCGCGCCTCGCAACGCCTCACGGGAAGCCGGGGATGGGCCGGCGGGGGCGGGCCTTCCTCCTCGCCTGCTCGGCCGGAAGCGCTGCCTCACCCCGTAGCTATGGGGACGCGTCCTCCTCCGGGCTGCTGTGTCGGAGCTGCTAGTCCAGCGGGGACCGCGGTAGCCTGGGGACCGACAGCCGTGCTCACCAGCGGTGCGCCGTCAGGATCAGACGGGAAACTGATGGCCTGCTCAAATTAGAACGATTCATGGGCGTTTACTCACAAGGGGGCTGGTTAGCAGGGTATGCGCGGGTTTAGGGCACCGCAGGAATTCTGCGGGAACCCAGGGCTGGAGCAGCAGAGCTGTGACGTCAGCAGACTCCAAGGAAAAGAGGGAAGGAGGGGTTCCCGGACTCGGGAAGGGCAGTGTCCTCAGGGCCACTGCCCAAGAGGAGCTGTCATCTTTTGTTGAGGGCATGACCAGCCCAAGGTGACCTAGTAGAAGAAGGCACAGGAATAAATACCGGCCTCTCTGGCCTCTCACCCTCTGGTCTCCCGATTTTGCCTCCCACTGGCCAGGCCCACCGGTGCAGTCTGAGGTGGAGAAGGGTAGGGGGGGGCACGGAGGACAGCTGGAGACGTTGCAAGCAGGCTGCAAAGCAGTGTGGATCCCAAATATGGGAAATATGACTGTAGAAAGAAAACTGTCCAGAGTGATGATCTCTGGGGAGTATAACTGCAAGCGATTTTTGGTTTTGTTTTTACTCTGTGCTCTTATGTGTATTCCACATATTCTTCATTGATCTATGGAACTTTTGGAGTGATCAAGTACGAACGTTTTTACTGAGGTATAATTTACATTCAACAATTTACGTTCAATGAGTTTTGAGAAATGCATACTGCAGTGTAACCTCCACCATGATCAATTATAGAACATTTCCATCACAGGCAACCACTGTTCTTACTTTTATCCCCATTTCTTAGTTTACCTGTTCTAGAACTTCATATAAATGGAATCATGCAATAAGTACTCTTCTGAATGGCTTCTTTCACTTAGCATAATGTTTTCAAGGTTCATCCATGTCATAGCATGTCAGCACTTCATTCCTTTTTATTGCTGAATACTATTCCGTTAAATGAATATAACTCTTTGTTTATCCACTCACATATTGGACAGTGGAGTCATTTCTGAGTCTTGGGTATTGTGAATAAAGCTGCCCCGAAATTCACATGGGTATATTTTAACATTTCTTGTGCATAATTACCTAGAAGTTAGGTTGCTGGGTGATCGGGGAGGTGTATGTTGAACCTCATAAGAAATTGTGAAGCAGTCTTCCAAAATGGCTGTACCATCTCACACCCCACCAGCAGTGTGAGAGCTCCAGTGTCTGGCATGTATGCTGGGTTATCTCATTTGCATTTCCCTCCATTGCTGGTTGAAAGGTGCCCTGGAGGGTTATCTTAGCTTCCTGGCCCTTCCAGCCCACCCTGTGCCCAGCTTAGCATGAGCACCTCGTGCAGCCAGGGGAAGCCCTCAGGAAGGAGCCAGCAGGGCTTGCAGTGAGAAGCCACTGGCATCACAGAAACAAGAGGACTGAGGTGATGTGCACGGGGCACCCATAGGGTCTACACAAGGACAATGTGAGACAGTGTAGATTTCGGCACGAGACCCTGGGGCTGGGACTGTGTGGGTTCCACAAGTTCAGAGAGCGAGAGCCACGTGCTGGATTCCTCACGTGGGCTCCCTGGAGGAAGCGGGCTATGAAGGATGTTGAAAGGGAGGAGAGGAAGAGGGAAGGTGGTCCCTGAAAGGGCACAGCGGAAGCCAACATTTGGCACTGCTAGTGCAGACAACGAGCAGAGGCTGAACTTTCAGTTTTCTGATCATAAAGCTAAAAGGTCAACCCCTACTCCACCCCAGGCTCTGGAGGCCTGGGGCTACGCTCGTCCCCAGGGCCAAGAGCAGGGAGGTGGCCATTGCAAGGACAGGGCAAGCCTGCCTCCTCACAGCATCCGTGGTGCCCCTGCCTCTCTCTGCCATCTCAAGGCTGGCTCAGTGACCAAGTAACAGAGGATCAGTCTGGGCACTGAAGTGGTGAATGGAGCAGAACACGCAGCTGCAAACCGGAAATGTTTTATTACCCCATCTGAAATATTTAGATAATTTCTTTTTCTTCTAGACCTGCCGGCAGTACATTAATTTCCAGTTAGAGTAATGTGATCATCTTTGTGGTTTCCTCCCCAGGGCTGCTGAAGCTCTCGATATGATATGAGTAAAACTGAAGGGAATACGAGGGCAGCAATATGCAAACCTCGGGGTAAATGGCTGCGCAAGGCTGGGGCTGGCCTGGGCCACACAAGTTCACCCGTGAAGTCACCGTGGGACCCGGGACACAGCGCTGCTGCCTCCTGGACTCAATTTCCCCATCTGTGAAAGGAGGACCCCAATTCCCCTTCCAGGCCAGGGGCCCACGCTTCCTGCCTGCTTGTCTGAAGTCAGGCCCTGGGCTCGATAAGGAAGATCCTGTGTAAACTGCACAGCAGCGCAGCTCTTCCTGATGTGCATCTGTTGTTCAGGTGAAGAAACGGAGGCACAGAACAAGTAAGCAATTTGCCCCAGGTCGAAAAGGCAGTAAGTGGTGGAGGCGAGGGTGGTACCCAGCCTGTGTAACATCTTCCTCAGAGTAGAAGGGCGTGTGCGGCGAGCGTCCACTGGGGGCGCAGTTGTGTCCTCTGATCTGACCCAGCACCAGTCTCAGAGGTCAGTTTCATTCCAGACATGTGCAAGTGACGCAGAAACTGGGTTGGGCCGTGAGCACTGGTCAACCGTGACCCTGTCAGGGTCTCACCGCCGGGTCCCGGGGGTCCAGCCAGCTGCCATCAGGGGTGGCAGAGCCTAAAGAAACAGCGGAGGCTACCCAGGACTGGTGAGGGCCATGTGTGTAAGTGTACACATCTGTGAGCATGTTTGGGTTTGCACGTGTGTGCATGTGATTGGTGCGTGTGTGTATACATGTGTGCACGGTATTGCATGTGTGGTTTGTGCCTTAAGGCTCGTTAGGCTCAAGGTCATTGTACTGAGTCCCCCACGCGCACAGAGACAACAGGTGTGGCTTTGGGGTCTGCCCAGAAGAGGCGCCGCCCACAGGGCTTCCCAGAGAAGCAGGGTCTGCCATACCCGCTTTGCACAGCGGCAGAGGCGGCAGCTTGGAGTCAGAGAGGCCGCCCTGGCCCCGGCCAGTGGCAGCAGCACACAGATGCGGGCCCAGGCTACTCAGACCCCGGAGGCACCCCAGCAGTGCTCGTCCAGAGCTCCTGCGCGCGGGGAGAAATGAAGCCAGGGCTGTGTCCGCCTCGCCCCCAGGAGCACTGCTCCGCCCCGCACCCCGGGCATGGCCCACAGGTCTGTGTTCCTGAAACCAGGAACTGGGCTGAGGAGGGGCCATGTGGGGCCCCGTGAGGACAAGGCTCCTTCCCTGCCTGGGAGGGTGGCTCTCAGGAAGTCTCGCTGCCTATATTTAAAGATCAGCCATTCTGTGGGCCTCCAGGAGGCTGGGGCATGGCAGGACCTTGGGGGCATCTTGAAATGACTATCTAATCCCATTGACTGGCCAGCGCTCCAGGGCTGCCTGGAGAGGTGGTCGCCGGCCATGGATGTCACCAGAGCCCTCGGTCTCTCTCTGGACTCTTAACTCCTCTTGAAATCTCTCCCATATTGGGCTCAGCTCGGGGGCAGGGCTGTTCCTCCCAGTGTTTAAGGGGATATGCCTATGCCACCCGGCCCCCGCTGGGCTCCAGGGAGCAGTTAGACCCACCTTGAGGCCGACAGGGCCTCAGGTACATGGAAACAGCCCCAGTTTCCCAGCGGGAGGGCTCAAGGTCAGGATCGTTCGCTCTGTCCCAGCGATGCGGATGGAGCCGACTGTTTGCTGGGCGCTGGTAGGAAGAGAGGGAGGGGCCCCTGCCGGGCAGCGTTGGTCCCGATGCCGGCCCTGGCGCACAGAGGGTGCCGCGATGCCCACCCATCCGACCCCTGTTGCTGCCTCTAAATGATGCACAGGAAGAACTGGGCCCCAGGATGAAGGAAATGGAAGGAATGTCAGAATGTGGTCCTGCTAATTCACGAGGCCGTGCATCACTACGGAGCACAACTGCTCCTGACCCAGAGCTCTCGTTCCTCCTAAAACACCCAGGAACTTGCAGCTGTGCCGAATGACACTTGGTCACACAGGCTAACGAGTCACGGCCAGGAATGTATTGAGACAGGGCCAGCTTCTCAGACTGCAGGCCTGAGGGCTCAGATCCCGGGGGCTATGACAGGAAGACCAACACACCCCCTGCCTTAGCCCCTCCCATGCCTATCCAGATTCTGGTTGTTAGAGACAGAAAACCCAACCCCACATGGCTTAAACAACAAAGGGATGTTATTGGCTCATGTGGTGAAAAGTCCAGTGGTAAGTTGGCTTTCAGGTTAGGCTTGATCCAGCAGCTCAACTGTATCACTGAGAACCAGGTTTCTCTCTGTATCTTTGCTCTGCTGTTCCATTTTCATCCGAAGGTCCCAAAATGCAGCTCCTAAGGCTGTAAGCTCCCTGTTCACATCCCAGCTAAAACCCCAAGATTCACTAGCTTGGGTCATGTGTCCACTTCTAAACTAATAACAGGCCAAGGGGATGGAATGTGCTGATCTGTGGCATCTAAGCCCCGAGCTCCAGCCCTGGAGCCCCAGAGGGGAGGAAGGTTCCCAGGACTGCAAGGACCCCAAACAGAAGTCCGAAGGTCAGGTGAGCTCTCCTTGTGGCCGAGGTTGAGGTGGGCATTTTGTGGCTCCCCTCTGTGTCCCCGGGGCCCAGCATGAGCCCAGCCAGCGTGGTATGAACACTGGGGAGGCCTGGGTGGGGCTCTGCCTGTCTCCTCTTCTCTTTGAGGGAGCTGCTGCTAGAAGGAGGGAGGGAATGGGTGGAGGTGGACAGGCAGATCGTCTCTCCAGAGAGGCAGGAACTTGGCCTGGAGGCAGGAGGGAAGAGGGGTTTCAGGTGGACACAGGACCTGGCGCCACGGGGAGGTTGAGAAGGGCCGGCCAGGGGGTGGGCGGCAACTGGGAACAGCCACTGACACACTGACCCCAAGGCCAACACGACGGGGAGGCAGGGTGAGGGGGGGGGCCGGGCGGTTGGAAATCAGGTCTTGAAGGACCGCAAGCGCAGCCAGTCACATTTTGGGCTGAGAGCGCTCCTGGTTGGTCAGCCAGGAGGCCTGAGAGCCGGTGGCCCCGGGGGGCCCACAGCATCCCTCATCCTTACCTCCCAGGCACCTGCCAGCTGAGAAATCACAGGGCAAGGGGAGCCACCGAGCTGCCATCCTGCCCCCGGCTCCCTCTGCTGCCACTCCCAAAGCCCCTGCCCCTGTGCTCCGTCTCTGGACTTACCCAGACCTGGACCCAATCTCGCCTTGAGCTGCGGGCGGCCAGGTCTCTGGACCTGGTGGAGCCTCAGCCTCTGTGAAGCTGTGAAGCGGGATCATCATCGCTCCTCCCCCACGGTCCCGTGACATCGAGGGAGATGAAAGGAGGTGCGGCTTCTGGGCCCGGGAGGGACTTTGGGCTCCTGGTCACTTCACACCCCACCCCCACCCGCGCGAAGACAGAAGCAGAGCCTTCAGGAGTGACGGAGGGGGTGTCAGCAGGGCTGGAAGAGTCTGTCACCTGCCGTTCCCTTTGCTCCCAAAGCCCAGGAGTCCTTCCTGCGGACTCGGTAAACGTGGCTTGATGTGGGCGGTCCTTTGCCACTCGGGAATCGTACCCCATGCCAGCCCTCCATCGAGAGAGAGACAGAGACAGAGGGAGAGCAAGAACGCAGAGCCAGGCGGGGGGGGGGGGGCAGCCGCTTACCTCAGCAGAGGACACACACAGGCCTGCAGACCAGCTTCCCTTCTCCTTTGTTTCCAGTTTGCTTAATGAGCCAAATATTTAAGCAACTCCCCCGCTACCCCGCTTTCCTCTTTAATCCCTGAACCACTGAGAGTGATGACGAGGTCCCAGTGAGAGCTGCGGACGTGTCCTCTGGGCTCTCCTGGACCGGGTCTCAGGAGGCCCGGGCCGACGTGCCGGTGGACGGGCCAGAGACATACCTGGGCCGCGTCTGGGTCACGGCAGCGAGCTGTCTCCTCCCGCCCAGCGCTTCTAGCTCTCAAAGGCCCGCAGGAGGGCTCCTGGATTTAATGCCTCGTCTGTACCCCAGCCCGACGACGGGCACCCTCACAGGGCCTGGGGTCCGTCTGGGAGAACCAGTGGGGTGTCTGCACGTGGGGCCTCCACCTGGGCCGAGGGAGTTTGCTCCTGTGTCAGGCACCCCAGGGAGCCTGAGGCCGCTCTCTGTCCTTTGAAGCCTGTCCAGCTCTGTTGCTCTTTCAAAGGAAGAAGAGGACCCACAGTGCCTTTTATCTGGTTCGGATTAAGGGGTCAGGCCCCCCCCACATGCAGTTCTGGGGCTCAGCCAATATCTTTCCGGGAGTGTTTGTTGATACTTATAAATGTCTCCCAAATTCGTCTGAAAACATCTGTGCACATGGCGGTTTCCGTCGCTCTGGGTGAACAGAGACGGCAAGAGGTTTTTTGTTTTTCTTTTTAACATCTTTATTGGAGTATAATTGCTTTACAATGGTGTGTTAGTTTCTGCTTTATAACAAAGTGAATCAGTTATACATATACATATGTTCCCATATCTCTTCCCTCTTGCGTCTCCCTCCCTCCCACCCTCCCTATCCCACCCCTCCAGGCGGCCACAAAGCACCGAGCTGATCTCCCTGTGCTATGCGGCTGCTTCCCACTAGCTATCTACCTTACGTTTGGTAGTGTATATATGTCCATGCCTCTCTCTCGCTTTGTCACAGCTTACCCTTCCCCCTCCCCATATCCTCAAGTCCATTCTCTAGTAGGCAAGAGGTTTTGACAGAGCTGAAATTCCTCTAGCCCCGCTGTGAGCTGACCCCACACAGGCCCTGAGGCCGGCTGTTGTTTCTGCCACAGGGATGGCTGAGCTCTGCAGGGTGGATGGGGGTGGCAGAGGGGTGCAGGGGGCCCCCCAAAACCTCAATCTGGCCTCTCCAAGTGTAGTGCTGAATGGTGGCCTCCGGAGGATACACCCCTACTGCCTGGAACCTGTGAACAGGACCTTATTTGGGAAAAGGGTCTCGGCAGGGATTGAATTAAGGATCTCGCATGAGATTCTCCTGGATTACCTGGGTGAGGCCGCAGTGTGTCCTTACAGGAGACAGAAGAGGAGGGACAGACAGAGGAAAAGGCCGTGTGAAGATGGAGGCCGAGATGTGAGTGACGTGGCCACAAGCCCAGGGACGCCTGGGCCACGAGAGCTGGGCTCAAGGATGGGTCCCGCCCTGGAGCCTCCAGAGGGAACGTGACCCTGCCGACACCTTGAGTTTGGACTTCTGGCCTCCAGAACTGGGAGAGAATAAACTTCTGCTGTTTTAAGCTCCACCCCCACCCCCCACCCCACCCCCGCCCAGTTTGTAGTAAACTTACAGCTGCCACAGCAAATTGCCTGGAGGCCTTCTCTGGGTGAGACTGCTCCTCCCCCAGGGACTCAGTCCCACCCTCAGAGCGTCCTGGAAACCAGGGGCACCTCCCCCCGACCGTGCCACCTCGGCCCGCAGACCCCAGGGGCAGGCTTTCCTCCAGATTTGCTGTCTGTGCTCAGCTGTGGGCAGTGTGGACGTTCCCGGCCTCACCTTGGTGACCCGGCAGCGTTGCCCAGGTGTCAGGCTGCCGTCTGTCCCCCAGCTCCTCGGACGGCCTGCTGGGGGCCTGGAGATAGCCCACCTCTGTTCTCTGCTCATGACTCACATAGCACTGCAGTCTCCTGCTGCCCCGATCTGGCTCAGGCAAGGGGGGCCTCTGATCACTGAGTTCCATCTGGGGGTCTATGTAAAATGCAGAATTGGCAACATTCAGCCTCCAAGAACCGTAGCCCTCTGCCAGGAGGAATATGAAGTGCAGTGTTATGTAAAGTCTCACAGTGCAGAGGGGGCCTAGGGAGAGTCATAGGCTTGTCATCTGTACAACGGGTGGCTCTGTGCCCGGGGTTCCCTCCTGGCCACCCAGCGTGCATGCCCCAGGTGTATGGACGCCATTGACCCTGTGCAGAGCTCCACACATCAGGTCAGTGTCCGAGTGGCTCTGGTTGACCCCCGACCCCTCCGCCAGGACCCGTCCTTCTGGAGCGGGTGATGCCCAGGAGGCCTCCAGGAGGTGCCAGCAGGGGAGGCTAGCCCCATTCCACCCCCACCTGGCGACAGCTTTGAAGAGGAGTGGCTGGCCTGCAACGACTTATTTCACCCGCATAATGTTTTTTTTTTTTTTTTTGCAGTACACGGGCCTCTCACTGTTATGGCCTCAGCCGCTCCGCGGCATGGGGATCTTCCCGGACCAGGGCACAAACCCGTGTCCCCTGCATCGGCAGGCGGGCTCTCAACCACTGCGCCACCAGGGAAGCCCCCCGCATAAGGTTTTCAACGTTGGTTCTCGGCACAGCAGGTATCAGTAACTAGATACCTTGTTATCTAGCTGGCTACACTCCATTGTATGGCTGGACCACATTTTAAAATGTATCCATCCATTCAGGGATGCCTGCGTTGTTTCCACTCTGGGCCCTTATAAACAATGCCGCTGAAACACTTGTGTGGACATTTTGGTTTCTTTGCGGTAAATATCTAGGAGTAGAATTGCTGGGTCCCATGGTAACTTCATATTTAACCTCTGAGGACCTGCCAGACTGTTTTCCACGGCGGCTGCACCGTTTTACACCGCTACCAGCAGTGTGTGCACGTTCTGGTTTCTCTGAGTCCTGGCCAGCACTTGCTGTGTCTGTGGATTCCAGCCATCCTGGTGGGTGTGAAGTGGTCTCTCATGGTTCTGAATGGCTTTTCTCTTTTCAGGTGCTTGTCTGGCTTCTGTCTGCAGACAGCGCGGTGACAGCCATGGCCCATGCATCCTGGCACAGGTGGGCAAATGCATGCGGGGGAACCAAAATCACGGAGGGGAAAACTCCGGGTAGTTTGTGAACTCACATGAGTGGGGTCAGGAATTGAGGTTGCCATGGGAAATTGGTCTCAGGTCCCTCCTCTGGGAAGGGGGCTGGTGATAACAGGGTGGCCAGAGCTCCAAGGACCCAATGTCCAGCAACCTCTCTGCAAATGCCCTTGCCTGGAGGTGCTGCTTAGTCTCGAGGCACCCTGTCACCACCGTCACCACGGGGCTGGGACCCTCTGGTTCTGGACTGCTGGAGCCAAGACCCGTGGCCCAAGGCTGAAGTGCCACGTGCTGGGCTGCCCCTCGCTGGCCACTCTGTCTGGGTCCTGCTCCCCCCGGGGTCTGACCAGGGCCACAGCCCGCATCCCAGCACGAGACTCACTTGACCATGGGTCACCCTGATATAGAACCCAGCGACTGCCTATGACCAGTGGGGTAAAGCCCAAGCCAGCCTGTGCCCACATCTCCGGCCCCCTCCTTACCTGCCTCACTCCCACCATCAGCCCTACATCTTGCTCAGTCCCACCTCCACACCTCTGCGCATGGAGGTCTTCATCTAGCCCTCCCTCCACCAAGCACAGGTCCCGTGCCCCAAAGCTGCCTACAGCCCAGGGTCTCCCAGGGAACCTCCCCCTCAGGCCTGACCCTGGCCTGGCCTGCAGCCCCCCCCCTCCCCGCCCCTCCGCAGTGCCTGGGCAGGTGAGCTCCTGGTAGGCTAGCCCGCCGCTCCTCCTCTTGAGTCCTCACCCCCGCAGGGGGACCTGGGAGCTCCTGACCTAGTCCAGGATGCCTCAGGGATGGAGTGCGCCCGGGAACCCATTAGGAAGGAGGTTGGGTGGGTGGGTCACACGAGAGCCCGGGGCAAGCGCGGGAGGTGCGGGTGCGGGGCTCGGGGTAGGATATCCTGGGGGTTATCCCGGACTCTATGGGGCAGGTCTGCAGCAGCTCTGGGTCTGCCCTGGGGCCACCGCGCAGCCCCTCCAGCTCCGCACCGCCTGACAAGCTGCGCCATCGCCCCTTTAAGAAGGGGTCCCGCGCCCCCTCCCCAGCTGGCACAAGCCCCCAGAGGCTGCGAGTGGGGCTAGAGAGGGAGAGAGACGCTGCGCAGCTGTTATTCGGAGGGGCGGGGCGGGGCTGGGCTGGGGGACCCGGGGCTGCCGAGCAGGGCGGGACAGAGGACTGGCTGGGGCTGCGGGGTGGGAACTGGCCGGCCGTGATCTCGAGTCTGTGGGGCGGGGGCGGGGCTGCAGCGGGGGGCGGGGGGGCAGGGACTTCGGGGACCTGGGATCGCGGGCCAGGCGGGGCGGAGCCCTGCAATGGGGGGAAGGGACGCTGCAGAGTGGGGCGGGGCCGGGGGCCGGGGACTGGCGGGGCGGGAATGGGGGAAAGTGAAGGGCGGGGGCTGCGGGCCCAGGCGCCGGGCGTCCCGCGCGCTGGTGGCACCTGGTCCAGACTCGCAGAGGCGGCGCCCGCGGGCCGGGCCGGAACCATGGGCTGCTGCTCCGGCCGCTGCACGCTCATCTTCCTCTGCACTTTCCAGCTGGTGAGCGGCGACCCCTCCTCGGGCCCGGCAGTCCCAGCGCATTGGGGGATCCGGACGCCATCCCCACACTCAGCCCTGCCCGCTGGGTCCGCGACAGCCCCTGGGGGCTCCCGACTGGGCATGGCTCGGACCCGCACGCTTCTGCGGCCGAAGTTCCCCGCCGTCCGGGTGGGGTGGGAAGCCAGCGCCCTATGTGCGACCCCGACGGCCCCTCCGTGCGCCCCGGCGCGCCCCGCCGTGTGTGCGCGCGCGCGGAGTCCGGGCTGGGGGCGCGGGGCGGGGCGGCCGCGGGGTCCGGAGAGACGTGGCAGGTGCTGGGGAGCCGTTGGAAGTGCCTGTCGTGGTACAAAACCCTTCCCGCGGGAGCGCCGGGCTCCGCGATCTCCAAGTCCCGTGCGCGCGGCTGGGAAGGGGCGCCGCTGCGGGCGGTGTCCACACGTGTCGGAAGGTATGTGTGGCCCCGCGTGCGCGCGCAAGGAGCGTTGCGAGGGTGTGTGCGTGTGTGTGTGTGTGTGTTTGTGTGTGTTGCCTTTCCGAAGCCAGCACTAGGCAATGAGTGAGCGGCGGAGTCCAGTTTCTGAGACCTGACAGCCCCTGGTGGCCAGGGTGCTTGTGAATTTGGGAGTGTGTGTCTGTCTGCATGTCTGCCGGTGTGTCTGTGTAGGGGTGTGTGAGCCCCGCCGTGCCCACCCCTGACGCCCCAAGCTGGAGGAGGAGGCCCCTCCCCTTTGCCCTGGCCTGGAGAGTCCGGGAGCGGAGGAGAGGTTGAGCCTGTGCTCGGGGCTGTGCTTCCCTGTCTTTTGTGTCCGGGCCTGCATGCAGAGCTGGGTCCTCTGGATGCAGAGCTTTGTTGGAGGACTTGGGCATCCCTCTGCCAAGTGTCAGTTCTGCCTTTGGAGCTTCAGGAGCTCCTGCTGCCTAGGGGGTGGGGGCTAAACAAAGGTGGAGGCTCCTGGGCTGGGGAGGAGATGCTGGTGAGCCCCTGGGTCCCTGGTCTTAAAAGGGAAATGCTGCTTTGTCCAAGATCCCTGGGTGTGCTCCTAACTCAGCTGGCAGGGTACTTTCTCTGGAGCTAGAGGGCCACGGAGGAGGAAGGGGCTTGCTTCAAAGAGGCTGTGAGTAGGAAGTCCTCCTGCACCCACGGCCATGCACGGATGCGGGTTCTGTCCTTTGCCTGGGGGCAGGGCTTCTGTCCAGGCTGGCAGGGGGCAGAGGTACACAGGCCTGCCTGGAGGAAGGAAGGAGCTGCTGGAGCTTCCCTGTGGAGCAGGCTCAGTGCTGTGGAAGCGAGGGGCAGGGGTGGTGGGGAGTGAGGAGGGAGGTGGGCGGTCTGGGGGGTTTTGCTGGACAGATAAGGCTGAGAGAGAGCCCGGGCCTGCAGAAGGCATGAAGGCCCAGGGGCTGCTCCACTGGCAATAGGGAGCCATCCCGGGCCTTGGAACAGCGGTGCCACTCACTGTCTTGTGGTGGACGGCACACGGATGAGCCCACCACAGGCCTCTGGAGATCTGGCCGCAGCTGTGGGGGAAGGGCTATCTAGGCTTGAGGGCAGCAGGGTTTCCCTGGATGGGGGCTTCCTGCAGACTCTTTAGTCTCAGCCAGGCGAGCCTTAGGGCCGGGACAGAGCTATGTCCCCATGCGGCCAGTGGCCACAGCTAAGAGCAGCGGACAGCTGCAAACGGCCCTCTGTCCCGGCCGTGCACCTGTCCCTCCTCCGCCGGGTGCAGGGGGCAGCGGCGGAGCAGGAAGAGGTTTGACGCCACCCACTGCTCTGGTCACTGTGGGGGGCGGGGCGGGGGGAGCCGAGGGGGAAGCCCTGTGGGGAGTCCTCTGCTTTCTTTTCTCTTTTTGACAAGCGTGAGAGTTTTCCTGTTACCCAGCTATGGGACAAAGGCCTGAACATCTCAGAGCCCTCTCCCTGAAGAATAGCGTGACGTTTGTCCACTCTGAGCCAGCTGCAGCACCCTGAGGCCCTTTCCCAGGCTGGGCCCTGGCTCTGATGGGAGCCAGGGCCCAGCGAGGGGTTTGGGACCAGTGAGCAGGCCACTGGGGCACTGCAGAGAGCTGAGCCTTCCAGTACCTTGGCTTAGAAACGAAATAGACACCCCCACCAGCCCCACCCTGCCAGCTGTGGGGTCTCTCTGGCAAGCAGACCCTGGGGGCCGCCCCTCAGACTTAGACGTCAGCAGGGAGGCACAGCCAGGCTGGCCCTGAGTCTGGGCCTCCCAGGGCAGTGCCGGCGGCCGGCGATGCGTCGGGGTGGGGTAGGAAGGGGACCTGGGGCACTCTCACTCCGCCTCCCTGCCCCGTGCATGGCACCCCGGGCGACTTCAAGCAGGGCAGGCGTCCCTGCCCATTGGTCAGGGGCTTCTGGGCACCAAGGGGAGGCCTGGGGCTAAGACTGAAATTTCATTCTGTGTCTAGAACAGGTGCTGTCGGCCAGCTCTGCCCCGAGGCCTGTGTGCGTGCACATGTGTGCTCGTGTATGCGTGTGGGTGCACATGTGTGCGCATGTGTGTGTGTGTGGATGTGCATCTCTTCTTCCCTGCCCCACGGAGCTTCCCACCACAGTGTAGGCCTTTCAGTTGTGGCCCCTCCCCCTCCTCTTGCACCACCTCGGACCTTGGCCCATCCACCCTCCCTGCCCTCATATGTGGCCCAGGGCCCACGTGGCTGTCCTCCGTGGAGACTGCCCGCGTGGGGTCGAGTCCACCAGCCCACGACTGCCCAGTCAGGCGGGGCCGGGCTCTCGTGAGGCAGCAGAGGCAGGCCCTCTGCCCTCAGATGCTTGTCTCCTTGCCCAAAATCTGTAATTGAGGAGTTTCAATGTGCAGGCCTCCTCTGGGCACCAGGGGCCACGCCAAGATGGGGCAGCTGAGCCCTCATGGGCGAGGAGGCTCGTTCGGGGCTAGGCAGTGGCCTAGCCCAGGCGACATCTGTAGACAGACGGACAGACAGACCCTCCCGCTGTCCTGGGTCAGCGCTGCTGACATTGACACGGAGTGGGCTGAGGCGCAGGCGTGTGAGAATGCAAGGCACCTGGGGAGAAGTGCGTGCGGCGGGGCTCCCGCAGAGACAGCTGCATGCGGAGGACCCAGGTGAGGCAGGAGTGTGGCTCTGGGAGTTGAGAGATGCAGGGTCTCGGGGACGTGGCAGTGAGGGTCTGTTGGGGGGGGGGAGGGGCAGGTGGTAGGGCCCGAGCCCACGCGGGGAGCTCAGACTTTGTCTAAAGGGCGTGGGCATCCCTGAAGTGGGGTGTCCCTGAAGGCCTGGGGGGGCTGCTGGCGCCCACCCGCCAGGGAACAGGCTTCCCTGGACACAGTCCAGCGGACTGGGGAGGGGGCTCAATGACTGCTCATCCTCGTGCCCTGAAGCTGGCCCAGTTCACTGCCAAAGTCTCCACTCTGCGCCGTGGCTCTGTACCTACTGTTTGCTTCCTCCCGTCGGGGAAGAGCATTCTGGCGCCTCTCCCTGGGGGTTCTGTCTGGCCACCCTGCTGCGGGACGCCATCCCGCTGGAAATTGCCTGATGGGATGCCCCGTTGTGGGTCTGCTCCCGCCTCCCCACTCCAGCTGTCTTCTAGGGCAGACCCCAGCCCCCCTGCAGGACACGCTTGGAATGCCGCCTCCCTGAGACCTCTTGGAAATAGCTATTACCTGGTCCAGGCCAACCACAGTGGCTGGGCAGTGCCCAGGACGCACCACAGCAGCTGTTTCCTGGGGGCTGGCGGGGGTCCCGTGAGGGCTCCAGGACACAGGCCTGGAGCAGAGGAGAGGAGGGTGGTCAGGGGAGGGCCGAGCACCCGGGCTGCAGTAGGGGCTTCTGTGGCCAGCAGGCCTGGTGACCACAGGGCCGGTCCACAAAGGCTCACCTGGCTGGGCTCTGTCCTTCAGTGCCGGGGGCCACGTGGGAGGGAGGCTACCCCTCGCAGCCCCGTCCCGCCCATTCCCCTCTGTCCCAGCCCTGCTGTGCTGGCCTCAGCCCATCCAGTCCTGAGGAGGGGCATGCGGTGACCTCCCCCGCCCGGCTGTGAGAAGTCTGGCTTCTCCAATGCCCGCCTGAGGCTGCCTGCTGGGAGGGGCTCCCCTCCCTCCTCCGCCCTGCAGGGTCCCCCCCACCCCCGGGCTCAGTGGATGGCCCCCGAGCCCACCTGCTCTGGGTCCAGATGGCTCTCTCGCCTCTGCAGTGACAATGAGTGCTGGACACATGGTGGCCCACGGGGACATTGTGCAGGGCAGCCACGGGCCGTGCTGCTCTGCTGTCCTTTCTCTGCCACCGTCCTCTGGGATGTGCTGGTCCTCTCTGCCCTTGTTCGCCGCACCTTCCTTGCCGTGAATACAGATGGGATGGCATCTGGGGTGCAGTGGCTTCGGTCATACTTTCTCCTGGTGATAAGCTCGGCCCCACAAACATGATGAGTGAATGAATGAATGAATGAGGGAATGCTTTCTGAAGTCACGACCAAGCTCAGATCTGGTCCATCTCCCCTGCGTATAAAACGGCAGGTTTCTTAGGCATATCTGATCCCCTGGCATCGGTCCTCTGTCGGTCGAGCCTGCAGGGTTGGCATCCACAGAGCGGCGGAGCGGTGGGAACGTCCTGGAAAGAGAGGCCCCAAAGCGGTGAGAGAGCCCCGCAGACGGGGAGGGTGCTGATCTGGGGGCCCAAGGAGCCCAGTGTCCCACTCGACCATCCTGCCCCACGTTTGCTGTTTGGCCCTGCAGCCCCCGAATTTAGAGCGGCCGCCGTGTTCCCGTTCTGCAGGTGAGGAAGCTGAGGGCGGGGGCTTGTTCCAAGAGGGACACCCCAGTGGTGATGCTTCCAGGCCCGTCGACTTGTTTGGAGATTTTTGTTGCATAGCCGAGACCACAGTGGGCGCTGGATGGTGGCGATCAGGCAGGAGCGGGACCTGGGGCTCCCAGGGGTCCGCCGCCCCTCACACGCCTGCCCTGCTCCTAGGTCACCGCCCTGGAGCGGCAGGTGTTCGATTTCCTGGGCTACCAGTGGGCACCCATCCTGGCCACCTTCACCCACATTGTCGTGGTCATCCTGGGGCTCTTCGGCACCATCCAGTACCGGCCTCGCTACATCGTGGTGGTGAGTCCGCTCTGCTCCGGCCCTTCTCCTGTGGGCAGGGGGGCCGGGATGACCGACATGGGGGGCTTCAGTGGCAGTATTTTCCTGGAAGCCATGAGAAAACCTGGAAAGGCCCGGATTTCAGCCGCACACACCCCCAGGCTCGGACCTTCCCACAGCCTGGACGCCTGAGTTCTGACCTGGACATTGTGGCTTCCGGGTTGCTTCTGGGAAACAGCTGCAGAGCACCTGCCAGGGGCCCAAGGCGGAACTGGAACCCAGCATGTCTCAGCACCCCCTCCCTGCCCGTGGTCCCATGCCCCCGACCGTCCTGCCTCTGGAGAAGCTCAGACGATGTGCAGAAAGTTTTGCTCCAAGCAGAGTAGCATTTTCGTTCAGTACAGATCAGAATAATTGGTCTGGATCAGGGTTTGCAGCAAACCCTCCTGTAAAGGCCACACAGTCTCGTGGAAGGTACTCAGCCCTGTCATGGCCCAGACACAGCCTGAGCAGTGCCGCACAATGGGCGGGGCTGCGTCTCAGTAAAACGTGACGAAAGCAGGTACCAGCTGGCAGCCCTCCCCGCTGCAGGCAGCTCTTGGGGGCAATCTTTGGGGTGGGTTTTGGGGGTGCTCTGCCCTTGCTTGTCATTGGTTCATGTGGCATGGGCCACGGGCACCTCTGGGACAGGACACCAAGCTCGGGAAGTGTGCTCTGTGCTGGCCCCCTCCAGCCCGCTGTTCCCCATCTCCTAGGTGTTCGCCGGCCCTGCTGGGGCAGGAGCCTTGTCGCCCTTTTGGCACAGTGTGGGACCTCTTCCCCGTGGGCTCAGGGACACCCTCCGCCAAACGGAGCATCCTGGGCTCCAGACTCGGGGAGCAGAGCCCCCCCACCCTGCAGAGGCCTTGTCCTCCAAGGGGGAGGTGCAAAGTCACATTCCCTCCCCCCCACCCCCTCCCCCGCCCTCTCTTGTCTCCACAGTACGCAGTGTGGGCGGCCGCCTGGGTCACCTGGAACGTCTTCATTATCTGCTTCTACTTGGAAGTGGGGGGCCTCTCAAAGGTGAGTTAAGTCATGGGAAACTCACGCAAACGGAAGGGATCTTGGCGAGGGCCCGGGGGCACTGGATGTGTTTGCTTGTTTATCGCGCGGCTCCCCGATGGTGGCAGAGGTCAGGTCTCTTCATGGTTCTCTCCCTCGCACCCTGAACAGTCCCGGCCCATAGCAGCGACTCAGTAAAGTTTTGGGGAAAGATCAGTGATCTGATGGATGGATGAGGGGCTGTGGGCATTGGTTGGCAGGTGGTCTCCAGCTGGTAGTAGATGCACCGGGAAGGCTTCCTGGACGAGGGGGCCTGAAACCTGGGCAGCACCTGGAAGGAGAGTCAGGGCTGCGGAGCAGGAGCAGAGAGACCAGCCTTTGCAGAAGGGCGCAGGCGGGAACACCGCCGGGGCAGCCAGGCAGAGGGGATGTCGTCCCCCTGCCCACCCTCTGGGCTACTCCTTCAAATGCTGATAAAGTCCCCAGGTCCCCCCTGCAGGGGAGGGGACACCTCATCCAAGCCATGTTCTGGGAGCATCAGTGTGAGCAAAGCCTGCCTATGCAGCTGATTCAGGCACTTCACACAAAGCACTGTATTTCACCTTTGCCCAAAGCTCAGAGGGGAGTCTAAGAGCCAGGAGTGGGGTGGCACGGGTGGGCAGTGGAGCAGATGGCCCCTGCTTCCTGGGACTACACCTGGGCAGCAGTGGGGGAAACAGAGGTTAGTTCAGATGTACCTGAAATGGCAGCGTTGGCCTGACATGCGAAGGAGGGGCCCAGGGCACCGTTAGAGTGTGTCCTGGGTGTCTGTCCTGGGCCGGGAGGCCTTCCTGGAGGACGGGGTGTGAGCCAGGGCCCATGGCAAGCACAGGGAGGCCTTCCCTACATGGGAACGACTGGGAGGGCCTTCGTGCCCCCTGCTCCCGACGGCTGGAGCCCAAGGGGCCGGGGCAGGGGAGGCGGGAGGGCAGAGTACCCCTTGCGCTTCTCAGGGAGCCCATCTGGGCCGCAGTGGGTGGGGTTTGGCTCTGTCCCTGGTGCTGACCTGGTCCCACACCCCCCACCCCTCCCCCCTCCCCCAGGACAGCGGGCTCCTGACCTTCAGACTCTCCCGGCACCACTCCTGGTGGCATGAGCATGGCCCGGGCTGTGTGCACAAGGAGCCGGCGGCCAGCCTGGGTCCCCCGGACAGCCAGGCCCTGGTGCCAGGCATTGGCTGCACCCTGGAGCATGGCTACGTGGAGGCCCTGCACAGCGCTCTGCAGATCCTGGCGGCGGTGAGTGGGGGGGGGGGGGGGGGGAGGTGTGGCGGGGGGAGGGGCTCATCCTGCTGTGGGCCCCGGTCTCAGCCTTTCCTGTGGAGGCAGAGGAGGTCCTCTGCAGGGGGCGGGGAGCCCCTCTTCACACCGTCCCTGCCCAGAGGTTAAGGAACCGCACCCCCACCCCCACCTGTGTGGCCTGGGCCACCCGCTCCGCAAAGTGGGCAGAGAACCAATTCCAACCCCAGGGCTGGCGTGAGGATGAACCGAGGGGACAGAACCTGAAACTTCTGATGATGCAGTGGGGTCGGGCAGGCAGGTAGGACCCTCCGTGAGGGGGATCAAGGTGAAGGCTCCTGCAGCCCCACCCCCCACCCTGGAGGCAGCGTGGCAGGGGAGGAGCCCTGGGAGCTTCTCCACAGCTCCTCCAAGTCAGAGCGTCTGTTTCCATACCCGACAATCCGACCGTGGGGGCCAGGGGCGGGGGAGACCCAGCCTGGCCTGCACGCTGGCCTCTTCTGCTCCCGCGGCATAGAGAGTAGGGGTGTAGATTCCGCAAGTAAAAATACAGGACGCCCAGTGAAATTTGATTTTCAGATAAACAGCAAGTTTTAGTGTAAGCGTGTTCCATGCCATGTTTGGGAGCTACTTATACTAAAAATGGTTTCATTCCGTATCTGAAATTCAAACTTAGTCGAGCCTGGGGTGTTTTGTCTGCAGCTCCAGAGAAGTGGTCAGACGGGAAGGGCCGGAGCGGGCTGGACCAGTGGCTGGCAGCCCCGGCTGACTCCAGGGCTCGGGCGGGACGGGTGCGGCCACTGGAGGGCGCTGGTCAGACCTGGAGGCTCCTGACTGCTTGGGTGCTCGCAGGCCAACAGCACCGTGTCCGGCTGGATGCTGGGTTTATAGCACGGATGCTCTGTGCCAACAGCTGACGTTGGAAGCTGAATGCCAGGTCTAGGGCTTTCCCTGGCAGAAAACACGTGACAGTTTGGGTGCCTCTCGAGCTCCCAGGGCTCCCTCCCCTCCTGCTCTTACAGGACCTGCAGAAATCCAGACTTTGGGGCATCTGGGTGCTACCGGTCCCTCGGGTGCTGGGACATTCTCTCTCCCACCATGGCTCATTCACTGAGGCAAAAAGAGGGCTCTGGTTTTCCCAAAATACTTGGGAACCTGGGTGCATTCCTCGAAAGGAGAAAGAACCGCTTGCCAAGGATACAGGTCAGAGCTTCTGAAATCACGTACAGAATCTGTGAAAAGGTAACAGGAAGCAAGCGGAAAAGAACAAAGGAGGATTCTCCTGGGCGTTTCTGACTGCACGTGATGGCAGAGACAGAGACTCCTCACTTTGATCCTTCATCCCCAGGGATGGGGGTTTCTTTTTTTTGGGGGGGGTACACGGTCCTCTCACTGCTGTGGCCTCTCCTGTTGCAGAGCACAGGCTCCAGACGCGCAGGCCCAGCGGCCATGGCTCACGGGCCCAGCCGCTTCGCGGCATGTGGGATCTTCCCGGACCGGGGCACGAACCCGTATCCCCTGCATCGGCAGGCGGACTCTCAACCACTGCGCCACCAGGGAAGCCCTCTTTTTTTAATATAATTTTTATTTTATATTGGGGTATATTTGACTTACAACACTGTGTCAGTTTCAGATGTACAGCAAAGTGGTTCAGTTATACGTATACATATATCCATTCTTTTTCAGATTCTTTTCCAGTAGGGGTTATTACACAATATCGAGTAGAGTTCCCTGTGTTATACAGTAGGTCTTCAGTGAAATGCCGGCTTCTAAATACCAGGCAGCCCTCTGCTGCTTGCTTTTGGGGGTCCAGGAGCAGCAGACCCTTGGCTGCACAGTCGGCCGGTGCTGGGGGGCGGGACGGGCAGGTCTGAGAGCCTCAGGGAGGAGCTGGGCCGGATCCCGAGGGCGCCTGGGAGGGGCGGTGGGCGGGCAGAGGTGTGGCAGGTGGGGCGGCCTCCCCCAGCGCCCCGCCCACGGCGCGGGGCTGCGGAGGCGTTTTCAGCACCTCGGCCAGCTCTCGGGCGTCGGGAGGCGGCTCAGGTCTGCCTTGCAATGGCAGGGAGACAGGCACAGAGGAGGCCCCCGACCTGCCGCCTGGAAGGACGGGCTTCCGAGCCCTTCCAGCTCCGTCTCCTCCTTCAAGGCATGTGGGGCGTCAAGCGAGGCTGTTGGGCTTGTTCTTCGGTGAGAGTAACCCCCCTGAGGTCTTGCCACTGCTGATGGGAGGCCAGTCTCTCCTTCCCGTGGCCCTTTGCCCCTAAAGCTGCACCACTGGCTGGCTTCCTGTCCCCTGCCCCCCGCCCCGGCTGTGGTTGCCCCACAGACACACCCCACCACCCTCTCTCAGAAGACCCGCTGCAGCTCCTCCATGGCAGGTACCCCCCGCGAAACATCTTTTCTGCTTATTCCCCTGATCAGTCAGGGTCCCAGCAAGACAGTGGTGAGGCACTCGGCTTAGGTTAATTCCCGGGGGCAGGTGAAGGGGCTGTTCTAAGCATAGGTGCCGTGTCGGGGACCCCACGGGATATCCCCCTCCCCTGGGGCTCGTGGCTGAGCTGTTGCCACCCCAGCCTGAAGGGAGGTGGGCAGGAGTTGTGCTGGCAGAGAAGGGGCTGGGGGATACGAGCCCTTCTTCTCCCCCTTCCCCCCCAGTCTCCTGCTGGGCTCCGCATGGGCCAACCCAAGCTGGAGGGCGCTGGTGGACACTGGCCACACCATGCAGGGTGGGGAATGTGGAGGGAGCACCTGCAGGGGCAGGTGGGGCACCTCTGACCCACCACTACTGGAACCTCACTATGTGCTATATCCTCAGGGTCGAGACCACTGCTTGCTATGGGGGTGACCAAAGACAATAGGTGATGCCCCAGAGGATGCTGGGCTGACCTACAGGGCAGAGAGAGGCCAGAGGGCGTGACTTTGCCGTCCTGGGCCACCTCTCAGGTTTCCAGCTTCTGTGGAAGAGGCTCCCCTCCAGGATGAGCTGGGGCGGGGCTGCCCCTCCAGGGATCCTGCGAGCACACGGGGCTGTGGGCCTTCCACGAGACCCTGTGGCTTCAAGATGCATTTTGCTGCCCACTCCGGGCCGCCCTGTGCATTGTCTGTCAGCCCCAGCAGAGGGTCAGGGCTGGGCCCCTCGTTCTCATCAAAGAGGATGCAGTAAACACCATGCATGGAATAACTCCCCCTTCCCCCATGCTTACCATCACCCGGGCTGTGGGCAGTGCCGGCCTTGCCCCCTCTCAACTGGAGCCCTTTCTGCTGCAGTGGCCCTGGTGCCCGGGCATCTGTGGGGGTTTAATGCAGGCCTGTCCTCTTTGCCCTGAAGTCCGAGCATCCTCTGAGGAGCCTGGCTAGTGAACATCTGCCAGGCCAAGCCCTCAGCTCCAGCCAGCCCCGTCCACTCTGCCCCGAGCTGCCCGCTGCACCAAGTCCTCGGTCTGTCTCCCCTGCACTGCTGTGCACACCATGAGCTTGGCTGGCTCGAAGCTTCTCTACCATGGCTTCCAAGGAGGAGAAACCTGACAGTGGTCTGCTTACGGCGAGAGGTGCTGGGGAGGATGGCTTGGCTGTCACAGGGGTGTCAGCCTGTGGGGGCACGGTCAGCCTGGGGGACCTTCAGGCTGCAGTCATGTGTCTCCCAGGGCTTCTCTCTGCATCTCATCCCCCCGTTCAAGCAAGGGCTTGGTCAGCCCCACTGGGGAGTGGACGCTGCCTGGAACTCCAGAGCTAAGGAGGCTGGCAGATCACTCCCCTCGATCAGTGTTACAGACAAGGACACCGAGGCCAGGAGGGGCAGTGGCTGCTTGGTTAGGATGCGCTGGGGCCCACGTCCCACGATGATGCTTCTGTGGCTCCCGGGGCCTCACCCTGAGTGACGTCTCCATGTCTTTCAGCTTGTGGGCTTCATCTGTGCCTGCCACGTGGCCAGCGTTGTCACCGAGGAGGAGGACGGCTGTAAGTGTGCGGCTACCAGCCTCCTGCAGAATGCTGTTAGTGACCTGCTGGCCCCATCAGGCAGTGGGGGAGGGAAAGAGAAGCTGAGGGCTGGCCACAGAGGCCTGCGACCTGGCCTCTTAAATGGGTCCCCGTGCCACGGAGGTCCTGGCCTGAGCAGAGACAGGGGAGGCCCTGGGCTGTGGGCGCCAGGGGTCAGTGCACCCCCAGCTCCTCCAGTCTGAGGGCTCCTGTGCTGCGGAGCTGCCCCCCACGATCCCCACAGATGTCACAGGCGGAAGGCTGAGCTCTGACCTACAGAGGAAAGTCCCCCTGCCCCGTGCCCCCTTGCAGCTGGGAAGCGGCCCACCTTCAGGCCCAGTGCTAGCGGGGATGCATCTGAGGGGAGTTCGCACATCCCCCTCCCGTGAACCCTGTTGACGTTTCCTCTGATTTGCAGCATCAACACTCGGATGCCCTCGCCAGCCCTGACCACCCCAGGCTCAGACGGGGTCTCGCCGGGGTGAGCCGGGGCTGGGCGCACCCAGGGGGCCCACAGCTCCTGTGGGCAGAGCCTTCCCTGGGATCTGAATCAGAATTCAGAGCCTCTATTCCCAGAGGTCAGGTGGCCGTGGGGTAGGCGGTCCACGTGTCCTTCAGAGACCAGACTCAGTCCTGGACCAGCCCCCAGCTACCCTCGGTTCTGGTGCTGGGTGGCCCCAAACCATCACTCAGCCCACAGCCGGCTGGGAGGAAAGAGAAGGGGCTTCCTGTATTGGTTACATTAAAACGTTTTAGGACGGGAGCCAGCACTGGGGTTCAGAAACGTGTTCGCTTTGCCCAGCAAGCCCCGGCCGCCTATGTGCTGTGCAGACACAGCTTTGAGGCGCTGTGATTGGGGCAGCCCAGCAGGGCACGGGGCAGCCCCCCACTGAGAGCACCAGCGTCCTTTGAAGCTTTGCACCCAGCGGGAATTCACCCTCTGCTCTCCAGTCTGGGCAGCCCGCGGCCCCTCCCACCTCTGCGTCACCTCCTGAGTGTTTGCACTTGGGAACATTCTCCACTCTGCCGTCCCGTCCATTGTTTGGGTTTGTTTTATTTGGGCCTTGGTTTCTTTCAGTTGATTTCATTGGTGGATTTGACCCATTTCCTCTCTGCCATGTCAGTGAAAAGCCCTCCAGCCTCTCGTTGGAGCAGGCGTGCCTGTAAGCACGGCCGCAGAGCCTGCCCCGCTGGTCTGGCCAATCCAGGTAGCATAGCCGCCAGGCTCCTCTCCTTGGGGAAACCTCACCAGGCGTCTGTCTGCCTGTCCATCCATCATCCGTCTGTCCATCCCCCACTTTCCCACTTGCTCCGTGCCGGCTCTGGGCTGGGTGTGGGGTGCAGAGGCTCTGGGGCTCGGCCCCCGTGCCCAGCAGAGTCTGTGGGAGTCGGGGCTGAGGGGACGCTGAGAGGCCACCACCCAGGAGAGCGATAGAGCGATTTTCCTGGGTCTCACGGTGGCAGGAAATTTGAGGAGTTGGTTTCCTACTTTTGGAGGATCAGACTTCTTCCCTCTTGAAAAGCAGTGTCCACGGCCCTGACCACCCCAGGCCTCAGTGGGGGTGCCTGGGCCACTGGCTCCCCTCCTCCGAAGCGGCCTTTGCCATGGGTCCTGGCCCACATGGATTCCTGAAAGTCGGGGTCAGCAGAGGTGGCTGTGGTCCTTCTCCTGGTAGAGCTGTGCTTCCTCCGTCTCACCCAGGCCCTCAGAGTCAAGCCTGCCCTTCAGGGCCACACCTGCGGCCATCCCTGGGGACCCTGGCCCTCTTGGTAGCCCCCCAGCCCTTCTACCCTATAAGTGAGGCCCCACGTCAGCTAAGGGCCATCAGAGGTAGCAGGCATCCAGCTCCCGTGATGGAGGAGAGGCCTCGCTCAGACCCCTGAGCCAGGGCAGGGTATATGGGAGTTGATGACCCGGGCACACAAGCTGGGAGAACTGGCCAGGCTGGACACGCCTCTGGGCTTTCCCCCTGGCCGTGGAGCTGGGCAGCCAGAAGGACCTAGGGTGAGCCCCTCACTCCGCTCCCAGCCCCCTGGCTCAAACCCCAACGATATGTCTGCGGCCAGAGTCAGCTCTGCAGGGACAAGGCCCCCAGCTGCCTGCGTGGGGAGCCCCAGTCCTGGCCGGGCCTCACAGAAGCCCGGCCCCCTCCCACGCCCTTTTCCAAAGGCCAGGAAGCCCTCCCCTTCTTGGATTTTGTCCCATTTGCTCTCCAACGGACGAGGGCACAGCAGCCCCACTGACCGCTGACCGCGCCTTCCCTCCGCTTCTCTGCCCCTGCTCACCCCCCACCTTGCCCCGCAGGCTGGCCGGTGGCGTAGGTGAAGAGCACCCATCCCGCCCCCCACCCGCCCCCGCGACCTCCAGCTTCGGTGACCCATGCTGACGGTGAGGAGCCTCCAGGCAGTGGACCTTCCTGCCCCCGTGGCCTTGCAGGCGCCCCCAGGGTCTGGTGACTGGACGTGAGCCAGGGTGGCAGGGCCAGCACCAGGCCGGGACGGCTGCAACTTCTAAAGAGTTTGTTGTTTCCTTTTTCTAAAAAAAAAAAAAAAAGACACGGGAAAAAACCTCATCCCTGGCCTCCGGTAGCACTGGGAATGCACTCCATCTACAGCAGGCCTGGGGCTGCTGGCCAAGGAGCCCCGTCCCTCAGATGCCCTCCCCAGGGCAGCCAGACCCCCGGGGGCTGCACACACCCATGCTGGGGCGGGACGGGGGGGGGGCTGGCCAAGGGGCCTGCGAGACAGGGAAAGAGTGACCCCACCACGAGGGTCCAGTGAGCCCATGGTGACCTCCACCTGAGCGCGGTGGGAGTTAGGGTTAGGGCCCCAGGTGCTGCGGCCGGTGGGACCCCCGGGGTGAGGGCTGGGCTTGCCCAGGAGCCCACAAGGCAAGGGCTTCCTGGTGACAAGCAGAGGGCACAGTTCGAGCCCCTGGGATGCAACAGTCCTAGTGTATCCCAAGGTGCCCACAAGTAGAGGATAGAAAGGAACCTGCCCTCCAGACTACCTTCCCTACCATGCAGGACCTTGGGGAACAATTACAAGTTCAGTTTCAGAAGCAGCCCAAGGCTAGTCCATTCTAAAAGTCCTTAAAATGCTGAAAAGATAAGAACAAGGGAAAGGGGGAAGGGTAAGGGGTGGTGGGAATGGCCTGGAATGGGCCTGGCCTCACCTGCCCTACTGGTAAGGCCGGGGGGGGGGGGGGGGGGGGGGGGGGGGACAGACGCCTGGGGCAAGGTGGTGGAGAGGGGGCTGGTGGTTCTGAAACAGAGGCTGCTGCGCACCATCCAGGGAAAACCCACACTTTATTTTGACTCTTCCAAAGCACCCACACACAGGGAAAATGGCCCCCACCCCACACGCCAAGCCGCCTGCAGCTCCATCTTCCGTGCTGGACTGGTCAGTGCTGGACGCGAGCTCAGCCGTGCTCAGCAAGCCACCGAGTGGGTGCCCACATGGGGCCGGTGCTCACAGCTCCTGGTGGGGAGGAGGGCCGAAGCGGCAGCTCCAGTTGGCTTCTCCCCCCCGGCTGGGGACCCTCAGCCCCCAGGGAGTTCCCTTCCCTGCCACTTCTCCCCCCGGAGGATTCTTGGAGGGACCTTGGGGCTCAGAGCCTTTGGGAACCCTGAGAAGGCCACGGCTCCTGCCCCCACATGAGCATTGGAGCATCGCGCACCCCTCCCCCACCCACCATGCATTTCCATCGGGCCTTAGATCCCAGGCTGAGATCCCCATCGCGGTCTTATGCTCAGGCAGACCCCAGCGCTTTCTCCTAACAAGGGCATCGTGCAATTCTTCACATGCCTCCAAAGACGTCCTCCCCTTGGCCTGGCTGCTGCCATGTATGCCCAGCTGGACAGGAGGAATTATCCCCCTTGACCGCTAGGAAAACCAAGGCAGAAATGCGCTTAAGCGGGGTGGTAGTGGCCCCCCAGGGTGCTGTGCTGAGAAGGATTCAGAGCAAATATCTGAGCGTCAGGGGAAGGTATGGGGTTGATTAGCAATGTCTGTCAGGATCGGCCCTGCAGCAGGATCTCAGGAGCCGGCGCTTGAGGTCACTGTCCAGGCTGAGCGCTCACCTGGCCTAGGACAGGAAGGTGCGCACGCAGCTGCGGATGGGGGCCCTGCAGATGGGGCACAGCTGCAGGCTGGGGGCGCACTCGGCACAGGCCAGGTGGCCGCAGGGCACGAAGACGACGGCCACAGCGCGGTCCAAGCACACCCTGCACGTCCACTCCTCCCGCAGGCGCTGCAGCTGCTTCTCCATGCCGGCATCCCGGGCTCCTGGGGCCTCGAGAGCCACCGGCACCCCCTCGGCCTGGGCTCCACCTGGGTCTCCACAGCGGGGACCTGTGACATCGCCCCACACCCTGACCTCCACCCTCTGTACTGGCCGATGGGGAGGCGGGCCAGACCGGGAGTGCCCGCCCCCCACCGCGGGATGCAGGAGGGCCGGCCCGGCCCCCACCCCAGGTGGGCCCTCACCCTCACCTGCCTCCCTGGTGCCTGACAACTGGGCCTCTCTGCTGGACGTGGGCAGCTCCGGCCCTGGGTGGACAGGAGCTGTGGGCAGGTAGAACAGGGGTGAGGCCCAGGTCCCCAGGGGACACGAGGCCTGGCCAGAGGCAGCAGGCCACAGGTGAGCCCTAGTACCAGCCCGCTCCCCCACCCACGGTGCGCCAGGATCCCAGAGCCCACTCTCCACCAGGACGCTCGGCCCATGCAGCCCCTCGCGCCGTGGCCCTGGACGCTGCGGGCCGGGCCCCAGGGTGGGGGGGGGGGGCGGCAAGGGAAGGCTGTGCCCAGAGGCAATGGGCAGGGAGAAGTGGGCGGGGTCCAGAGGAGAGGTGGGCGGGGTCCAGAGAGGTGCAGGTACCTCTGGCCCCTGCTGCCCGGCCCCCGTCCTCTTCCTGGAGCAGGTCGGCCACCAGCTGCGACGTGGACACGCCGGTCGGCACCCCTTGGCGGTACTTACGCTGCAGCAGCCCTTGCACCTGGCCCCGCCCGAAGCCCATCCGGAGCACGGCCTGCACTGCTGGGCACTGGCTCCAGGCGGGCCGCTGCTGGTCGCCCCCGGCATCTGCAAGGCAGGGCGAGGGGTGCTGGACCGAGGGCAGTCAGGGGCCAGGGCCTCGGGGTCCCGGCAGAGAGGCAGCGGCCCACCACTGTGGCACGTCACCAGGGCCACCTCAACACAAGGGGCCCTGTGGCCATCACAGCCACTCAATCCATGTCCGAGTCAGGGCTGTGTTCCCAGGGCCTGTGTCAGAGGTGCCGCCACACCGGGAAGATGGAAACCTGATCACCAAAGCAGCCATGGACAGAACCCGACTACGTGCCAGGCGCTGCTCCCGGGGCGACACACAGACCCCTGTTTAATCCCAGTCGAGGCTGGCACCAGCCCCATTTCACAGCTCAGGGCACTGAGGCTCAGAGAGCACAGTCAGGACCTGAACCCTGGAGCCCCTCAGACCCTGCCCCCGCCCACCCCCCGCCCGGCACTGATGGAGAGCAGAGCTCCGTGCCGCCGGCCCCTCTGTGCTAGGGATGGAGGCTGGTCGGCTCTCGCGTGTGGTTGGCTGCCGCCCTGGCAGAGGCCGCCCAGTGTACGGCAGCCTCTCCCGCCCACGCCCCCGTGCCAGCCTCGGGGTTGGCTGTGCACACAGCGGCCAGCTCAGGGGTAGCAGGGGATGGCTTTGGCCTCCCTGGAGCCCCAGACACACACGCAGTGCCTGTGTGAAGCCCCCCGTGAAGCAAGCCCAGGCAGCACCCTTCACTCTCCCTAATGTTCTGTAGGGGGGATACCCAACGGCTCGGCCACAGTGCAGGAGGGAGGTGCCCCAGGGAGCCAAGCTCAGGCTGCGTGTCCCGGCTCACCTGAGGGGGTGGTGGGACCTGCGTCTTCTGGTTCCTCTGAACGGTCCTGGAAGGAGCCAGAGAATACCTGTGCCCCAAGTAGGCGGAGGAGCAGGGGTCGGGGGGACCCTCACCACCACCACCCCAGAGCCCTAGGGCAGGCAGAACTCACCCAGGAGCCCGGCACACGGCAACAAGACTCCTGGACCCTGCAGACAAAGTCCCTTCCTTTTGTCCGGAGCAGGAACTCACACCTGAGGAAAGCGAGTTCGGAAGCCCCGTGGGCAGTGGGCAGTGGGCTGGGGCTGTCAGAGGACCCCCCGCACCGGCCAGGTCTGGCCCCGTGGACCCCTTGGGCCGGGGTCCCACCTTCTGCCCCCGCTTCCCCCACCCCTGTGGGGGCAGCTGGGGCTCCGGGGTGGTGGGCGCTTGCCGGGAAGCTGTTTTGGAGACAGACCCTTGAACATCAAGGGAGAAATAGCAGAAGCGCCGTCCCCAGATAGTCCCCCCCACCCCGGTCCCTGAGACTCGACACCCCCGGGACTGGGGAAGGGAGGCTGGCCCGCGGAGCCCGTACCTGGGGAACCACCTGGCATGCTCGGTCCAGGGGTCGTCGCCTTGCTCCCAGCTCTGCAGACCCCCGTAGCAGAAGAAACACCTCACCTTGTCCTGCTGGCCTGGGATGGAGTCAAGACACTGGTCCTGACCTCGCCTGGCCCCTTGCACAGCCTGTGTGTCCCCCAAGGCCAGGGCTGGGCGCTCCCAGGTGGCCTTTCCCTCTGGGGCAGGGGCTCTCTGGGGTTGCTCGTGAGCCTTGCAGGCTCCCACTGGCCTCTGCCACCCCTTTGCCCAGCGTTGTCCTCAGAATTCACGTGTACCCCATTTTCTCGACAGTGGAATGGGGTAACGATGTCTGGGTACTTGCCAGGATCGAGGTGCACGTTGGGGAAAGGGATGCAGGGGGTATCCACAGTATGTATGGAAAGGTGGGGGCAGAGCCCTGGTGCCTCGCACCCCGCACCTCTGCCCCAGGTGCCCCCTCCTCAGGATGGATTCCCAGCGATGGAAAGAAGGGGAGCTGTCTGCTGCCAGGCTTGGTCTTAGGGGCTCACGACTCCACCGGGGGATGTGGACCCTCATCTCTGTACCTCCGAGACCCTCACCCCTGCCTCACCCCCTACGATCAACAGACTTGGTGCACAGACCACAGATCAGGGGCTGCTACAGTCACATCCCACTACCAGCCCTCCAAGAGCCTATCCCCGGACTCCCGGGGGCCCTGCCGGTGCCCGCATACCCCCTTCTCCTCCTTCTGGCTCCCCCGTCCCATCACTGTCCCCCCAGCCCAGGGTCCAACTGTCCCGTGCTGGTCTGGCCTCTCCCCAGGTGCGCATGTAGGTCGGAAGCACAGGAGAGACTGCAGGGCGGGGGGGCAGGCATGGAAGGGCTGTGGGGACCCTCCCTGTCCCGGGGGCAGACGCCGTGGAGAAGGTAGAGCCCAGTCCAGAAGGATCTGCAGTGGCGCCCAGGCCCCTGGGACTCACCGGTGTGGAAGAAGCCGGCAGCGGCCAGCAGCTCCGGCGGCACCACGGCGCTCAGTGGCCAGTCACAGAAGGAGGCCAGCCGCAGCTCCTCGGAGCCCATCCCCGGGAAGGCGGGCCTCGCGGATGGGGCATCCCCGGCGCCGTATTCCTCCTCCTCGTCTGCCAGGGGGCGCAGCTGGCCCAGGATCTGCCCGTCCATGTGGTCCTGGCCTCCCCAGGACAGGGCACTGTCAGGGCGCTGGCCCTGAAGGTGGCCGCACGGAGAGTGGGGTCGGTGGTGCCCCCAAGCGGGGCGGCCGCCAGCTGCACAGCGGCTGGGCTCCAGGCCACAGCACCAGCACTTGGTCCCATCCTCGGACCCCATAGAGAAGACAGCAGCCGTGACAAGTTCTGTGGCAGGGATGGGCCCCTGGGCAGCTGGTTCTGGAATGTGCTCAGCCAGCCTCCCCAGGGCTCCTGACCCCTGGGGCCCTGCCTGGGGACAACAGTGGCTGGGCAGGCACGGTCCTGCCCCCTAGATGCCCCGGGTGGGGGAGCAGCCAGGGGACTGGGGGTGGGGGCCGCTGGGGCCCACCACTTTCTGGAAGGGGCCAGCGTGGCAGCCTGTGTCACATGCTCACTGCAGAGGGAGTGTCACAGGGCTCCGGGGCCACTGTGAGGGCTGCGGCTCTCACTCTGCTCTACAGGGGAAGGCGGTGTCCCTTGGCACGAGGGGAGGGTCCAGAGCATGGAGACCCACCCAAGGCAGCAGAGGGCTGGTACTGGCTCTGGGACCTTGATGAGGGGAGGGGAGGGGGAGGGCAGGAGGGGTGGGTGATGCTCTCCGTCAGCTCCGAGCTCCTGGGCGGCGTGCCAGGGGGGCCTCTGAAAGCAGAAGGTTCCAGGTGATCTAAACTACACAGGCAGTGCTGCCCGGCGGTGGGAGGGCAGCTCCCTCTACAGGGATGACGTGGGTCCGCCGAGGATGCAGGGGTGCGTAGCGAAGGGCTGGGCCTATGCCCTGGACTGGTTCCCCTGGATGTTCTCACGCTCTGAACGCTGGAGCTGAAAGGGGCTTGAGTCATCCCTGCGTCCAGCTGGGCGGGAGTAGCAGGCCCTCAGCGGGCCCTGGAGCAGCTCCTGCCCTCCGGCCTTGAAGATTCTGTCCCCTCCCTCGGCCTCAGCGTCCCAGGGGCCCAGAAGGTGGAGCCACATGTGGTGAGGTCGATCTTCCCACTTGAACTAGACTCCCTGAGGCGCTGTAACCCAGACGCCAGGGATGTTTGGGGCACGTCCACAATTCCAGCTCCCTGTACCTGACGCTCCATCGGGTGCCTAGAGCTGGCCCCCCTCCCCAGGTCTGGACCCCCTGCCACCCCCTCCTTGCTAGGTGTGCAGCCCAACCAGCCCAGGGTGCCCTGGCTCCCGGTCTGGGGGTCCCGGGGCTGCTCCAGGCCCCAGCCCGAGTCCCTGGCCATGTGGGTGCCCCCTTCCCTGGACAGGCTGCCCTCAAGCCTGGTCACAGCCACAGGTCTGCCAATCAGCCCAAGCCCAGGAGCCCCAGCGCCCCCAAACCCAACAGTTAGGGAAGGAGGTGGAGGGCTGTAACCCCAGTGGGCAGAGCGGGGTCCCTAAGACAGAGGGCTCTGGGGTGGAAGGGACGAAAAGGAAGACCGGACGGGGTGGCCTGCCCCCACAGCCCCTCCCCGGAGTGCAAAGGTCCTTGCTGCTCCCAAGAGCAGAGCAAAGAACAGGCTCAGTGGGGACCCTGCCTGGACCCCAGGGCCAGGCAGGCCCAGTGAGGGCCACAAAGTGGGGTGGGCGGAGGGGGGCCCCACCCAGGCCTGGAGCGCCCATGTCCCCTCGGCGGCCCTCCCCCCACCCCCCGTGGAGCTGCACGAGCCCGGCACAGAGGGAGGAGCCTGGAGCCCAGGCCCGTACCCCAGTCCTGGGAGTGGGGTGCACTCTTGCCCCCAGGGAGACACCTTTGACATCCTGGCTGCACTGGCCCTCAGCCCCACGTGGCCAGGGTCCCATGGAGTCCCTGGAGTCCTCTCCCAGCAGAGGCCTGGAGCCATCTAGTTCCCTGCAGGAAAGCCTGGTAAAGGGTGTAGCCAGATGTCTGTGCCCCTCCCAGGCTCCCGAGCCCGAGCTGCCTATCCCGGGCTGGTGGGGGGGCCACTGGGCGAGGGGCGCTCGGGCAACTGGAAGGCCGGGTCTCCCAGGAGAGGGTCCTGGGGGCAGGTGGAGACGGATGGGCCACAGCTGGGACCTCCCAGTGAGCCGCCTTGGGACCCCCGGCCCTTGCCCTCTCTTCTCCGGTTCCCCAACCTGTGCAGAAACACCGTGGCCTCTGCCACTCCAACAAACCACAGGTGTGCCCGTCCTGGGGCCCCTTCAGTGGGTCTCTCCGGGGACGGCCCTCTGCCCCGCCCTACCAGCACCCTTTGGTGGCCGGGGACGAGGACAAGGGTCCCCGGGTACTGGGTCTCCAGCTGCTCCTATCTCAGGAGGGAAACCGCAGCCCCCAGGTTTGCTCTGAATCCTCTGGACCTGGGGACTGGCTGGCTCAGAGGACCCTCTGAGGTGGCCCTGGCAGCAGGGGCGGTGTCCCCTGGGTGCACATCTGAGGTCTATTCCCTCGGATCCTGAAATTTGGGGGTGGGCAGGGGAGAAACAGCCCCCTTCACTTCTGGAAATTCCAAACACGCATCCTCCAGGCACCACCCCACCCTGTGGTGGAGTCTCCCCGTGAAGGAGGGCCGGTGCCTGAGCTGAGGGAGCCCCGCCTCCTGCCCCTCCCCCCCGCCTGGAAGCAGGTATTTCTGCGAGCACATCCAAGCGTGTGGCTGCACAGAGGAGGGGCTGGGAGGATCGCCCACAGAGCCGTGGGCATCTCTCGGAGGAGGAACAGCCTCGGCCTCTGTGCTTGTCTGTGGCCATGGCTGAAATTCTTGACACAAGGAATTATTCGTGTCTTACTTATACAGTTACATAAAAAGAAATCAGGAGCTAAAAATAACTACCATATGCTTATTCCAGAAACTTCAAGGATACTGAAAACATAAAGAAAGTAAAAGCCACCATCTGAACAGCTCTGGCACCACCAGGGCCAGTTTTCCAGAACCGACCTTGCCCGACAGCTGCTTGGGCATGGAGCTCACTGGAGCCTCACAGATTTCTTTGCAACTCTCTGTAAATCTATAATTACTTCAAAAGAAGCAACTGAAAACAGCCATCAGCCTCCCCTCCACTGGGAGCACGGCTCTTACATTTCACTGTTTCCTTCCAAACGCGCCCTGTGTGTTTGCCCGTTTTCCTCACTTAATGTTATGTGCCAGTTGTTTTTATTTTTAAATGGGCACATACCAGGTTTTTATTGCTGTTGTTTGTATGTCAGTTTTTAAACATGAACGAATATCTGTCGATGCCTCCGATGGCTCACCCTGACCACCTTTGCTGTGAGTCTTTACAATGAAATCTCCCCAGGTAAGACGATGCCAGATGGGAGATGGCAGGTAGAGCCTCCAGGTCACCCCAATCCGTTTAAAGACAGGAGCCCAAAGACGACCCAGGACCCCATACAATTTGCTCCTGGATTCGGACCAGATCCCCACTCTCCCGAAAAGGTTCAGAACCAGCTGGGGTTGGACAGGAATATCCTCAAATTGAGGGCTCCCTCCCCTACCACACCAGGATGGGGCCTGGCCCAAGAAGGCATGACAAGAGCAGTGGGGGGCCAGACCAGCATGATCACAGGTCCCGCCTCCCCCAGAGCCACACCCCCCGGAGGCAGCCATTCCAACGAGCTCTGGCTTTCCTTCAGGATGGCGGGGCCAGGGCCACCTGGGCAGGTGGCTAGACCTGCTGGACTTATTCCCCTGGAATGAGGCTTCTGAGTCCACATACAGCGGGGGAGGGGTGCTCACCGAGCTCTGGTCCGGTCTGGGCCTCAGGGCTCCCTGCGGGCTCTTGAGTTTCCAGGAGGCTCAGTGCTCAGCCGCTGGGCCTGCTGCCCAGGCCTGGGGGCACCACAGACTCCTCTGAGATGGGGGAGTAGGGTCCCCCTCCCTCCCACACCCCCACCTCTCTTCTGGCTGAGAAAAGAGCTCCACAAGCACCCCACCCAGGGGTCTGGGAACCTGGCTGGCACAGGGACACCCCGACCTGTGTCCGCAGAGCAAGGATTCCAGGTGACCACAGGGCACCAGGTGAGCACAGCAGAGCAGGAGCGGGCTGAGGGCCTGGCGAGGGCGGGGCAGAGCACCTGGGGCTGGGATCCACACCCCAACCCTACCCTCAGCACCGGCTCCCTGCCGTGTCCACAGAGACATCCCCCTCAGAGCCTCTGCAGACAGACCCTGCCTGGTGGCCCGAGCTCCACCTGGGACCCCACTTGCTGACAATGACGAGGACCCGTCCTTCCAGCTACGAGCGGGAGTCAGACGAAGTACAGGCTGGGTGCGACCGGCACTGCCTTTGGGCTGGGTCGGCACAGACAGACCAAGGCGGTCGCGTGGGCTGGGGGGAGCCATGTCTGCTGCGGTTCTGGGGGTGGGGTTCTTAGAGCCTAGAACAGTGCCTGGGCCAGAGTATCATAAAGATCTGTGGAAAGGAGAGCGAGAGGGGCGGAGGGAGTGGGAAAGGATGGCTTTTAAAATTCACCCTTAGAGAAGGATGTTCTATACTACGCCACCTCCACCCCTGAGGCTGGAGTGGGGCTCCCAGAGCCGACCCCGAAACCAAGACTGGAGTGGAACAGCTTTATTTGGGGGTCACTGCAGGAAACAGCCAGAGGGGGTGGGCAAGGCGCCGATGTTGGGGGTGCTCCTGAGGGTCCTTGCTGTGGGCACCCCTGTTGGGGGCCTTGGAGCCTGCGGACCCCCAGCAGCTGGGCCAGGCTCTGGCTCCGGGCTTGTGACCAGAGCCGAGGGCAGAGCCGCAAGAGGCCAGAAGGGGGCGCGTGGGGAGAGCGAGCACCAGAGCGGCCTGCCCCGTCCTGGGCATCTCCCCGCTGGCTGAGGCTGGACCCGCCTGCGTGCAGCTGTCGCCTGGACCACAGCTTCGGGGCTAGGCACCCCAGTCTGCACCACCTGGGCTTGTTAGATCAGGGGATTTCCTGGGCATGCGCGGCCCCAGGCCCGGCAGGATGATTGGCTGGTCCCTGAAGAGGATTCGGCACAGCTAGCCTGACTCCTTCTTGCCCCTTCCCCAAGCCCAGGTACCCCTTGAAGCTGAGCTGGGAGGCTCGGGGGACCTCAGACTGGAATTATGGCCCGGGGAAGGGAAAGGAGGGAAGGCTGAGCGGTGGCCTTCTGGTCTCAGTCCCGCAAAGTCCAGAATGCCCACTGAGTGGCCACCGACAGCTCCTGTACTCACAGCTCAGCAGCCGGGAAGCATCGCATCCCTGGGGACCCAGCTGCGGTCCTGGGCTGGGGCTCACAGGCTCTGAGCGGGCCAGGTGAGGCGCCCACCCCAGCCAGAGTTTAGCGGGACGTGTCGCCAGACAGAGGGGGATGATGCTGGCATGCAGAGACAGCGGGCGAGCCGTGCGGAGAACCTTGCCCGTCCCAGGACGGTCGCTGCAGGCCCTGGGCTCCCCTCCTCCCATAGGAGGGCTGTGCTGTCCGGCGCCATTCTCCTTACCTGCCCCCAGGACCCCTCCCGGTGCCGGTCCCCTCTCCAGGGCTGGCCCTGCTCGCCCTCATTCCCGCCCCACCCACCTACCCTCCCCAGGCACCTGGCCCAGCCATCGAGGCCCCTCCCTTTCCAGGCCACATGCAGCCCTTGATACATCTTGCACGGTCTTGTCACCCTGGCCCCTCTGCCCCTTCTCCTAGTGCTGCCACGCTGGCTGCTGGGGCCCCCGATCTTCGTGGACCTCTAGCGGAGAGTCCCTGTGGCGTCCTGGGGCCTCACGGCATCCGACCCGCACTGAGGTGAGCTGGTGCTTGGGGGTTAAAGCTCTGTGGTCACCATCTCGACATTCTTAATACCTCGTCTTTGAATGTACGTTTTGTAAAGTACCATCCAGTGGGACAAAGGGGCACGTGGCAGGGACTTGGGGCCTCCCAACATCCCTTCCCCGAGGACCGATTCTTGGCCGCCCACTTCCCTGTCCCCCAGCCAGTGACCATCACTGACCCTTGGCCCAGCGGGGGTCTAGGGGTGAACACAGAGGAACACTGATTGACAGGGATGGGCCCCAGGTGTCTACGACAGTCTGTGTTCCTCTGTGAGAGCCCCTGACATTAAACAGCAAATAATAAATAATAACTTCCACCACAGGTCCGAGAGAGATGCGGAGGGAAGGGAGGCAAGGCCTCTTCCTGCTTCTGGAACAAGGCCCCAGGTTTTCAGCCTGCACTGTGGTGGCCCCGCTGTGCCGGGAGCTCACCTGCATCCTCTCACTGCCAAGGTCGATGTCCCTTGAGTTGAACGAAGCTGCAGAGCAACTCAGTCCCTGCTGTTGTATCAACCACCCGGCAGGGTGCGTCCCGCTCCCACAGCTGTGAGACATCCGGGCCCCAAACCACCTGGCACTGTCTCTGGGGACAGATGGTGGTTTGCTGCTGAGGCCGAAGGTGCCCTTGACCAAGTGGAGCTCAGACACCACAAGTGCAGCTCCTGGAAAAGCAGGGTGGGAGCTGACAGGCACGACCGGCACGGGCCAGGGGTGCTGCAGGGCCCCCGGGGAGGCGGCAGGGCCCAGGGGTGCCTCCAGCCGGCCCCAGACTAGTTGTGTGGTCTGGGCAAGCCTTCTCTTCTGGGAGGCTTACCAGCTCCAGGAACCCAGAGCTGCTTCTATCTCACCAGTTTGCTCTCTACCTGTTAGATGGTTCACCTCCCCTACACCGAGCTGTCTTCCTAGCACTCAGCAGTGGACACGGGCATGGCCCGGGCTGCGGGAGCTCCTCTCCCAGTGGGTGGGCAGTCAGCTCTGCGCCCTGGCTCCCGGGCCTAGCTGGCGAGGCTCTGCCTGTCCTGAGCCTCAGTTCTGGGATGGGCCCCAGAGGCCTTCCCCAGGTCAGGCTGGCACCCCTCCTGGCTCCATCTGAGCTCTGATCCAAGGTGCCCTGTTTCCCCCCATCTCTCTCCGCTCTGGGTCGTGGGGCAGCATGAGGCGCTTCCTCTGCCCTTGAGCCTCTTCCCCTCGATGGACGATCAAGCAGGCTGTGAAGCATCCCCCCACCTCAGGGGCTCTGTGGGGTAGGGACCGCCTGTACCCCCAGAACCCCACACATGCAGAGCACACAGAAGTGCTCAATTAACACTTACGGAATTAGTGACCCAATGAGACACTTACGGAGGGGCAGTTTCAAAACCGTAAAGTGCTGTAAATTACAGGAGGCACGTCAAGGTTACTCCTGAGCTGGGGAGCAGGGAAGCCCGAGAAAGTGAGCAAGTTTGTGGCGTATGAAGCAGCTCCAGAGAAAGTGCAGAGGGGGCGCTTTCTGGAAGGAGGCCATTGATTAAGGATGAGCCCCGAGAGTTTAGGTGAGAAAGGGACCGGGGAGGGGCTGACGCCAGCACGAGCACCTCTATCACCCCTCGGGTGGCCAGGTGTCTTTGTTTGCAGGCCCCCGGAGGCCAGCTGTTGGGTGAGCCCTGTCCAACCCCCAGGGGGCAGTTTGCTCCAGCCAGGTGGTCACCTGAACTCAGGGCCAGCACCCTTTAGGCCCCACTCCCACCTCGGCAGAAGGTCTCCCTGCCGGTGAATCCAGAGGCCTCTCTTGGGGGTCACCTGCCAGATCTAACATCACGCAGGTGGCCAATGTGTGTGCTCTCTGACCCAGTGATCTGCCTGCAGGAACCTCCCTCTAGGTGTCCGTGCACAGGTGTGCACGTGCATCAGGGGCAGCGAGGCTGGAACAGCCTGGGAAGGACCTTCTGCCTCCCACCTTGTACCTTTCAGTACATAGATGAGGTGTTCTTGGTTTGTTTGTTTGTCTTTTGGCCGTGCCACGTGGCTCCTGGGATCTTAGTTCCCCGACCAGGGATAGAACCCGGGGCCATGGCAGTGAAAGTGCTGAGTCCCAACCACTGGACTACTGGGGAAGTCCTAGATGAGGTTTTTCACCACGTGCTTACGTGCCTGTGAAACAAATAGAAAATCAAACCTCTTTAAATCAATGTTGGAAATGTTTAGACAATCCCACCCCAGCTGCGTACAGCAGGGAGGGGGTGCCTGAGGGTGGAAGGCACCGGATGGGGTGGGCTCCCTCTGTCACTGGACACACCTGGCAGGAGATCCCTGAGCTACGTGCCTGCATGGACTCGGCTCCTCCCCAAAGCTGAAGGGTGACCAGGGGTCAGGTGGGGGAGGGCAGGAGCAGAGTGTTCTGGGCAGTGGGGAGAGCCCGTTGGTCCCAGCACAGACCCGGGGCCGGGCAACCCTTGCCTCAGAGGTCCCCGTGCTGCTCCAAAGCCTGAGCTGATCAGTGTCACATGAGTCCCCCACACCCCCTCCCTGTGCCAGGAGCCGGGGCAGACCATAGTGACCCTCTGCAGTAAAAGGAAGCTCAGCTCCACACTCTGTGACTCCACCCTTCCTGTGTCCTCAGGCCTGGCAGAGGAAAGGCTTCCCCGGGGCTGGTCTGGGAGCCTCAGCCCCTTGTGCTGGGCCCACAGAGTCCCCACCTTGGGCCTCTGGGGGCCTATGCTCCCTGCTCTGAGCGGCCCTCACACCCCCCTCTCCCTGAGATCAGTGAGGACCACTGCCAGATTTCCCAGGTGGCAGGGTGGCAGCCCGGGGTGGGCCCAGGTGGTGGCTATCAGATCCTGCCTGCCCCTTCCCTGGCCAGCAGGCCTGTGTGGCCATACCTCTGCAGGCCTCTGGTTTCCGGGGCTACTCCTTCCACCGCTCAGCCCCTGTAACTCGCCTCCAAATTTTTCAGTTGACATTACTTGTGATCCCTGTACTGGTTGAATAGTGTCCCCCCAGATTCCTGTCCAAAGGATACCTGTGAATGTGACCTTATTTGAAAATAGGGTCTCTGTAGATAGAATGAAGTTAAGATGAGGTCATACTTGACTAGGGCGGCCCTAAATCCGATGATGGTGTCCTTACAAGCGGAGGAAGACTCAGAGGCAGAACACAGGGAGAAGGCCATGTGTTGACAGAGGCAGAGAGCTGGCATTCCAGGCCTTCAACCTTCAGCAGGTCTGGGCCTTGCGAAGATGTTACACCTGCCAGAGCCAGAAAAGAAGAAAAGAGACCCACCTGGAAGCCATGTTGGGGAGTGGCTGAAGGGGCGCGGGAGCCCCGAGGAGCAGCCAGGCCGGGGGCCTGGTGTGGGGTGGGCTGGGAGTGAGTGGGGAGAGAGAAGTGGTCTCCCTGCAGGAAGGTGGAGCCAGGAAGGGGCTGTCCATCTCTGAGGAGAGACCAAAAGGCCCCTAGCAGGTCCTGGACTGGGGCAAAGTGCAGGGATGAACTCTTTTCCTCCCTGTGGTCAAGAATCTAACATGCAACTATGATTATAAACTGGGGAGCCCCTTGGAGACCCAAGAGAGCGCTCACACAGCAGCACCCTCGGGGAACCTCGAGTCGAAGGCTCCTCGGGGACAGAGGCTGCAGAAGCCCAGGAGGAGCTGCCCCGAGGACCGCAAAGCTCAGAGCCTGGACGCCCCTCCAGGGGTTTTTGGAGGGGTGTTTGGGGGAGAGCTGTGGGGTAAAGTGGACTGCAGCCTGGCTGTAAGTGGCTTTCGGTGGGTGGCCGCACTCGCTGGCTCGAGTTTCTTCACATCTGAAGAACCAGCGCGGTGGTGCCACCAGGCTCACAACCTGCACCAGTCTGCGCCTGCACGCGCCACGCGGCAGCAGCATCATCGCCCCCGCTGCGGCCGAGATGTCCGACAGATGCACACCTGCTGGGCGGTCCCCGCGGCGCCACTGGACACGCCCATGTGACTGCCCAGGCTCGCCCCGCCCTGCCGCGCGAGACTGGGACCCGGGTGTGAGATCCATCCCGCCGGGCGGCGACGCGCAGGCGCGGCGCGTGGCGGCTCGTCGACCTCCCGGCCTGCCCCGCGTTCGCTGACGTCGCGCAGCCTCGTCCTCGCTGCCGCCGCCGCCACCGTAGTCGCCGCTGCTGTCGCCGCCGCTGTAGCTGCCGCTGCCGCCGCCGCCGTTGCCGCCATTGAAGTCTGCGCCTCGTCAGTGCGTCTCGTCCCGCGCTCGCCCGCGAGCGGCCCGCGCGCCCAGCCACCGCCGCCGCCGCTCGGACGGCGCCCGGGGAGGAGGCGGCGGGCCCGGGGCCGCGAGAGCGCGGGTGACAGGCCCGGCCTCGCGGGGAGGCCCGAGCCGGCGGGCGCCCCGGCCCCGCACCGCGCCGGCTGTTCATGAAGCATGTCGGCCACCAGCGTGGACCCCCAGGTAGCGGTGGGGCCGGGGTCGCGGGGCCGGGCGCCGGGGTCGCGGGGTCCGCTCGCGGAGCGGGAACATGGGGGCCGGGGTCGCGGGGTCGGCGTCGCGGGGCTGGGCCGACGTCGCCCGGGACCGCGGGCCCGTTGGGGCCGGAGCGCGCCGCCCGCCGGGAGGGGTTCTCCTGGGTAATTTTGTGTTCCCCTCTCCCCTGGTGCTGTCCGCTCGCGCGTCTGGGCCTGCGGCGAAGCAGAGAACAAAAGGGCAAGATAATAAAGGTGAGCGGAGTCCGGATGGCGGTGCGGGCCGGGAGCGGAGGGGGCGGCGCTCGCCTAGAGCTCGGCGCGCGTGTTGGGGGAGGAGAGGTCTTGGAAGCGGCAGCCAGAACCGCGGAGTGTTTCTCCCTCCTCTTCGGGGAGACGAAACCTTAGGCTGTGATACTGGGGGAGACGTAACAGGTCGGAAACAGGGAGTTTTCAAGGAGAAGCAAGCAAATCGGTGGTGAGAGTAACTCCATCTCTCCCTCCCACGGCAGGCTGGTTGATTGGGGTGGGGGAAGGGAAGGAGGCCGGGGGCCGAGCGACCTGCCTGTCTGCGTGCGGCTCCAGGTGTGGGGCTGGCCCTGGGGCGGCTGCTGGCCTTTGGCCCTGTACGCTGGCGCCTTACCCCAGTCGTAAAGCCCCTGTCTTTTGAGCCTCTTGGGATACTCTGGCTTGGGGTCCACCCCCAAAACTCCGTCTTGAGAGAACTGGTGACGCTTCATGTTTACTCCAAACACTGTTTTGAACCAGTGTGTGTGTTACTCGGGTGTAACCAAATACGGTTATCATGTTTTGAGATTGGAGAAGGCCCAGCACTTATTTACCTTTCCCTTCTTTTCCTGGCTGAGCGTGGTGACAGTGGAAAATAAGAGCACAGCCAGATAACAGTTAAGAAGCGTCGCTCAGTTGCAGCTTCCCAGCTTTGCTGCCCACATAGCCAGGCTTTAGGAAGCACCGTTTTCTGTCTGGCAGACATAGATCTCAGCCCACATCATCTTTACCAAAACCTGGTTACGAGTTCCTTGCAGTATTTTGTCTGCACCTCTATTTTGTCAACATCTACCAAAGTACGATTAATTTTTATCAGAAACGTAAGCTGAGTGATTGAAAGTTTTGTGTCAGCTTTCTGATTAGTTGTGTATCAGTTCTGTAATGTCTGTGCCCATTTTTAAGTAAAAGTGATTTATAGGAGAAGTTGATGGGTATAACCTTGACTATCTTTAATTTCTGTGATTAAAAGTAACCTTAAAAAAATTCAAAGGTAATATTTTGCAACTTCTCATTCTAGTACAAAATGGTTCTTTGCATCAGAAGGATACAGTTCATGACAATGACTTTGAGCCCTACCTTTCTGGACAGTCAAACCAGGTGAGTTTGTTTTTTTATTTTTTAACATTTTTACATTTATTTTGACTGAGGTTTGTAATAAACCTTTATTAGCGTATTTCTGATTTTATCATCCTAAACAACAGAGAAGCAGACTATAAAGTACTAGAAATAAAGGAAGAGGCTGACAAAGGCTTATATTGAAGAGCAGCTTCACGTTGAAGGTGGGGCATGAGTGCGGGGAAGCTGGTTTTCTCTCTGGAGGAAATGACGTCCCACGCGCCTGGCAGGCACGCGGGATTCTCGTGGGCCTCAGCACTGGTGGGTGAGTGATGCACTGCGTTAGACAGAGCGGGGGTGTGCGTGGTTCTCTGAAGTTTTCTGGTGACTGTTTTTAGCTCTGGATGATTGGACGTTTGGTCTCGGAGCAGCTAGAGCAGGACTCTGGAGTGAGACTCCGGCCTTGGGTTCTTCACACCACTGCTGACTGTGACGCTTCTTCGATGGCTTGCCCCCTCTGTGCTTGCTTCCTTTTCTTAGGACAGTTGGAAGAGGTGGCTCCTGATAAGAGTTGTGGGGAGGGTGAGACTAGATGGTGCCCAGAGAGCTCAAGGCGGCACCTGAGAGAGATGTAGCCACCTGTTCTCTCAGGTGTTGCAGGCTTTCTCAGCCTTGGCACTGAGGGGGTTGTGGACAGAAACACTCGCTGTTTGGGGGGCATTGTAGGATGTTCAGCAGCCTCCCTGGCCTTCATCCGTGAGATGTCATTAGTATTTGCGTACCACCCTCCGCATAACAACCAAAACCGCCTCAGCAAACATCTGCTGGGGGGCTAAACTGTCCTGGTTAAAACCACTGGGCTAGTTGGAGTTGAGGTTTAAGCAGAAGATCTGCCGCTTTTAAGATGCACAGTGTATGTTTGCTTTAGAGCAAAGCCAGGCTCTGCCTCCTCCCCGTGGAATGAAGCTAGTCTGCCCTTCTGTAGAACGTCTTAGAACTTTTCTCCATTCTTCTCCTCCTGCTGCACTTGGCAAGTCAGCAGCTGAGGAGCCTGAGAGACCCTGTTCAGGGGGCCCCCTGAGGGCCCACCCCTCCTCTGGGCAGGACAAGGGGCTGCTCAGTGACGGGCTTTCAGCCAGAGGTGATGGCAGGAAGTTAAGTGGACTTATTTATTTCTCTTACATGATTTGTTCTAGCAGTGTTGTGTGTTGATTTTAACCAAAAATTCAAGGGAGGGGGTTGCTTCACTTGGAATCTTTTTTTATAAGGTAGGAGTGGAGTAGATGACTTTCTGATGTCAGGGGAGTAGTCCCAGCTGGCTCACGCTGGAGAAGCTGCGTGGAAGGACCGTGGTGGGTTGGTGCTATCAGTGGACAGCCTTCAAACATCCTCTTCATCTCGTGTGTTAAAATGTGTACTTGTCAGCAAGACGATTAATCCGCACGTCACTTAGGAGTGAATTTATTGAGAAAACTCTTAATTGAGAGCAGACCTTCCAGAAATGCCCAGTTGTTGCAGAGTGTAGGAAGCGTGCAACACGGGAGGGCTCTTAGATCCTAGCTTTCCCGGCCTTTTCGTCGGGCGGATGAGGAACCTGAAGGCCAGAGAGGCTCTGCTGTGCCTGGCGGCAGAGCCAGGCTGTGGCCTGAGGGTCGGTACCTCTCACCCAAGTGTGCAGCGGGGTCCTTCGGTCCTGTGTTCGCCACTCATTTCTTCACGTGGGCTGTGATGCAGTCAAGGGTCCCTTGGGATTGTCACTGCCTCTAGATGTGGCCTCTGCCGTGACGTCCAGCCCAGACTGCTAGTGAGGAAGCCGGAGCGGAGATTGGTGTGGCAGGAAGCAGTGAGCGCACACTTCCTGTCTGTCCACTTAGCCTTTACTGAGGTGGTGTTGACGTGAGATGAACTGCCCGTGTTTAAAGAGGACGGTTTTATATGTGGCCTTTCCCTGGTACGCATGCGCACCTGTGGAGCCGTCACCGCGGTGGAGGTCGTGGGCGTATCCGTCAGCCCTGGGCTGCTTTCTTACCTTTTCTTAACCCAGCTGTGGTTTGTAGTAGCCGGTTGGAGACACTCTGGTGTTCTGATTTGTGACGCCTTAGTGCTTCGGAAGACTTGGAAAGCATTTAAAAGCGTGCCTTTCCGTTAGCTGACTTGTACCACGCTCGGGGTGGGTGCGCTTCCCTCAGAAAGGCCTGGGGACCCTGCCCTCGGTGTGTGTTTTCCTTCCTAGTGGCACCCCGGAGCATCCTTACGTAGCAGACTTGAACTACACTTCAGTCAGCTGTTTGGACACGTTGCGGGGAGAGGAAGCACGGGGCGGGCCCAGGGGCGAGGGTGTGGGGCTCTGGGTGGGGCTCTGGTGCTGCTGGCTTGTCCTGACCTCGCCCTCCTAAGGGCCGGCCTGCTTTCTCGTTCTCTGTTTTTTTCTCTGAAAGGTAAGGAAAGACTGCAAGGACCCAGAAAGTGCCTGCTCAGAGTTTTGGAGACAGTGCCTCTGAGTTTGGTGTAGGTGCTGCTGGCCAAATGCCAGGCCGAGCGTGTGGAAGGATGGGTTACCAGGGATTCTGCGTCTACACTCAAGCACTCAGTTGTCGGCAGCCTTGTCAGCGTGCCCGGTCACGTCTGACGTAGACAGAAAGGAGAAAAGTCAGCTTTTTCGTTCTTCCTCTTTAATAGTTCAGCTGTGTCCTCAGTGTAATGAGCAGCGCTCACCCTGTAGGGATGTTGTGTAAATTGACTCGTTTTAGGTTCTAGGGCTGATCATTTGTAGTTGGTTTAAGCCGTGCTGTTGATTGAGTCCTCTGATGAGATGTGGGTGGAGCTGCCCGGAGTGCTGTGGGGTGTCCGCCACTTGAGGGTCAGTGTGGCATCTCTTCGAGACCTCGTGTCCACCGTCTCTCACGTGCCGTCCGTCCTCCGTGGTCGAGCTGACACTTACACCTCTCTGCTCTCTTGGCAAGAAGCTCCTGTCTGGCCACCCTGAAGGCTCCTTCCTTGGAAATGGTGCTCAGCTGTCACCCAGTGTTTCTGTCAGGTTTGGGGGCGTTTCCCCCAGCGGCACAAAGCTGGACGCACCGATGCCTTCTCGCAGCGCCTGCCCCGTGCAGAGAGCCTGGAGGAGCTCAGCCCGCGCCTTCCTGCTGCTCCACAGTGGCTCCGGGGGCCTGGGCGGGGGTCAGGGGGAGCACTTGCTCATGGGCACTGGTTGCCTGTGGCTGCGTCTGGGAGCCGGGGGCATCCTTCAGATGCGGCGATGGTACCGCCGAGTGGCATCGGGACACACTACTCACCGCTGTGAAGCTGCTCAGAGCCGCGCACCTCAAGGCGGGAGACAAGCGCAGAAATTGTGTGGGTGTCGGAAGCCATGGTCTCCTCTGACCTGACCTGCAACCTGAAGCCCAGGAAAAGCGAGCGGCCAGCCGCACCCCAGGATTTTCCCCAGGAGCTGTGGGTGTGGGGGGCCTGCTCTCAGCCCTGGGTCACTTTGTCACAGCTTTCACAATTGCCCTTGGTACCTCCCCTCTTGCATAGTTTATTCCAGCCCCCTGCATCCCCCACGTAAATGCTTCTCAGCGTACGGGGTGTTCCATGTGCCTTGGGCGTCTGAAGCCTTGGGCTTTCTGTTTCTTCCTCCAATCCCTCTTCTTGGTCACTGTAATGGCTGAGTCACTTTATTGTTTGTGAACCGTAAAGCATTTGAGTAATTTCAGAACTTCTCAGAAAAATGGATCTAGAAATCAAACGTTCCAACTTTCAGGCAGGTGGTTTTGGTCATTGAGCATGAGGGTTTTTTATAAAACTGGTTAAGTTTTGTTTTAAGTATAAAAAACTTAATTATAGAATAGGTTTATGGGTTTATCGTGTTTTACTGTCTGGTTTTTCAAAGAAAGTCATCTAGGGGTAACTGTCACGACTATTGGAGTTTATTTTGTTTGGAGTGCCCATTTTGTTTATCGCTTTTGACTCGGTTACAAGGAGGCACCCTGAAAGTCCAACGCTTGGGGGTGTCTTTTCTACTGTCACTAGACTAATTCTGCCTTGGAGACCTGTCAGCCTCCCTTTCTTGAGTCCCTAAGTTATACAGAGGCTACAGTTAGACGTGTCACACGTGAAAGTGGTCTTCGGGGGGGCGCGGTTTTACCTGCGTCGTCCTTAAAAGAGTTTGTTCCATGCTGCTCCTTTGAGTAGCCCCGCGATACCTCTGCACAGAAGTATTAATGCACTAAGAGAAAGGGCGCGATTTGTCGTCATCCCTTTGGTTTCTGCACCCACGTCCCTGGCAGGTGAACTTGGGCCTCTTTACCTGGGCTGCACAGCTAACTAAGTAGATGGCGTGTTTGCTGTCGCAGGAGCCCAGCTCGGGAGCGTGGCTCTGAAGAGCCTGAGACCGCGGCTGGGCGGGCTTCTGAGGGGCTGGGTGTGAGCTGGAGCAGTGCCCGAACCCTGCGGTGCCCCTGGCGGCCTTGTGTCGCAGCTCTCTGAGTGGCACGGTTCAGTTTCGCTGTGACTCGGGGCTGGGACAGTCAGCCCGAGCACTGCGGACAGTGGCCCCGAGCCCTGGTGGCGGGGGGCGGGGCGGGGGGATGCGGACCGCAGCAGGGAAGGCCCCCCGGGTTCTCCTGCTGTTCCTGGCAGCTTTGCCTGTTACTCCGCTGCTTCACTCTTGGAGTTTGGAAGGAGACCCAGCAGATACGGTAGAAGATGGGCTGCCAGTAAGCGGATGAAAATGGATTCAGTTCCCAGCACTGGAGGTCACTGCATGCGGCCTGGTGGGGACAGACGATGTCGGGAGGGCTCGGCCAGGGCCAGCTCGGAGCCCTGGGGATGGCGGTGCAGGTGGCACGTGGCATCTTCTTAGTAAACCACAGCTGCTTACCCTGTGAACTTGAAGTGAGGCGTCTTTGTTCCTTTTGTTGTATGAATTTAAGTGTTCAAGGGAGAGCTGCAGTCCAGGTTATTTCACGATTTTCCAGTAAAGAGCTGCAGCCTCACTGGTGCTCTCCTCGTAGTGACCTGCCTGCATTGACACGTTGCGGGAGGAGAGGTTGGAGTCCTCCCAGGGCTGCCTCCGCCTTGGTCCTGCCTGTGGCTGGGTGAAGGATTCGGGGGTGCTGGCTGGCTCACCTCCTCTTTCCCTGGACAGTCCTGGCTGGAGGTGGCTGAGAGCTGCCCATCTGCACGATGGGGTCTGTGTGACCAGGGTGTTGGGCTTCTGCATTAATAGTGAGGTTGGGGTGGACTTGGGGACGTGCCATGGTTAACACAGTACGTGTGGGCTCACGTTCTAAGTGAAGTCCTGTTGTGCTTAAGGCTGAAGCGCGGGTCAGAAGGGAGGTGCTGGCCCCGTGGGCTCAGTGTTCCGTGGCCGTGCTCCTGTGGCTGTGGTTGGATGCGTGGCTGTGTGGTTTGGATGCCACGCAGCCCTTGGGTCCTCTCTTCTCCCGAGTGCATTCCTTGTGTGCGAGGGAGGACGCGTTGATGTGGCCCCGCCACTGCCGAGGTGGGTGCCCAGCTGACGGGGGAGGGGAGTGCTGGCCTCCCTTCAGAAGGCTTGTCCCCATTGTGCTGTTGAGACACCGGTGGGCGCCGAGGTCAGAGGCTGGAGGCTTCCACCCCTGGGGCTGCCCCACCTCACAGGGCAAGTCCGCCACCCTGGCCTCCCAGGGACTGACTCTCCTCAGAGCAGCCGCTCCTGCGGGCACAGGGTGGGTGGAGGCAAGCAGGGAGGCGGGGCTGGGGGGCCCACAGTGCGGGGGCCAGAGTCGCTGAGATCCTTTCAAGGGCAGTGGCTCATACGGCTCCCCTGCATTCAGAGCACTGATGACGGCCACTTGTCTGGCTTCTTCTACCCCCTGAGAATCTCAAGGATTCGTGTTAACAGGCAAATAGTCATTACTCCATTTTAAAAGTGCTTCTGGAATAGTCTGCCGTCAAGTGGAGCAGCCAGCAGGAAGGAGGCGTGATTCCCAAAGCCCCAGGAATCCTAGGATGGGGCAGGGGGGAGGAGGTGCCAGTGGGGACCGGCGGAGGGTGCCTGGGTCAGCACATCCCGTGCTGGGCCGGGATGTGCCGAGGAGCTGGCCTGTCCTCCACGGGACTTCTGGGGGCTCCGGAGAGCTACTCCCTGTTCTCATTCCAGTGAAGCAGAGCCTCCTCCAGTCACCTGGGACACCAGCCACCCTCTGCCAGCCAGGGCAGCGGGTCCTCTGACTGGACGACAGGTGCGGAGTCGGGGAGGAGGGCTCCAGCCGCCGCTCTGCTTGTAGAACTTTCTGGTTACTTGGGAGAACTATGCAGAAATCGGACCAGAGAACTCCACGTTTGCCCCCGCTCTTGCTTTCCTTCACAGCCTTTCCGCTCTCGGGCCCAGTTCTGACTAGAACCCCTGGGTGAGTCTCTCTGCAAGGAGACGTCTTCCCAGAACTGCTGACCCCAGGTCTAAACCTGGCCCTGGGCAGCTTTCCTGAACCCCGCCCCCCCCCAAGGGGAGGCCCTGCTGCTACTTAAACTCCTCCCAGGGGTTCTGGCCATCACACGGAGGCACGTTTTCAGTAAGGGTCTCCCCACCGTAGCCAGCTCCCCTCTGAGAGCCCCAGGAAACGGTGGGGACTGAGGGGGCCAGACCCCTTTGGGCTCAGGGGTAGGGGCGGGGCGGGAGTCCTGGGGGTCATCCAGGTGGGTCATCAGCACGCCTGTAGCCCTGAGCTCGTGGCTGCTGCCCCTTAAAGCTTGCTCACTTGGCGCTGTGCTGTCCGTGCTGTCAGTGTCCTGTGTAAGCATTATTGCCAGTGGGACAGAGACCTGTTCCTCAGGCTGAGTGCCTTGAAGTGGGCCACTCTTCAAGGTGCAGTGGAGGGGTTGCTGAGAAGATTGCTGTCACCTAACTTGAATCCAGATCAGTTGCAAGTGGTCCTTTTGTTTGGAGTGGCCCCTGGGTCGTCTGGTCGTCGCCGCCTCTGTCCTGGCTGGGCCCGCTGGGAGGGGAGCCGGTGCTGCACAGGCCCATTCCCCACCAGCCTGCGCTGAAGTGGGCGCGCTTGACGTGGCAGCGCCTCCTCCGTGTCGGGACACGTCTAACTCATCACGTGCTTGTTTCCGCAGAGTAACAGTTACCCCTCCATGGCCGACCCCTACCTGTCCAGCTATTACCCACCATCCATCGGATTTCCCTATTCCCTCAATGAAGCGCCATGGTCTACTGGAGGGGATCCTCCAATCCCATACCTCACCACCTACGGACAGCTCAGTAACGGAGACCATCATTTTATGCACGATGCTGTTTTCGGGCAGCCTGGGGGCCTGGGGAGCAACATCTATCAGCACAGGTTTAATTTTTTCCCCGAAAACCCCGCCTTCTCGGCCTGGGGGGCGAGTGGGTCTCAGGGGCAGCAGGCTCAGAGTTCAGCTTACGGGAACAGCTACACCTACCCGCCGAGCTCCCTGGGTGGCACGATCGTGGACGGACAGACGGGCTTTCACAGCGACACCCTCAACAAGGCCCCTGGAATGAATAGCCTGGAGCAGGGCATGGTGGGCCTCAAGATCGGGGATGTCACCACCTCTGCAGTCAAGACGGTGGGATCGGTCGTCAGCAGCGTGGCGATGACGGGCATCCTTTCCGGCAGCGGCGGGACGAACGTGACCATGCCGGTGTCGAAGCCGACCTCGTGGGCGGCCATCGCCAGCAAGCCCGCCAAACTGCAGCCGAAGATGAAGGCGAAGAGCGGGCCCGCCGTCGGGGGCGCACTGCCCCCTCCGCCCATAAAGCATAACATGGACATTGGCACCTGGGACAACAAGGGGCCCGTGCCCAAGGCCCCGGCTCCGCAGCCCCAGCCGGCCCCCCAGGCGGCCCCCCAGCCCCAGCCGGCCGTGCAGCCCCTTCCCACCCAGCCTCCCCCTCCAGCCCCACCACAGCATCCGGGCCCCCAGCAGCCGCCCCAGACCCGCTGGGTTGCCCCTCGCAACAGAAGCACGGCGTTCGGGCAGAGCGGGGGGACCAGTGGCGACAGTAACTCTCCCGGGGGCGCCCAGCCCAGCGCCACCCCGAGCCCGGAGTCCCACCCCGTCCTAGAAAAACTGAAAGCCGCCCACAGCTACAACCCCAAGGAGTTTGACTGGAACCTGAAGAGCGGCCGCGTGTTCATCATCAAGAGCTACTCGGAGGATGACGTGCACCGCTCCATCAAGTACTCCCTCTGGTGCAGCACGGAGCACGGCAACCGGCGCCTGGACAGCGCCTTCCGCGCCCTCGGCAGCAAGGGGCCCGTCTACCTGCTCTTCAGCGTCAATGGCAGCGGCCACTTCTGCGGGGTGGCTGAGATGAAGTCACCCGTGGACTACGGCACCAGCGCCGGGGTCTGGTCCCAGGACAAGTGGAAGGGCAAGTTCGACGTGAAGTGGATCTTCGTCAAGGACGTGCCCAACAACCAGCTCCGGCACATCCGGCTGGAGAACAATGACAACAAGCCGGTCACCAACTCCCGTGACACCCAGGAGGTGCCCCTGGAGAAGGCGAAGCAAGTGCTGAAGATCATCGCCTCGTACAAGCACACCACCTCCATCTTCGACGACTTCTCGCACTACGAGAAGCGCCAGGAGGAGGAGGAGGTGGTGCGCAAGGTGAGTCTGGGTCCCGGGGGTGCGGTGGGTCACTGGCAGGGGCGGGGGACGTCTGAGTGGTCGCCACCCGGGAACCCGGGGTCCTTTTCCAGTTGTTAAGAAACACTGGTGCACACACTCTTGTAAAGGACCTGCGGGTAACTTGCTCCTTTTCTCTTTGTGAATTATGATGTTTTCTAGAACAGTGCTTCCTAGTCTCTGTCCAGCCAGGAACACTTAGAAATACTGTTCTGTGGCCCCGGGGTGGACAGGCGGGGCTGCTGGGGCAGATACCCCACCGAGGGCCTCGCTGGGCGTTGCCCTCAGCAGTGGGGACGCTCTGGTCTAGGGGTCGCTGCTTGCTTCTCTCTCGAAAACCCAATATCCTGCAGTTTTTGGAAACCTGAGTTTGCTTGTCTAGAGAGTAGAAGGGCAGGGGAGGGGGAGGTTGGAATGCAGGCAGTTCCTAACTGAAATGTGTGCATCTAGAGTCACAGCGGAAACCCTTGGGTGGGTCTCTGAGTGGGTCCCAACCTCCTGTGACAGCCCACGGAATGAGTCTGCTCTGTAGGAGATCAGGGCTCAGAGGCCTGTCAGTTGGCCCAGAAATGGGAAAAATAAGGACATTGTGACACACTTGGCAAAGCCACTTCGTTCAAGAGAGTTCGTCCTGAGATTCTTCCTGCTTTTTTGGTGTTAAAATGTTCTTTCTTTCATGAAATGTCAGTTGATAATAGGTGGGTTTTCAACCCCTGTTTGGTCCTCTGTAGTACAAAAAAAAAAAAAAAAGCGTTACTCATCTGGGAAGTTCAGTGTCCTGAGTGTTTTCCGGCAGAAAGGCTTGTAAATGGGATGTACAGAGAACACAGTGCTGGTAGCGGTTTTAAAGTTGTACAAAACTAACAGCTCACAGTTTGCAAAACTTTGAAAGCAGGTTGGTCCCACTCTCACTCTTGGGCGGAAAGGAGAAGGGCTTATTTCCAGTTACTGCAAAATTGGGTATAAAATGAAACACCAAATTGCTGGATTTGCAGGGACAGGACGGAGATCATGCTCATGAGACTTGACGTCCCTGGTGACTGGGCGCCGGCTCTGCGTGTGTGGCGTCTTAGGTGCTGTGGCCCTGGGTTTTGCTGGTTGTGATGAACTGAGGGGTAAACTTCTGCCCCGCCCTGGTGGGTGTTTGAAGGTGCTGGTGACCTAGAACTTGCCTCGTGATGGAGCTGGCACGTCAGGAATGGGCGGAGGAGCGGAGGAAGGAGCAGCCCTCCCTCAGACCCTCGGGGCCCGAGGCTTCCAGGTGTTTCTGCAGTGGGCTCGGCCGGTGTCCTCTGTTCTCTGCCGCTGGGCTACGCTGTGAGGCTTCCCCGGGCTGCTCCTCCCTCCCCCTGGGGCAGCGAATGCCCCAGAAGCAGGTGAGCGCCTGCGAGGAAAGGTGCGCGGGCCAGCTGGGCTGAAAGCCTTGGTCCACAGGGGTCAGCGTTCCATTAATCCATGTTCTGGAAGCCCGACCTCTTGCTGTCCTGGTGGCCTCTCTCGAGCTCGCTGGACTGTAGAGGAGTGGGGGTGGGTCTCAGCTTTGCCCCAGAAACTTCCACCAGGACGCTTGTCTTCAGGGTTCATTCTGGAGTCGGCAGCTGGCACTGCTTTCCATGCACGAGTTGGGTGTGTCCTTAAGAAAGACGGGTACTGAGATGAGGTTGGGAGCAGCTACCTTAAAGCCCTGAGCTTGCTAGCGAGGCCACCGTCACCAAGAAGGCCGCCCTGGAGACTCTCAAGAAGTCCTTTGGTTGATCAGCTGGAGTTTGACTCCATTGCTTTGAAATGATCATGATGCTTAGAAGCGCGTTGTGTTGAAAGGTAAGATGTACTTGCCCTTCTGCAGGAGTGCTGGCTGTCCTGCACCTCAGCCGTCCATCTGAAAGCCAGCTGGCTCCTTAGGGAAGCACCAAGTCTTGTGGCAGCTGGGTCAGACCCAGCCCTGTAAGCCTCTGGGTTTTAAATGTAGAAACAGCCACTCCTTAGGGCGCTTTAAATAGTGCAGGTTTTAAGTGACAGAGTCAAGCTGAAGAGTCCCTCATACGACTGGACTGGCCACGGTCCAGGGTCAGCTCTGCACAGGCACGGCAACTCAGTGGAAAACCGGGCAGAGACAGGGTTAGGAGTGCGCCTCCTCTGTTGGGTTTGCTGTGAGAAGAGGCTGTTCACAGTCTCAGGGATGGTGGTCCTTGTAATGGTTGAAGGGAGTCGGGGCTTTGGGAGGTGCCCACCCTTGTCGGCACCACTCCAGCCGCAGCCACTTTGAACTCCAAAGAGAGGCTTGCATTGCTCTCCAGGAGGGGCGGTAGCTGTGGTCTTCCTCGGAGGTTGCAGAACACAGAGCTCCTGATCCTTCCAGTTCAGAGTTCAGGGTGGGGAGGCAGTGTTAATTCTTGGAGCTGCGGCCATCCACCCACCCAACCCGGCTCACCCACATGCTCTGGGGCTTTTCAGGACGGTGAGACGGTTTGAAAAGCACTGCAGGTGCCCTGCCCTGGTGACGGCACGGAGGATGTGGGGGAGTCGGCGTCTTATGAACCTGAAGACACACGCGGTCCGTTTCTAAGAGGGTTTTGCTTGTGTTGTACATTACACGTGTAGTGATCCCGAATGTTTGGGCGTTGCGTCATCGACCAGCCCCTGTCCAGCAGTGTCCATTACCAGCTTCATCCTGCTTGAGGGGGGCAGGAGGAGGGGGACTGTTCCATGTCTCAGCTGAATCGTAAGTAGAGGCCTAGATGGCTTCCGGCAGGCAGGCAGCCGTGGGGAGGGACTGAGCTGCGGGTCACAGGCTTGTCACACACTTTGGGAAAGGTGGTCCTCTTGGTGGGAGGAAATAAACTGGCCAGGGGAGTCTTCCCTGCGCAGGTGGCCACCATGTCAGGCGGTTATCAGGCGCCCATTCCATGTGGCCAGGACCCCGAAGCTTGGAACTGTCTTGGGCGATGGCCCCTGCAGGGAGCCGGGTCCAGACCTGGCCACAGCACCTCGACCTGGAGGGAATTTGTCTGCGCGGCATGTTCGCTCACTGTGTTAAGCTTCTTTTCTCTTTTTACAGGAGCGGCAGAATCGAAACAAGCAGTGAGGACGAAGCAGGTTCTGTACCGTCAGACATGGGGCTGGCGCGGTTGGAGAGTGTGTGCTCGGTGCTGTCTCTTGGCGTCGGCTCTGGCCGGCCTCGTGCAGGGCTCGACTGCTCGCATCTTTACGTTCTTTGTAGTTTATTTTTGCCCAGATGATCTGCATTTGTTTGTATTTTTTCTATGTATTACAGTATTGTAGAACTCACTAATAAAGGACTATGTTTTCGTCAGCTTATCAGTCACACTGACCTAATGTGAAATATAAGTATCCTTAAAAACAAAAACCTAATCCATCCCAAAGATTTATTATTATTATTATTGGTGAAAATTATGTTCTTATGTTCACGGTCATTTAATATCTTTACATGAGACTTCTTGTCTCTCACCCCTTTTGCTTTAATAGCGAGCGTAAGAACCCATGCATCGTCCGGCATTTAGCGTGTTCTGTTCAAGGGCTTCCCTTCAGGATATGCCGAAGTCACAGGCTGGTCAGCCGCTTTGCCATTTCGTCTGTTACCTGTTGTCTGAATGCTGATCTGCCCGTTTGATTTCTACTGGACAGAAGGATAAATTCCAGTCTCCCCAGTTTGGTGAACCTGCTGTTTCCTGGGAACACGGGTCTTGCACAGCCGTGCGCGCCCGGCGGCTGCTCTGCTCCTACTCAGGCGGTGACCACAGGCCCGCGTGCGGAGGCCTTCCTCGTTGTGTGCAGGCCGTTCGCTCCCCCTTTTCTTCACTGGAGAGTCCTAATGCCGTTTCACGTTTTTATGCCAATAATGCTAAGCTTTAAACCTGGGATCTGGTAGTCCAGACGGTGTGATGGATGATGCCACCGATTGTAAATTTCAGCGTGCGTGTCTAGTTTTTTTCCTGTTGAATGGGTACAAAAAAGCAAACAAACAGAAAACCTTTTAGAAACTGAATTTGCTGTCGTGTCTTGTGGAACGAGGGGCCTCCGAAGCACTCGCCATGGGAGTTTGAGCATGAAAGCGGTGTGCACGCCTGCCTGGCGCCCCGCGCACGAGCCGGGCAGAGCCTCCCGTGCGGAGCGCAGGTGCTCTCTGAAAGCTGTACTCGTCAGGCCCTCCGAGTTACAGTTTAAGCCGTTTTATCTAGACTTGTATTTAGAACGTGTCACTTTCTCTGAACTGTTATTGCCTGTATGGAGTCACAGACGACATCGGATAACTTCCTCTAGGAGAATACAAGCCTTAATAAACAATACCTATTTAGCAAGTCTGTGGTCACTTCATTCTTCACCCCGTTTTACCGGTTAATGTTTTTGTTTGTTTTTTGCGGTACGCGGGCCCCTCACTGCTGTGGCCTCTCCCGTTGCGGAGCACAGGCTCCGGACGCGCAGGCTCAGCGGCCATGGCTCACGGGCCCAGCCGCTCCGCGGCATGTGGGATCTTCCCGGACGGGGGCACGAACCCGCGTCACCTGCATCGGCAGGCGGACTCAACCACTGCGCCACCAGGGAAGCCCACTGGTTAATATTTTACTTGCAGAGCTGGTTAAAAGGCTCACTTCGAGAGGTCCGTGTGTGTCTCCCATGTCTGCCAGCCGTTTCTCACGTGTGCTTGGCCATCGGGTGGCCTCAAAGAGCAGGTGGCTCCCGGCTCGTCAAGTGGTCGGTGGGCGATGCGCTGATGGCAGTGCTGTGACACGGTGCCCTGCCTCTTCCTGCGAGTCAGCGGCAGAGGCCGTGACAGAATCAGCTACCAACCGGCCTGTGCACCTGTTCCTTAAATGGCACAGGCTCTGAAGGTGACCCCCAACGCTGCCGGCTCGCACCAGCCCTGGATCAGAGGGTGGCCGCCCTGCTGGCTTTGGGGGCACTCGGGCCTGAACGTTCCCGAGGAGGGAAAGCTACGCAGGTCGCGGTGTGGAAGGGTCAGCGGGGACCTCGCGTCACGTCTCGCTTACAAAGGGCTGCTGCTTGTCTGCCCTCCCCCCAAACTCAGCCGGTCAGCCCACCCAGAAGCCCGCCCGTGGGGAGTCTTAGCTCTGCGGTGGCTTCTGTCCGCCCAGTGTGCTCCACACATCCCTCCGGCTCCAGAGGTTTCCTTGGAGGGTCTGACCACAGACCGCGTCCTCACGGGCTGGCCCATGGGTGGCTCTTGCGCACTGGGTGTAAAAACTGTCCAGTGACAGGGAGGCCCGGACAGAGGCGGGCTTGGCCTCCTGGTGGCCTGTGGCTTCTCCCTCAGTGGGCCCTGTGCCTCGGGTCCCTTGCCATCCAGGAAACGTGGGGTGGGGGGGGCTCATCGGGCACGACAACAGCCTGAGCCCAGGCCCACGAGCAGGTTCTTGTCAGGGTGCGGGGTCCTCGTGTCCCACCAGCGAACGCCGTGGCCACCAGCGGAGTCCTCGCGTGGGCTACTCAGCCTTGTGTGCAAACCGCTCCTGCCCCTCCCCAGCCTCCCCTGCACGCCCCCCGCGCTGGCTTCTCCCGCATCCTGGAGTCGCTTTTGAGCTTTGCACGCTCAACTTTTTTCGAAACCAGTGTGTTGTAAAAGGAATTTGAGCAGTTGTCCTGCACCGTGTCTTTACTCCAGTGACGGGATGAGTCACCTGGGGAACCTTTTTGAGCTGAGCGATCACCCGGTGGACCACGTCTTCCTGTACTGGAAAGGCCCCCAGAGGAGGGTGCAGGGGAAGGGGGATGGGAACAGCCATGCGCCAGGTAGTAACTTGGACCCCTCCTCACCAGGCAGCGGGTCCAGGGCAGGTGCCACCTGGACGCAGCCTCAGCACCCACCCGGGGGCCCCGGCTTCACCCCTGACGGCAGCCTTCCTGAGGGCAGCTCTGGGAGCGACCAGACGGGTGCCCGACCGGCTGGCCCCCGTGGTGACACAGGGCGAGGCTCCCTTCAAGGGTCCCAGCGGATGCAGAGCCGGGAGGCGCAGGAATACCCCTCCAGGTACAGGGCGGCTCTGGGCTCTCGCAGGCTGGTAGTGCGGGTGGTGGTTTCTCATGTGACCAGGCTGCCCTCTGCCCCGCTGGAGTCTGGGAGGGGAAGAGAGATGAGGGGCTGGTGGCCGACCCCTGCTTGATACGGTGACAGGGTGAGGTGACATGGGGAGGCCCATGTCACCTCAGCCCTGCTTAACTGGCTCAGAAATTAGGGGCTTCCATAGGTTGAGGGGGAGGGGCTCTCCCCGGCAGGGGCCCAGCCAGGCCGGGGACCCAGGGCGCAGTGCTCTGGACGAGTAGTGGCCGGAGGCGGCGTCCAGCCCCGGAAGCACCCCTCCCACCTCCCAGGTGTCAGTTCTGCCACCACCTCCATCCGGCGGGAGGAGACCCCGAGCCGTCCCTCTGTCTCGGGACAGTTTGCTTGGGTTGGGTTAGTGGTGGCCTTGGCGTCCCCAGGGCCTACGGGAAGTGTCGGCAGGGTGGCCTGCCTCGCCCCTGTCTTGGTGGGAGAGACTGAGGCGGGGAGCAAGTACCATTTCTCAGTCTAGGTCGAGAGGTCAGGAGGGTGGGCTCGATGAGCCCCCAGAACGTCCAGGTCCCTGGGCGGAGCTGCTCCATGGGCTGGGGAGGGCCTCACTCCCCTTTGCTATTTTGGGGGGCCTGCCACCCCCTTGGTACAGGGCTTAGGCACCTGGAGATGGAGAGGGTACCGGGTACCGCGAAAGGGGACCCTGGTCCCAGGTCGGGGAAAGCTGCTCACAGAGGCATATTCCAGGGGGCTAGGATGGGGGTGAGGGCTGGTGAGGAAGCCACATTCTTTGTTTTCAAACTTTTAATTTGGAAATAATGTCAGATTTACAGGAAAGCTGTGAGAAGAGGAATAGAACAGAGAATACCTTTCACCCAGAGCTGCTTGTCGCCGGCGTTTCGCCCCATTTCCTCGAGCATTTGCTGGCTGTGTGTGCGTGGGTGTGGGTGCGTGCGTGTGTGTGCGCGCATGGGTGTGTGTGCTAGGGTGTGTGTGCGTGCGTGGGTGTGTGTGCGTGGGTGTGTAGGCGTGCCATTGTCTTGTATGTGTATATATAGGTGTGTGCATGTGTTATATATGTGTGTACATGTGTGCGTGTGTGTTGTATATGCGTGCCTGTGCATGTGTAGGTGTGTGTGCATGTGTGGTTGTGTGTGCGGTATATGCGGTATTTGCGGTATATGCACGCGTGCGTATGTACAGGTAGGTGTGTGCTGAGTGCATGTGTTGCGTGCGTGTGCTCTGCCCCGTGTGAGGGCTGTATGGAGCTCTCAGCAGGTGGTCACACGTGTTTGGCTGCAGCGCGTCGTCAGGCTCCAGTGAGTGGACGCGGCTGCGCCCAGTTTGGTAACCAACACAACAGTGTGCCTGAGAGCATCCTGGGGGCGCTGCTTCCTGGCCAAGCCTCCCTGTGGAGGAGGCCTCAAGGTCATGCTCAGCACCCCCCCCCCACCCCCCGCCGCCGCTCCCTGCTCTGGACCAGGAGCCACGGCTCCTCGCCGACCTGGTGGGGAGGCCTCGGGGTCGATCTTACCCCTCCAGCTCGTTCCGCCGAGGCCCCTGGGTGGCCGCCTCTGGCGATTGCTGTCCAGGGCCGGTGCACCGGGAGCGCCGGGGCCAGGTGCTTGGTGGCCAGGAAGCTCAGGGCAGTAGCCCAGGGGAGCGGAAGTGGGTTTAGTCCCTGGGCCGCTGCGGGCGGTGGGACGCCTTCCGGCAGAGGCGGGGGCAGGGGTCCAGGGCTGGGCCAGCAGGCGTTCAGCAGGGCCTGTCCCACTGGTGGGATGAACTGCGGTGTCTCCTTGCTCATGTGAGACGGGCTGCCAGCTCTGCGGGAGGCCTGGCATCCGAGTGGTCCTGCGTAACGACTGCCCTCTGCGCCCCACTGCGGTGGCAGGGGCTGGACAGCCTCTCCCCACCCGCAGTGTGAAGACAGCTGCTGGCAAAGGTTCTGACGTGGCCCAGGTAGGGCAGGGTCCGTGCTTCATGCCTGAGCCCTGGGACAGTCCCAGTAGAGGACAGTTTCCAGGGAGTGGCCGGGGCCTATGGTTCGCCCCCCTTTTTTTTTTTTTTGCCGAATGGCACCCTTTGCCCCAGTCACCTCCCCCTGGCGATGTCAGTGTTCCTTCCTGCCCAAGTGCAGGCCTGGTGCAGGCACCTGAAGCCCGTCACCACGTGAGTGGACGTGTCCCTTTGTGCAGGTCCCCAGGGCCTCCCACTGTCCCCAAGCCCTGCAGTCACTGGAACCTGGAACTCGGTCAGCCTCTGGAGCTCTGGTCACTGGCCTCTTTCAAAGGGACAGGGCTTGTTGACACAGTCCCTGCCACGGTGGGCCCCTGGGCCCGCAGGGGGACGAGGCCCCCGGGGGTCACAGAGCACATTCAGAGGGCGAGCAGGCTGGCAGAAGGAAGAGGCTGGTGTGGACCAAATGAGGGGTCCCAGCTGCACAGGAGGCGGGGGCGCTGGTGGGCTGGTGGGGGGTAAATGTGGGTGCTGCCAGAAGACACACTGCCCCACCCGGCCTTCCTGGGACAGTCCCCACCGGTGCCTTACTCTTGGGCAGTGTGACGGAAGCGAAGCTCAGGGCTGGCCCGATCCACCCCGTACCTGGCAGCCAGCGGTCCCAGGAGGGGATGGCACGGAGCTGGCTTCGCTCTCAACTTGGGTCACAGTTTTTCTGCCACTGGCTGTGGAGGGGCGTGGCCTGGTGGACGCCAGGATGGAGTGGGGCGTGGCTGGAGAGGAAGGTGGACAGACCTTCGGCAGCCCTGGACCATGGGATGGGTCCTGGTCCCAGCTTCTCTGGCTGCTGGTGAGGGACCCCCAGCTCCAGGGGGTGGGGGGAGTAAGGAAATGACCACTAGAAGTGCCTGTGCCCTGGGACACCTGCCCTTGGGGCGGTCAGGATGGAGCTGAGGCCTGAAGGGCTATTTGGGGAGGGGGGGGAGGGTTTTCCAGTTAGAGCAGCTGGGAGTCCAAAGGACCCTGCTTCTTCCCAACCCTCAAGCTGCCCTCTGTGCTCTGCGCGCGCACACACACGCGAGGACACACGTGCACAGTAACATACATAAAACACAGATGTGCGCGTGAGCAAACACACATGCCCGATGGTGTGCACATATGTAAACCATTACACACAAACATCCATGAACACGTAACAATCCACACACCTGCACTCACACATGGGCCCTGTGACACTGACGGTTGGTTGTAAAGATGATAATGGCTCAAGACGAGCAAGGGCCCCTTGGGAGGAATCCTACCTGACCCTCCATCTGGGCGTAGGTGCTCTGCATGTGGGGAAAGTGGGGTTTATCTGGGAATGGGCCTTCTGTGGGCTCTTGGGGCATCATCTCCAAACTTTGTACAAGTGGGCTCTGAGAGGGATGGCCATGGTGCCTTGTAAACCAGGAGGCAGGACTGCGTGCCTCTGGGGGGTCTGTGCTTCTCTGGTTGCAAAGTGGTTGCGTGATGCGATTCGGGTGTCAGGACAGGGGTCTCCCCTGACATTTTTTTTTCTTTATTTTTTTGGCTGCATTGGGTCTTAGTTGCAGCGTGCGGGCTTCTCTCTAGTTGTGGCATGAGGGTTTTTTTCCCTCTCTCTAGTTGTGCCACGCAGGCTCCAGGGCACGTGGGTTCTCTACTTGTGGCACGCGGGCTTAGTTGCCCCGTGGCTTGTGGGATCCTAGTTCCCTGACCAGGGATCAAACCCGCGTCCCCTACATTGGAAGGCGGATTCTTTACCACTGAACCATCAGGGAAGTCCCCTTCAAGGGTCAGCTGGGTCTAGGGCTGACTGGGCAGTGATGGCGGAGGCCTCAGTGGCCTGGTGAGAGCTGTCGTATGTGGGGTCGGAGACCTGAGCATCACACCCAGCTGGCACTGAGAGCCCCACACTTCACCACTCAACTCTCAGCTGTTCACCTCACCCCATCAATGCCTTTCCTGAGTCCTCAGTATGTGGCCACCCTCCTAGGAGCACATGGGTCTTTTGAGTGATCTGTGGGTGGCCACAGTTTCAATGAGTCTGCATCCTCTTCATTCTGCTTGCCCACCCCCACTGCTGCAAAGGACTGAAAACAGGACAAGCCAGAGGGAGTTTAGTGACCTCATCCTGCGAGGTCCATGATGGTGATGATGGTGCTGCCATTGCTGATACGATGGTAGTGGAGATGACAGTGGTGGTGACGGTGGTGATGGTGGTGGTGGTGATGGTGGTGGTGATGGTGATGGTGGTGATGGTGATGGTGATGATGGTGATGGTGGTGGTGGTGATGGTGATGATGGTGATGGTGGTGGTGGTGGTGGTGGTGATGGTGGTGGTGGTGGTGGTGATGGTGATGGTGGTGGTG